>NC_136426.1:192003778-192603778 GCF_052849685.1 Lactuca virosa | reverse complement strand
AGACAAGTGGGAATGGATGGTCATCGTTAGTGTTTTTACTCGGCGACCCGAGTATTCCTTTCTGCTTAAGGCATCGGCCACCACGTTAGCCTTGCCCGAATGGTACTTGATCTTGCATTCGTAGTCGTTTAGCAGCTCGACCCATCGCCGCTGCCTCATGCTTATTTCTTTTTGATTCAGGATATGCTAGAGGCTTTTGTGGTCTGTTAAAATGGTGCACTTCGTCCTGTAGAGGTAGTGCCTCCAAATTTTTAGAGGCGAAGACCACAGCTCCCAGCTCAAGATCATGAGTGGTATAGTTTACTTCGTGGGTCTTTAGTTGCCTGGATGCGTAAGCTATCACTTTCCCATGCTGCATAAGTACACAGCCCAACCCTTGATTGGAAGCGTCACAATACACTATGAAATCTTCCGTTCCCTCTGGCAGAGACAACACCGGAGCACTGCAAAGGGCTTGTTTCAGGGTTTGAAAGGCAACTTCTTGTTTCGCATCCCAGTTGAAAGGTACGCCTTTTTGGGTTGGGGTCGTAAGGGGCTTGGCGATCTTGGAGAAATTCTGAATGAACCTTCTGTAATAACCAACAAGGCCCAAGAATTTCCTGATCTCCGTTGGTGTTCTTGCGGTAGCCCAACCCTCAATAACTTTGATCTTGGAAGGGTCTACATGTATCCATTCTTCACTGACTACGTGTCCCAAGAAATCCACCCTGCGAATCCAGAATTCGCACTTGGAGAATTTTGCGTATAGCTTCTCCGCCCTTAGAGTTTCCAAGACCTGCCTTAGATGTTGGCTGGTTCTTCCTTACTCCGAGAATAAACGAGTATATCATCGATGAAGACAATTACAAAGTTGTCGAGGAATAGTCGGCAGACTTGGTTCATCAGGTCCATAAATGTAACGCCCGTAGATCCGGGCTAGTCAATTTAGAGACAATGAGCATCAAAAATGAGTTTTTGATAGAAGATTATTTAGAATGAATAATCTTAACCAAGTGGTAGTATATGTTACAAGGGTTCCGTACATATAAAGAACGCCGAAATCCGAGTTATAACGAAGAAGTTATGGCACGTCGAAGTTTTACGGCAAAACCGGAACGACACCGGGAGACGTAAATAGTGAAATTACGATAGAGGACTTTTTAGCCTTAGTTATCTAAACAAAAGTTGTAGTATACGTTAAACTGAGAACATACAAAAAAAAGAACGCCCAAATCTGACTTCGTATGAGGAAGTTATGAATTTTCTAAGATTTAGCATAACAGTGTACGTCCCGAAATTCGAATTTTAGATCGATCGATTTTTGGCCAATGCAACCTAAATGAGAATTGAAGATCTCATTAATAGTAGCGCAACGGTAAAAAGACAGACGAAAACGGACGTCGGATGAAGAAGTTATGAATTTTTAACGGACTTTTCCTATCCCGGCCTGTTAAAAATATAACTTTAAAAATAAAGTCAAAATTAGCCGACAAAGTCTAAATGAAAGTTGTAGAGTACGTCTCTATCTACGCGTGGATATAAACAGCGTCAAAAACGGGGTTTGTATGAACGAGTTACAAATTATAATAACATATTTACGTATTAAAATAAAGTATCAATCATATATACGTATACATATATATACATATGTATATATCATTAGAAAGGTATCGACGATGCGGTCATTATAAGACTAGTGTTGAATACTTTTGACATTAGTTTAATACAAATATCGTTAAATCTATTTAAAACAGTATTATAAAAGGGTGTTTAGTTGTTTTTATAACTATAAGGTCATTAAGTAACTTTGAGGGTAGTTTTTGAAAAGTCAATTACTATAAATAAGAGCCTTGGGCTCACATATTTCTTGCACCATTCTCTTGATTCAAGAGTCTTTCTCTTCTTATCCGCCGAGCATTTCGGTCCCTCGTGATTCGACTTCTCTTTCTATAGTTTTAGTATAGTAAGGTGAGCGCTGAAGCGCTGCACGAATCTTTCTTAGAAAGATTCAGCGACGAAGTTCTGCCCCTGCAGAGCCCGACTCCTAGCTAAAACCCCCTTGTAAGTAAGTTATGCTTACCCTATTTTAATATAGCTTATATTTAAAATTAGTATTGTTATTATGAACTTATAATAAATATTTGGGCTATTATTATGACTTATATAAGTGTCGCATAGGGTTGTTGGATTTCAGAAGTGTTATATGCCAAAATGGTCCTGCCCTCCGGTGTTTTATGTCTGGCCCCTGTCTGTACATAGTGGTTGGAAAATATTGTTTGAACGCTTATATAATAATAATAATAATAATAATAATAATAATAATAATAATAATAATAATAATAATAATAATAAGTCACGGTAAATATTAGACTAAAATCTAGTGGTAATAATACTAGGTTTCGTCGAAGGAAATTATTTTTAAGAAGCGAAGCGCTGTTTGAGTTCGGAATCACCACCTTAACAAGTGAGTGCATAGTTACTTTCATCTTACACATAGATATGAAGTATTTTATATAAATTACGTGCTATGTGTGCATATAACCTGTATACTTGCTATCTACGCTGGATGAACGATTTTATACAAGTTTTAAATAATTTAAACTGTATATGTATTTTATATCTACGAATATGTTGGGTAAAACATGGGTAGATGAATGATGAGAGATGAAAGATGATATGAGTGAACATTGGCAGCTATAGACTTAGTGCCTAATAGATAACAACGACAACTATGGACTTAGTGCCTATTGGATAAACGCCGGTAGCTATGGACTTAGTACCTGTTAGATAAATGTTGGTAGCTATGGATTTAGTACCAATTAGATAAACACTAGTAGCTATGGATTTACTACTCGATGAATGAACTTTAGCAGCTATGGAATTAGTGGTTTACGAACAAGCATTGGCAGCTATGGACTTAGTGCCTATCATATGAACCCTGGAAGCGATGGACTTCGGAATGAACGAATGCAGGATAGATGACTCTTAGGGTAGACCCTTAAGAATAAAGAAGATAATGGGGATGGATAATTGGTTTGATTGTTTGATGTTTAAACATATTAATTATATTATTGTGGGTTGAAAAGCCTATGTACTCACCAGGTTTGCCAACCTGACCCACTCAAGCTTATTTGTATCACAGGTGTCGATATGAAGTTACATTACACTGAGAGATTAAGGGGATATAAATCACTAGTGATAATGAATGTAAGTTCTGTTTATGCTTATGTTTCTGTATTGACGATGACATCCCAAATGTTTTAAAATGAATAAAAATATGATTCTTTGGAAATGATTTGATAAAGTATTTATCATATTTTTCTGGGAACAAATTATGCAACACTTTTTCTAAAATGTTACTCTGATTTTCAAACAAAGCATAAACAAAATCGGTCTTTTATGGCCGTGAAAATTGGGGATGTCACAATAAATGTTGCGGGTGCATTTTTTAGACCGAAGGGCATTACCACGAACTCGAAATGTCGGTAGTGGGTTCGGAAGGCAATTTTGGGGATATCTTCTTCTCGGAACCGTAATTGGTGGTCTCCGGACCTCAGATCTATCTTGGAAAAGTAACTGGCTCCTTGAAGCTGGTCAAATAAATCATCTATTTGAGGGAGAGGGTATCAGTTCTTGATAGTGATCTTGTTTAACTCCTGATAATCGATGCACATTCTGAATGATCCATCCTTCTTCTTGACAAACAAGACCGGAGCTCCCCAGGGTGAGAAGCTCGGTCTTATGTATCCTTTGTCTTGGTGTTCGCTCAATTGGCTAGATAACTCCTGCATTTCTGCGGGGGCCAATCTATTCGGCGACTTCGCAATCGGCGTGGCTCCTAGTAGCAGGTCAATTCTAAATTCGACTTGCCGCTCGGGAGGTATTCCTGGGAGGTCTTCTGGAAATATGTCTGGAAAGTCGCGCACCTCCGAAATATCCTTGGTGTTCTTTTTCTATTTCTGTTTGTCTACTACGTGGGCTAGAAAGGCATGATTCTTCTTGTGCAGGCACTTTTGTGCCTTGATGCATGATATGATATGAAGGTTTGCGCCAGAGTTATGGCCGTAAATCATTAGTGTTTCGTTGGTGTGTAAATGAAGGCGAACGACCTTCTCTTGGCACATAATATCGGCATGGTGGGGGCTTAACCAATCCATACCGATAATCACATCAAAACTTCTAATATTAACCGACATGAAGTTGATTGGAAACGAGTGGTTATTTATTGTTAACGTGCACCCTATGAAAACGTCTTTGGTTGTTTCAGTTTTCCCATTAGCCATCTCCACCGTGAAGGCTTCGCTTATCTTTTGGGGGTTTTGATTTAGTAGGTGTTTGAATTTATGACTCAAAAAACTCCGCTCATCCCAACTATCGAATAAAATGCATGCGTAACTGTTGTTGAGGGGAAACGTACCAGTGACTACAGCTGGATCTTGTACCGCCTCCCCCTGTCCCATTGCTAGGACCCTGCCCGATCCCCATGCACCTAGATTGTTGGCTTTGGGGCAGTTTCGCTTAAAATGGCCAGTCTCTCCACATCCATAGCATGATCGGCTGGCCCCAGTATTGTTGGGTTGGGGGTTGTTTTGATGTGGCTTAGATCTGTAGTACCCGGAGGTGTGCCCTTTACGATTGCAGTTGGTGCACTGCAAGTCTCGGCAGGCGCCATTGTGGTGGAAGTTGTATTTATCACACTTGGACAGAGTACTTGCGTAAGGCTTTACAGGTGTTGGTGTGGTTGAGGTTGATACAGCTGGAGCTAGTGTGATCTGGGCGGTAGCAGCGTGGACTGCTACAGTTTGCTGCTTTTTGGATGATTCATGATTTTGTCGCCCCTTTCTTTTATTGCCCCAGTTGTTTTTGTTGTTGTCCTCTTTCTTTGTTTCGGTGCCGGAAGTTTTGCACCCTTTCCATCCTCGTGGTCGTACAACTTTTGTGCCAGACGCTTGGCACTATCAAAGATCGAGGGGTTGGCAGCAATTACATTCCCCTCGATTGGAGGTGTTAACCCCCAAATGAAATGTTCAACCTTTTTTTCCCTCTGATGTTATCATACCAGGGCATAGGAGTGCCAACTCACTGAATCTTGCATTGTACGTTTCAATGTCGGAGTTCTGCAAGGTCAGGTTCCACAATTCCTGCTCAAGCTTTTGTACTTCGCCCCGGGGACAGTATTCGTCCAGCATCATCGTTTTAAGATCCTCCCACGGCATGGCATTTGCAACCGGGAGAGTAAGGGCCTTGATGTGGCCGTTCCACCATGATAGAGCCCTGTCAGCAAAGGTACAGACATCAAATTTCATGTTGCTCTCGTCGGGGCATCCACAGATTTCGAAGACCGATTCAATTTTCTCGAACCATTGAGTGAGGGCTATCACTCCCCCGCTTCCGTTAAACGGCTTCGGCTTTGCATTTGTGAAATCTTTATAAGTGCAAGTTTTTTGGGTGTTCTTGAGGATCACTGTGATTGGAACTTCCGGTTCCGTTCCCGTTGCCACCTTCGTTGGTTCCCTGATTGATATGAGCCAATGCTGCCGTCACCACAGCCGAGACTGCCGCCTGGAAAGCAGAAGAGTTCATTTCTAGTAAAGGGAGGGGTGGTGGTGGTGCTGTTGTAGTGCTTTTTCGGATAATCTTTCTTGGCATTTCCTGTTATGAGACAAGAATGGCGATAAGTTTATGAATTCCTTTTGTTCCTAACGGTTACGGTGTTTCGAGTGTACTTATAATTGAATTGTATTATATCAAATCTAAATAAAGAGAGTGAACATAGCAGATTACAAAATCACAAATAAAACACAAAACCGTTTCATTAATGATAAACTTCTTAGTACAATACATGAAAATTGCCCTTTGAAAGGCCTACAGTACATAGAGAAAATAAAAATATGCCAGCATATAGAATCTACGAGTAGTGTCATCACTTAATCCTAGTGTCAGTCCTACATACATAAAGTAAAAGAAAAGAGAGTCCTATCGATAGTAGCGGTGAGTAGGTCAGATCCTACTCGCAGTGGGAGGCATCTCGTGGTGCTGATGACGAAGTGGAAGCGCCCTGGAGTCTGGTTAGCTGGCGCTCGGTGACCCGTATCCGTGCCGCGAGTGCGGCCTGCCGCTACTGGTAGTCTCGCACTATCTCCTGCGTCTTCCTCTTTGCGCGTTCTACTGCAGCTCTCATCGCATCCATCTGGTATGTAGGATAACCACCTTTGTTACTTGTTGTATTTTAATGAGGTGGCACACAAAAGTCAACCTCTTTTATTTGTTTTTTTTTTAAAGTCTGATCAGGTTGTGGCGCGGGGGGGGGGGGGGGAGAAAGAAAGAAATTTGGGCTTGGCTTTGAAGGGTAACTGAGAACCCCTAGGCCTACTAGTGTTTTCGATTGGCACAAGTGTAACACCCCGTATTCAGAAGACTTAGAGAGGTAAGAAAAACCTCAAATCAGGAAGTGACTCGTCGAGTTTATGGGATGACTCGACGAGTAGGGATGTGATTTGGGCTACGGGTTAAGTGACCTACTCGACGAGTCGGGGGACCGACTCGACCAGTTGGTTTGGGTTTGGAAAACCCTAAATTCGAGACTTGGTACCCTATTTAAGGATCTTATTCCCCTTCTATTGGTCTCATCTCCAGCCTCCAAGACCAGAACACTAGATCTCAAAACCCTAATGCTTGTGAGTCATTTTTGAGAGTATTGTGTGTTCTTGAAGTAAAAAAGAAGAAGAGGAAACTTGAAGGCTCAAGGGAAGGCTTGTGGATCCAGAAGTAGCTTATCAATCTCATCATTTTTTTGGTAATCAAGTCTCTAACTTGATCATTAGTTCATTAGATCTATTCGTTACCCCTTTTATGAAGATCTTGGTCCAAGAGTGGTTGCTTTTGGGATTTAGACGTCCTCAAGCAAGATCCATTCAGATATGGAAGTATTTAGGGTGGTTAAGGCATAAAGGTGCAAGCTTTATGCCATTAGAACTCCCCATGCAAGGTTTAAGAGGTTGTTATGGCCTTTTGAGTAAAAAAGGCCATGCATGGATGTAAAGGCAGAGGCTTTGCGTGTTATTTCGACCCTAGAAGGTTAGATCTGGGTCCTGGATGCTTTGTGCTCGACTGAAATCGTCTGAATAGAATTGGACTTAGGAGGACTTGACGAGTTGTTCTTAGGACTCGGCGAGTCAGGCCGTTTTCTGCCCAAAACCCTTCTTATAGCGAGTGTGTCTTGAGTTGGTAGAAGACTCAGCCAGTTGGGTTCATTATGGGCTTGAAGATCATCGTACTCGACGAGTTCAAGGATGAACTCGGCTAGTCCAAGGCAATATCCCTAACTTATGAAGATGGACTCGACGAGTTCAAAGGTGAACTCGGCGAGTCAGTTGTAAAAGGGTCCCGACGTGTTTAAAGGTGAACTCGACGAGCTCAAGGAAGACTCGACGAGTAGGATCGAAGTCCAGAGTTACGTGTGGATTGTGGGACTCGCCGAGTTGGTGGGTCAACTCACGAGTTGAGTCAACTCGGAGCGTTGACTTTAACCGTTGACTTTGACATGGTTTGACTTTTGATGGTATTGTGGTCTAAGTGTTATTTTGGGTATTTTTAGTTCGGGTAGCCGAAGGATCAGCAGTTCAGGAGTTATCGGTTAGCAATCAGAAGTGTTCAGCTAGTCTTCAGCAGTGCAAGGTGAGTCTCCTCACTATATGCATGGGTCTAAGGCCACAATGCTGGCCCATTATGTTTATGTATCATAGGAAGACCCGGGGGTTAGCCCTAGGCACTTATTGTATATGTTCCGAATTACGATCTGATGCCGGGCGAGGCCCGAGGAATGTTGTATGCTAGAGGCTTTGTGATTCTTGCATGTATCAGTACGATAGGATCCGGACCAAGGTCTGATGTCGGGGTGATGCGTGCAAATAGCTACACCTAATTTTATATTTATAACCTAACTAACTTAACTAACTAAATTTGAACCTAGGCTGTGTACCTAGTCAAATTATAGAATAGTTGGGTAAGTCGGGTGTCGATCACATGGAACAGTTTTGACTAATTAATCTATCTACTACTAAATTAACCTAATTATTAACAAAGAAATGGAATTTATCTAATTTTGCAAGTTTAGATGAACTTAACTCTTTAACACAAATTCAGTGAGTAACAAAACAGCTCTGTTAGGTCGAATCCACTTTCCCTCAATGGTTTATAAATTAGCTGTGACAAGTATTGTTGGTTACCAATTAAGATAGTATTAGCAATTTAGTTCTAAATCTACTAACTTTAATTAATTCATGTACATCAAAGTATGTTCACACTTAGGTTAACACATAATCAATTATTTTAGGAATTGGAGCTATGTAAGATTGATTAACAAAACACAACTACAGCCATAATATGAGTTCTCTAGCACAACCTAATTCAATAATTAATTGCTTAACTAAGATTGGTTTAATCCTAGCTCCAAATAATTTAATATTCACTAAATTACCAGGTATTCTAACTCATGCAAATTAATGCTCATCAACTACACAGAATAAGACATCAAAGCAATCAACTACTAAATTAAACATGCTAGGTTCAATCAATCCAACACAAGTCTTAACCAACAATTAAATCAAGCTAATGTATTACACCATGAGTTGCAACTTCATCTAGCTAACAGAAGCGGCTAGGTTTAGCTGGACATACTAGCTAACAAACACAAATAACTTATATTCAAAGACATAATAAAAGTGTACCAAATTCTTAAACTAATATGAACTTCTCCTCTCCTTGGATGCTAATAGCCAATTCTAAAACTTTTCTTCTTCTGAAAATCGTCTCCAGGAACCCTCCAAGCAGCCAAAAAGTCCTTCAATTCGTAATGGGCAAGGATATATATAGTTTCTGATTTTTCCAAACTCACGTCGTGAATGGATATGTCTCACGACGTGAATAGTGGATTTCCGTGTTGGCTAAGGACTCTTCTTCGCGATGTCTATATTCTGTAAGATTCGTGTTCACGTCGTGAACCTATAATCCTCATGACGTGAATTTAGTAGATTACGTAAACTTCTTCTTTTATTCTCCAAGCCTCCAAAGTTCCATGTTTTGTCATTTCTAGTCCTTTTCTCAAAAATGCTTTTTTTTGGCTGCAGAATATAAATTAAGCTTATAAGTACCATTATTCTATGCTAATAACCAAAATATTAATAAAAATGTAAATAAATATTGCCTAAAAACATGTATAAATATGGCAATATCACGGGGTAAGCCCGAAGTACGTTCATATGGTAGTATGTTCCGGACTAGGGTCCGATGCCGGGCGAGGCCCGAGGAAGATTTATAAGTACATGTTAGATTATACTTGTTGTCTTTGTGATACTTGCATGTGTCTGGTAGGGAGGTAGGTGTGGGCGAGGTCCAGTATCTCATTACTAGCTGAGTATGGATAGGATTCCATATCTTAATATTAGCAGAGTAGGGGCGAGGCCTGTGATATGAGAAAAGTGAGTGTGGGCGGGGGCCCGTATCTCACTAATAGGAGGAGTGTGGACGGGGTTCCATAACTCATTAGTAGCAGACCAGGGGCGGGGCCAAGATAGGCGAGGCCTTAGTACAGGAGTACAATAGAGTATGTTTTCTTTATGCGCTAGTATGATATTTGATTGTATGTATGTGTTTAGCGGGCGAGGCCCAGAGACAGGCATGGCCTAAGAGAGACAGATCTATTTACCGAGCGGGGCTCGATGCCAGGTGAGGCCTGATGTCGGGCGGGGCCCGATGCAGCAGCCGGGGGCCCAATATGTTGTTATGTGTATGTGATTATGCGTATGTGGTATGTGGTAGGTTGGGGAACTCACTAAGCTTCGTGCTTACGATTTTCAGTTTTGGTTTTAGGTACCTCCGGTAGTGGATAGAAGAGCTCGGGATGATCGCATGGCACACACCAAGAAGTTTTAGCCTGGGATGTTAATCTGATAAAAAGAATATGTTTTGAGATGATACCCTAACTTGATATAAACCTTTGTTTATGAATGAAATGGCTTGATACTCATGACTTATTTAATGTTTTTAAAAGAAAATTTTGGTCGTGATTTTCGGGATGTTACAAGTTGGTATCAGAGCCTTGGTTTGAGGGATTCGGGCATACTCTCGGGTGTGACTGAACTCAAACTGAGGACATGGTATGAAAATTTTCAAAAGAAAATTATTTTTCTAAAAATGGGTTTTGAGAAAAGGAAAAGAGTTTTGAAAAGAGAAAAGGATGTGGTGCATGCAATCAGCCGAGCTCAAGTAAGTTTTCCCAAATTAGTCATACAAGTTTATGTTATGATTATGTGATTAGCATGATAGATTTAGGGATGGGGATCTTGGAAGGATGCCTTATATGCCTGTTATATGTGTTTATTGAGCTATATGTTAGTATTGGTCAGACAGTGGTAGGATAGCCTGATTAGGTTATGCCTGATTATATGAGCTTATATCGCATGCTAGTGCAGATTCTTGATATGTGAATATGATTGCTTGCTTATGATATGGTTAGATTTTCCTTTTTGTTTGAATGCTACTTGCTTTGTGCTTTGTGGGACTCTCAGCGATGTGAGTTAGCCATTAGGTGAATACGCCAAGTTACATGTGATCAGGGTTGAATAATCTCAGAGTGCTGGATTTGGCCCTATTGCGCAACTCTTGTTTGAGTCCAACCGTTGTAGGGACGAGTCCGTTACTCGAAGGATTATCTGAGCCTCGTCACATGTGATGGTATTAAAGTAATGGCTAATTGGTATTATGAAGATACCTTTAGTAGCTGAGGAATGGGTTTGGGTTGGAGTTTTCCCTAGGGTAAGCCTAGGATGAGTTTAGTGATGGGAGCAGTAGTGGTAGTGAAAGGGACTTGGTGGCGTCGTGGCAACTCTTGAGGAAAGTACGGATAAATTTGGATGGTAATATCGGCCCATACTATTGAAAGCAGAGGATCCGCACTCGATTCAAGAGGGGTCGAGATAAACCCATGGAACTTGTAGTGCGTGTGTGATCCCTCGGTAGTGATGTGTATTCTGATGGTTGTTATGCCATGTTTTCAGCATGGTGACGTTGCGTGAGAGTTCGAGAGTTCAGAGCTTGTGGAGCTCCAGATTATCATGGGGCTAGGGACCCCATTGCTAGCAGCAGATGGTTGGCTGATGTCGCCAACACCTTTCGTTCTAGCCGGAGTTCCGAGGGGGACAAGGTAAGACTAGCCTCCTGTATATTGAAGGAAAGAGCGCGTGATTGGTGAGAGGAGGTTGGACATACTATGAGGGATGATGCCGCATTGGACGCGATGACATGGAGTGATTTCTCGGCCAGGTTCAAGGCCGAGTTTGCACCAGTGATTGAGGTGCAGCAGTTAGCACGGGAGTTCTAGGACTTGCAGCAGACTACAGAGACAGTGGCAGAGATCACCGCTAATTTCACGGAAAGAGCCCTTCTGGTTCCGCAGTATGTGGCGGACGAGGAGATGAAGAAGGCTCGGTACCACGAGATGTTGACGAGCGATATCAGCCAGTTTGTGAGTCGGTCGAGCTGCAAGACGCTGGAAGATATGATCGCTCGAACCAGAGAGAGAGAGAGAGATTGATCTAGAGACATAAAAGAAGAGGAAGCTTGCAGAGGTTCAGGTATCTATGGGTTCGGGCAAGAGCCATGTGACAACCCGAAATCTCTATTTGTAAGTCAAATCTATCAATAAAAAGTCAGACTTGTTTCTACTATTGCTTCTGTGATTCGGGTGAGTTTCAGAGTCTCTAAGCCTAGTACATTTAAGGATTTGATGTTGAGAACTGTTAGTCTGGGATTAGGGGAATGCAATCAAACTAGAAAACCCATCAAAGGGTGTTCACAACTACGAACTAGGTTCACGGCCATGAACCCATGTTTGGTCGTGAACTCTCATTTCCTTCATTTACTCCTCATTTCTTCCATCCTTGGCCGAAAACCTCTCAAGACTCTCTCAAATATCATCCAACAAAGGCTCTCATTTCACCCCACAAACGTAAGTGATTCATCCCTTTTTCTTGTTATACATCTTATTCACGTGAAGTGCTTCGATTTCATCCATTGATTCATCACTTTCATCTCCATCTTTATGATCTTCAAAAGTTCACGGCCATGAACCCTTCATAGGGCCGTGAACTCTTCATAAGTGGGCCGTAAACCCTTCAAATGTTCATGTGTGGCTCGTGAACCCTTCATATGTTCATGGGCCATGAACACATCTTGGGCCGTGAACACTTGGTGGTTGGCCGTGAACTCCTTTATGTCCCTCATTTTCGGTTCTAACACTTCGTTGTAAGTGTTTCCTACATCCTAAGGTTGTTTCCTATGCTTGTTAGTTGTTATAGAAACTAATTGTAGGCCTATACATGTTATTATGTGCTTAATAGGACCTTATTGTGCTCGGGACTTCACTTAGCATACCAAGCGTCCTATCTTTATCATTTATCCAAGTTACTCACAATCAGGTGAGTTCATACCCCTATACTTTTATGATTTTTAATGTTTTCAGTGGGAGAATACAAGCCAAGCACAAATGATTTGTGAATTTATACAAAAGGATTTCAAAACACTTAAAACTGATGCAATGAATATAGTCACATGATTTCCACATTTCATAAAAATATTTAGATATTATATCCCTTTTGTATTATGCTGAGCATAAGGGACGTTTTCGACTTATTGCCAAATTGCATAGTTTTCAGATCAATTCATGAACCAAATACATAATATTCATGCAAAGTATAATAGGTATAGTTTGGGGTTTCAATATATAGTGTTACAAATGCAGAGCTTATACATTGCTAAACATATAAACTATGATAGACTTAGTTTATGATATTCTCGGGTAACAAGGATACTTTATTACATAATTATTTAAGTATAATTATTACTCTATAAAGTATACACACGGGTTTAAATACAATAGATCAATATAAAACTACACGTAAACTAGATTATACAGAATTGTGAGACTCTACTTCAAAATTGTAACCTTTGGTGTACTGAACTAAATCCTATCATAGTATAACCAGAGTCTCCTAGAGGGAGAGCGTGAGATTTGTGAATAGATCTATTCGGGACTGACAATCCCACACCTGAACTGCTAGCTACAGTTAGGCAGGCATGCCTGGGATGACAAATGTCATGTATTCGACACTTGAAGAACGTCGTATAGGTCATTAGGTCATATCAAACATGGTTATACGACTCACAGTAGTATAAACTAACCTTTTTGTTTACGAGATTTCATTCTTCTTTAGTTTTGTTTTCATTAATAGAACTATTTCATAATACAACTGGAGGATTACATGGATTTCAACTCATAGTTTTATTTCCTGTAATGAAACTACTATACCTACCGGTGATAGCCTGGGTTTTTCATACAAAGAGGGTTTTACATTCAAAACAGTCTTATACAATTCATCTGGTGGTAAACAGGAAATCAAAATAGTACTTTATGGAACGTTGTAACAAACTCATATGTTAGAAAATATTGGATTTTCTTGGAAACATGTAAACATTTTCACTGATTCATTTACAGAATTTCATTACAAAAACATGCTTATGAACTCACCAGCGTAATGCTGATACTCTTTTCAAAACCACTTGTATTCTTAGGAAATCAGTAGTCAGGTACCTTAGCAGACTTTTGAGAAGACGGAGCATATAGAGTCACGTCTTTATCTTGTTGCTTTTGATGTATATAAATATGAATCAAACAGATGTAAATACGTTTTTATATATATTCAATGTAATGGTTGTGTTTACTTTGATTACTATGATGCAATTGTTGTGATACTACATATGACGTCATCCACCCCCGAACGTTTCCGCCGTTCCGGTTTGGGGGTGTAACAGATTGGTATAAGAGCTATTGTTTATAGTGAACTAAGTATACCGAACCTTACATGGTATACAACTATAAACACTAAACGACCGAAGCGCTCTGAAACTAAAAGTATACTTTAAAAATTTAAGTATTTTACCAAAGTATACAAGTATACATATGTACAAGAAGCTAACATAGTAAGAACTACATAAAAGTATTTTGGGGGAGTTAGACACTGCGGTTAAACCTGAATAGTTATGTAGTCATATGTGGGGCCAATATAACCTGATCAACTATATTTGTCCGAGATATGACCAACATGTGTTTGGGAGTGACTATGGTGTTGCGACAAGCCTAAAACTCACCAAATCATATACAAATGAAGCACATAGGTTAAATACTATAGGAGTATTTTATGGTTCTGTAACACTGCACAGAGTTATCACTAGTAGTAATAATCCTTATAAACAAAAGACCTGCAATTCCTTGTTTATGTTAGTAAACCTTTATAGTAGATCTATATTATCGTTGTAGGATTTAGACATATCTTGCTCGAAAATATCCGATGCTTGATCAGTATAGAAGAGTTATCGTCATTTTTCCCCTTGTATCTTTTAGAGAAAGATGTCTCCTAGGAAGAGACCCAACAGAAAGAGCAACAACCCTCCGACATATCCTCAGCCACCACCTCCTCAGTTCGATCCTGCCATGTTCCAGGCAACAGTTACAGCTGCTGTGGTTGCCGCGATGACGCAAATGAATCATTGGGGCTCTAGTGGATCCGGAAGTGGTACCCATCCCCAAAACCTTGAGGGTGGTCAGGGACACTAAAAGGAGTGTCCCTACAAAGATTTCATGAATGCGAAGCCTAAAACCTTTGACGGCAATGGAGGAGTCATTGACCTAACCCGGTGGTTCGAGAATATCGAATCGATTTTCGAGATTTGTGCTTGTTCTGAGGCCAGCAAGGTGAAGTTTGCCGCATGTACCTTCACCGATAGAGCATTGACTTGGTGGAATAGCCGGGTCAAATCCCTAACTCTGCCGGTAGCAAATGCCATGGGTTGGGAGAGTTTAAAGGAACTAATGCTTGCTGAGTACTGCCCAAGAGGCGAAATGCAGAAGTTGGAGCACGAGTTTTGGAACCTGAAGATGAAGAGTTCTGACATTGCCACCTATACAGCTAGATTCTGCGATCTGGCTCTTCTATGTCCGGGGATGGTCACCCCGGAAATCAAGAAAATAGAGATGTACATTTGGGGATTGACGCCCCTAACTAAAGGAAATGTTTTGGTTGCTTAACCTCTCACATTCGATAGTGCCAAGTGCCTGGCGCAGACCCTGATAGATCATGGGGTTGATCATGGAGCTGTGACAGTCGCTCCTGAACCACCAAAGGAGAGTGGTAGAAAGAAAAAGTTTTGGAACAAGCGAAAGGGACAGTCTTCGCAGGAGCCCTCCAAGAAACAACAAGTAGTGACATTTCATGATGCTACCACTCTTCCCGCTGTTCCTGCAGCTCAAGCACCTGCCAGTAGATATGCCGATACTCTTCCAAGGTGCGACAAGTGCAATTTTCATCATCACGGACCCTGCCGTGATTTGCAATGCAACAACTATGGCAAGAAGGGGCACCTAACTCGATTTTGCAAGACACCAGCCCAACCAACCAATTAGGCTCCTGGAGCGGGCGTTGGTCAAGCCTGTTATGGCTGTAGGGAGATCGGGCACTTCAAGAGGAATTGTCCCAAGGCAACAACAGCTGGCAACACAGGGAGAGTGCTAGCAATGGGCCAGGAGGAGGCAGTTGCTGATCCCACCGTTGTTACGGGTACGTTCCTCCTCGACAACTCTTATGCATGCATTCTTTTCAATTCTGGTGCGGAGAGAAGTTTTGTTAGTCATGAATTTAAGCATCTACTCAAGCATAAACTCCAACCTTTAACCGAAACATTTACTGTCGAGATGGCTAACGGAAAGAAAGAGAGCACTAACGACGTATTCATCGGCTGCACCCTTACCCTAAACGACCATTCCTTTCCAATCGACCTTAGGCCAGTTTCCATAAAAAACTTCGACTTCATCATCGGCATGGATTGGTTGAGCCCCAATCGTGCTGATATCCTTTGTTATGAAAAAGCCATTCGCCTCAATCTGCCCTCTGGCAAAACTCTTATTATCTATGGTGATAAACTCAACTCAAACCTTCGTATCATTTCATGCGTCAAAGCCCATAAATATTTGCGAAAAGAGTGCCATGCAATCCTAGCCCATGTCGTTAATGAGAAGAAGGAAGTTAAAGACCTCGAGAGCATCCCCAAAGTCTACAACTTTCCTGATATCTTCCTCGAAGATCTTCCGGGAATCCCTCCCGAGCGCCAAGTCGAGTTCCGTATCGACTTAATTCCCAGAGCTAGTCCTGTAGCTAAATCCGCATACCGTCTAGCACCAGCAGAAATGCAAGAATTATCCAGCCAACTCAATGAACTACTCAGCAAGGGATTCATCAGACCAAGTTCCTCACCCTGGGGAGCCCCGGTCTTGTTTGTGAAAAAGAAAGATGGATCCTTTCGGATGTGCATAGATTATCGTGAATTGAACAAGCTTACCATCAAAACCGTTATCGCCTACCCAGAATCGACGACCTCTTCGATCAACTCCAAGGAGCCGACTATTTCTCAAAAATAGACCTGAGATCAGGGTACCACCAGTTGCGAGTCCATGAGAGTGATGTTCCCAAGACAGCTGTGACAACCTGGAAAAATTTTTATTTTAAAGCCTAGTCAATCAACTCAAATGAGTGTCAAAATCATTAGTAATGAGTTCTAGCCTTGTTAAAGGTCTTTCTGAGGAGTTTTAGCCTAGTACACTTAAGGAATAAGTGTTGGATTTTATCTGCTAAAGCCACAGTACAAGAATCAAGCCCTAAACTCCATCAAATGGAGTTTATGACCGTAAACATGGAGTTTACGGCCGTAAACTCATGTAGGCCGTAAACTCCTCCATATTAGTCCATTTCCTTCACTTTTCTTCATTCTTTCACTTTCCCCTCAAGAACACATGTGTTTTCTCTCAAGTATCATCCCGATCTTCATGCTTGATCTTCAAAAATCATAAGTGTTCCTTCTCTAGTTAGTTGATAATCCTTCTTAACTAGCTTTATCCTCATGATTCATCCATAAAAATCATGTTTTCTTAGATCTTCAAGTTTCACCAAGAACACCAAAACACACACTAGTATTCTTGGCCAATATCAACCATTTCAAGCTTCTAGATCGTAAGTACACTTCTCTATACTCCATATCTAGTTAGTATCCATGCTTAGAGGCTTGAAAACATCAAGAACACAAGATCAAAGGGAGTTTACGGCCGTAAACTCCCAAGACCGTAAACCCCTTTTTGGTGGCCATTAGGGCCATAAACCCTATATGATGCAAGGCAAGTGACCCAGAACCCTTCCTTGAAGTGCTTAGGACCTTAAACATCAAAAAGACCATGAATCATTAGAGTTTACGGCCGTAAACACATGGAGAAATGGTCTATGGGCCGTAAAACTCCATAGAAGGGTGAAATGATGCCACAATCACTTCCTAAGGCTTATACTTGAAGTAGGATGCTTCTTAATGGCTTAAGAAACTTCAAAACACAAAATGGTAGAAGTACCATGGGTTTACGGCCGTAAACTCATGGGTTTACGACCGTAAACTCCATGAGATTTGGTACCTAAACCGTAAACTCATGTTAGTGCCATTTCACTTTTCTTTGTTGAATCACATGTGATTTCAACACTTGATCAAGGTGTTTCCTAGTCCCAGAAGGTGTTTCCGTTCATATAGTTGTTTATAAACACTATATTCATGTCAATATGTGTCCTTATATGTCATTTAGGACTTATTGTGTCTCGGGACTTCATTCGTGGAACTTCTCATCCTTACACGCATACCCGTTTGAATCACCCACATCAGGTGAGTTCATACCCCGTAATGAATCTTTTAACTGTTTTAACTGCTTAAGGGGGGGGGGGGGATACAAGTTGAACAGAATGATAATTGTGTAAATGTTTGTTATAAACATCTTTCAAGATGTTACTTATGTCATTTATAAGTTGTCAAAACATTTAAAACTCTTTTAAAGTTATGTTACTTTATAGTTATACAAAAGTCTATTTTTAAAGTACAAACATAACTTAGTAGATAAACGAGTCTTTTTAGTAACAGTCCAAGTAGAACATTAGTAAACTATAATAGGTATAGTTTAGGAGAATGCTATTCATTACTTCTAGTACAATGAAGCACACAGAGAGTCAGTTCTTACATAAATCAAACAATACCATACAGAACATATAGTGAAGAGGATCAAACAATACCATACAAAGAGAATGTAGAAGATACAGTACAAAACAAACAAGTTAGGTTGCTATAGCATGAGAACACATACAGGATCTAATTATACCAATGAATCACTAACTCATTGTTTAAACAAAAGGTGATAGTTATATTGGGTATACGTGATCATATAACTTTAATGTGAATTACACGGCTTGCAAGAATTTGCTGAGGTCGCGTTTGGTTCCCTTAATCTCTTGACAGGGAGAGCGTTTAGTAGGGGTTCTAGCCTTCACATTATAACCGTAATAAAACAAATATGTTTTTAGGTTATTAGTATATCCGCATGTCATTATAAACGACAACTGTGTACTTACATTTCCCTTTCTTTCATAAAGTGACGGTACCACTTGAATGTCCAACCCAAACTATTTTCGAGTCATGATAGTTATAAACTAGGGAAAATATACATTCTTACAATTGAAAAACGGAACAGTCGAGTCTAGCACATAACAGAAGATGCCTTGGTAGAAGGATACGAGTAAAGGATAGGACCATAATGTTAGTCTTATGATTCCTTAATGTATGCATAACAGGATATATATATACCAATAGGGTCCGACAGTGTGTGCTCTCCGCTTCATTTCCTGTTCCTTGTTTGGTTGTGGGCTTGGAACGAATTCACCCAATCTATTTTCTACTCGATTCTATATATATGTATGCTTAGTATACATTAAGTCATCATAAGGGTACCAGGTATGGGTTAGGTTATAGGACACAGAGTCAAAGCACAGTTTTTCTAGTACAAAACATACTTTCCAAAATCAGTACTTTTGGTATACAAAACTAGAGACTTCCCAGTAAAGGGTTTAATCCAATTTATTAAACCAGTACAATTCAAAGGACCTTAGGTGAGTAACTCTATAATACCTTAGATTATACACCATGTTTATATATAAAACTAATACCCAATAGGTAGTTGGATAGGTGCTTTCCGCCTTACTTCCTGTTCCTCGTTTGGTTGTGGGCTTAGGGCAGATTCACTCAATTAACTTTCTATCCGATATTAGATTATATATAGCAGTATAAACTATGCTACTATAAAATTAGTCACTGTGGTCACCATTTTACTATAAGAAATAAGGGTTTTCTTAAAGAACTTCTTCATTAGATATAAAGGAACCATTACAATTAACTCCATGAGTAACAAGTGTTTACACTAGGGTTATATACGACCATGATCTAACAACCAATGGGATGTGTGCTATCCGCCTTAATTTCTGTTCCTCGTTTGGTTGTGAACTTAGGGCTGATGCGCACAATCGATTTTTTGTTTACTCTGAGTCTTATATAACTCGTATCCGCTTAGTACCCATAGAAAGGGTTGTAGTGTCATTTTACTTAAACTTCCATCAAAGTAGGAAATATATGATTTTCTAGAGGAACAGGCGAACTTTTCAAAAACAGAACTTACCACTTACTACATTTTACAACTACATGTTACAACTACATTTTTAAACAACACTTTACAATTTACTCACATCACTAAAATCTTATGAACTCACCAGCTTAATTGCTGATCAACTCTTTCAAATAACTTGTATTCTCAGGAGACTATTAGACAGGTGCTCGTGCTGGGGATTCAGAAGATGACGCATTATAGCTTCAAGTCTTGTTTTGTTATTTATGTTTGAATTCTTTGTTTTGTGAACACACACATTGTAAACACTTCCTTTCGAAATGAAATGGTTGTTCATTACTTGCTTACCATATACATATCTCGTAATACTAAACATGACGTCCTCCACCCCTGAACGATTCCGCCGTTCCGGTTTTGGGGTGTGACAACAGCATTCTGAACTCGCTATGGTCACTACTAGTTTGTGGTAATGCCCTTCGGTCTAATCAACGCACCGACGGTATTCATGGATCTGAAGAATCGGGTGTGCTGCCCTTTCATAGACAAGTTCGTAATAGTGTTCATTGATGACATAATTGTCTACTCTCAGAGTGAGGAAGATCATAGACAACACTTGACGCTAGTGCTAGAAACTCTAAGGGCGGAGAAACTTTATGCAAAATTTTCAAAGTGCGAATTCTGGATCAGAAAAGTAACTTTCCTTGGTCACGTGGTTAGCGAGGAAGGCATACACGTGGACCCTTCCAAAATGAAGGCGATTGAGAATTGGTCAGCACCGAAGACACCCACAGAAATCCGTCAATTCTTGGGTCTCGCTGGCTACTATCGCAGGTTTATCCAAAATTTCTCCAGGATTGCTAGGCCTTTAACCACCCTGACTCAGAAAGGTGTACCCTTTAGTTCGGGAGAAAAGCAAGACACTGCATTCCAAACATTAAAGCAGGCCCTATGCAGCGCACCTATCTTGTCTCTGCCTGAGGGGATGGAGGACTTCGTAGTCTACTGTGATGTATCCAATCAGGGCCTAGGCTATGTGCTCATGCAGCGAAGAAAGGTTATTACCTATGCCTTGAGAGAGCTAAAAGCACACGAAGTCAATTATACAAATCACGATTTGGAGTTGGGAGCAGTGGTCTTTGCGTTAAAAATTTTGAGACATTATCTATACGGAACCAAGTGTATTGTCTTCAGCGACCATAAGATCCTACACCATATCTTCGATCAGAAAGAGTTGAACATGAGGCAACGGCAATGGGTAGAGTTACTCAGTGATTATGAGTGCGAAATACGCTACCATCCCGGCAAGGCCAATGTGGTAGCGGATGCCCTCCGCCGGAAAGAGTATTCAGGTCGTAGAGTGAAGGCACTGACAATGACCATCCATTCCCATCTGTCTGCTCAAATCAAAGAGGCTCAGCTGGAAGCCTCAAAACCAAAGAACATGTCACATGAAGCCTTGAGGGGAATGGAAAAGAACTTGGAGATCAGAGGAGACGGAGTTTACTATTTCATGAACCGGATTTGGACCCCAAAGTTAGGCGGTTACAGGGAGGTTGTCATGAACGAAGCTCACAGGACTAGATACTTCGTTCATCCAGGTTCATATAAGATGTACCTGGATCTCAAAAAGCTATATTGGTGGCCAAACATGAAAGCAGAGATCGCTACTTTCGTGGGCAAGTGCCTGACTTGCGCCAAGGTGAAAGTGGAATATCAAAAGCCTCAGGTCTACTTCAGCAGCCAGAAATACTTGAGTGGAAGTGGGAAAGGATTACGATGGATTTCATCACTAATTTGCCCAAGCCTCCGAGTGGGTACGATGCCATCTGGGTAATTGTCAATCAATTAACTAAATCCGCCCACTTCCTGCTAATCAAAGAAACATTCAAGATGGAGAGACTTACACGAATCTACATCTAAGAGATAGTTTGTCTGCATGTTGTGCCTATGTCCATTATCTCCGATCGGGATAGTAGATTCACCTCGAGATTTTGACAGTCACTGCAGATGGCTCTTGGAACTAAGTGGGATATGAGCACATCTTACCATCCACAAACCGATGGGCAGAGTGAGAGGACCATTCAGACATTGGAAGACATGTTGAGAGCATGTGTCATAGACTTTGGTAAGTCATGGGACACCCATTTTCCCTTGGTCGAGTTCTCCTACAACAATAGCTATCACACTAGCATCAAGGATGCGCCTTTTGAAGCCCTCTATGGCCGTAAATGCAGGTCCCCTCTGTGCTGGGCTGAGGTGGGTGACACACAGTTAGCTAGAGTTCAAGTCCCAGATAGCTCTCTCACGGGCCTAGAAATCATTTCTGAAACCATTGAAAAGATCGTGCAAATCAGGGAACAGTTGAAAGCCTCCAGGGATAGACAAAAGAACTATGCTGATAGGCGACGAAAACCCTTGGAGTTCCAGGTTGGTGACCGTGTTATGTTAAAGGTCTCACCCTGTAAAGGCATGATACTCTTGTGAAAGCATGGAAAACTGAATCTGAGATACATAGGACCATTCGATATCCTCGCTAGGATCGGTCCTGTAGCATACAAACTTCGTTTTCCCCAAGTGCTTAGCAATATTCATCACGTCTTCCACGTGTCGAACCTTAAAAAGTGTTTATCCGACGAAACCCTTGTGATCCCTCTTGATGAGATCGAGGGCAACGAGAACCTTAATTTTGTGGAAGAACCAGTCGAAATCATGGATCGAGAAGTCAAAAGAACGAAACAAAGTCGCATACCGATATTGAACGTCCGCTGGAATGCCAAGCGGGGACCTAAATTCACTTGGGAGCGCGAAGATCAAATGAAACAGAAATATCCTCATCTTTTTCCGAATCCATGATTTGTATTTTTATGTTTGAATTTCGGGACGAAATCCCTCTATCGGGGGGATGATGTGACAACCCGAAATCTCTATCTATAAGTCAATTCAATCAATAAAAAGTCAGACTTGTTTCTACTATCGCTTCCGTGATTAGGGTCAGTTTGAGAGTCTCTAAGCCTAGTACATTTAAGGATTGGATGTTGAGAAGTGTTAGTTTGGGATTGGGGGAATGCAATCGAACCAGAAAACCCATCAAAGGGTGTTCACGGCCGTGAACCCATGTTTGGCCGTGAACCCCTCTCCATATATATATATATATATATATATATATATATATATATATATATATATATATATATATATAGATACATACATTTCCTTCATTTATTACTCATTTCTTCCATCCTTGCCCGAAAACCTCTCAAGATTCTCTCAAATATCATCCAAAAAAGGCTCTCATTTCACCCCACAACGTAAGTGATTCATCTCTTTTCTTGTTATACATCTTATTCACGTGAAGTGCTTCAATTTCATCCATTTATTCATCACTTTCATCTCCATCTTTATGATCTTCAAGAGTTCACAGCCGTGAACCCTTCATAGGGCCTTGAACTCTTCATAAGTGGGCCGTAAACCCTTCAAATGTTCATGTGTGGGCCGCGAAGTCTTCATATGTTCATGGGCCGTGAACACATCTTGGGCCGTAAACCCATGGTGGTTGGCCGTGAACTCCTTTCTGTCCCTCCTTTTCGGTTCTATCACTTCGTTGTAAGTGTTTCCTACATCCTAAGGTTGTTTCCTATGCTTGTTAGTTGTTATAGACACTAATTGTAGGCCTATACATGTTATTATGTGCTTAGTAGGACCTTATTGTGCTCGGGACTTCACTTAGCATGCCAAGCGTCCTATCTTTGTCATTAATCCAAGTCACTCACAATCAGGTGAGTTCATACCCCTATACTTTTATGATTTTTAATGTTTTCAGGGGGAGAATACAAGCCAAACACAAATGATTTGTGAATTTATACAAAAGGTTTTCAAAACACTTAAAACTGATGCAATGGATATAGTCACATGATTTCCACATTTCATAAAAATATTTAGATATTTTATCCCTTTTGTATTATGCTGAGCATAAGGGACGTTTTCGACTTACTGCCAAATTGCATAGTTTTCAGATAATTCATGAACCAAATACATAATATTCATGCAAACTATAATAGGTATAGTTTGGGGTTTCAATATACAGTGTTTCGAATTCAGAGCTTATACATTGCTAAACATATAAACTATGACAGACTTAGTTTATGATATTCTCGGGTAACAAGGATACTTTATTACATAATTATTTAAGTATAATTATTACTCTATAAAGTATACACACATGTTTAAATACAATAGATCAATACAGAACTGCACGTAAACTAGATTATACAGATTTGTGAGACTCTACTTCAAAATTGTACCCTTTGGTGTACTGAACTAAATCCTATCATAGTATAACTAGAGTCTCCTGGAGGGGGAGCGTGAGATTTGTGAATAGATCTATTCGGGACTGACAATCCCACACTTGAACAACTAGCTGCAGTTAGGCAGGCATGCCTGGGGTGACAAATGTCATCTATCCGACACTTGAAGAACGTCGTAAAGGTCACTAGGTCATATCAAGCATGGTTATACGACTCACAATAGTATAAACTAACCTTTTTGTTTACGGGATTTCATTCTTCTTTAGTTTTATTTTCATTAATAGAACTATTTCATAATACAACTGGAGGATTCAAGGGATTTCAACTCATAGTTTTATTTTCAGTAATGAAACTACTATACATATCAGTGATAGCCTGGATTTTTCATACAAAGATGGTTTTACATTCGAAACAATCTTATATAATTCATCCGGTGGTAAATAGGAAATCAAACTAGTACTTTATGGAACGTTGTAACAAACTCATATGTTAGAAAATATTAGATTGTCTTGGAAACATGTAAACATTTTTCACTTATTCATTTACAGAATTTCATTACAAAAACATGCTTATGAACTCACCAGCTTAATGTTGATACTCTTTTCAAAACCACTTGTATTCTCAGGAAATCAGTAGTCAGGTACCTCAGCAGACTTTTGAGAAAACGGAGCATATAGAGTCACGTCTTTATCTTGTTGCTTTTGATGTATATAAATATGAATCAAACAGATGTAAATACCTTTATATATATATATATATATATATATATATATATATATATATATATATATATATATATATATATATATATATATATATATATTCAATGTAATGGTTGTGTTTACTTTGATTACTATGATGCAATTGTTGTGATACTACATATGACGTCATCCACCCACGAACGTTTCCGCCGTTCCGGTTTGGGGGTGTGACAAGGCCCAAGACATCGGATTCTAGGTCGAGAGGTCATCCGGACCGGGGTTGCTGTGGCAAGTGCGACAGGACGCACGAGGGTGCGTGTAGGCGTGGTAGTGGTGGTGATTCAGGCTGCTTCAAGTGCGGTCGGACCGATCATTTTAGCAGAGATTGTACTGCTACCACCACCCAGGGATCAGACCTGATATGTTTTCTTAGAGGGGCCACAAGAAGGCCCAATGTCCGAGTTTGCTTTCAGCAGGACAGGTGATAGCACCTGCCCCTACAACCTTGAGGATCACCGACGGCCGTCAGGGCCGGGCAGAGGCGCTTGCGGCGAGGAGCAGGGCGTATCATTTGGTTTCAGAGGAGACGTGAGCGTCCCCGATGTTTTAGGTGTGTATGTTTCATTTCTTTGTTAGCTTATGTTATGATGTTATTGTTATGGTTCAACATCGGTATTGGTGAAGCTGTGAGGAGCTAGTTTTTAGAGCAGGTTACTCAGGATGCAGTCCTTGTAGCATGATAGTTAGAGGTTGTTCCCTTTTAGAACAGGTTACTCAGGATGCAGTCCTTGTAGCATGCATGTGTGAGACTCGAGAGTGTCTTGCTAGTTTGTAGGGGAGGTATCGTTTGAGAATAGGTCGGTTAGATCACCAGTAGTGGTAGCGTGGGTTGTCAGCAGAGTGGCCAGAGGATGACGGGGAGAATTGGGAAATTCTTCCAAGCGGTGAGCTGTGAGGAGCTAGCTGAATCGAAGTGGGGGAGAGCCACCCGAGTGGCCAAGGGCAGAAGTAAGAGTGAGACTAGGATGAGCTCGCATTCTTGGTAAGAAAGAAGCAGCTCAAGTGGTTGTTTGGATTGAGGAGCATGTGAGTTGGGAGTTTGCGAAACTTCCCCACATTGAGTTCATGTCCCCACGATTAGTTGATGACTGGGTTTGGAACCAAGTTGGAGAACTCCGGCAAGGCGCGGGTTTGGCAGGATTTAAGACTGCGGGATAGCCGCAACATTCCCCAACTGCGAGTCAGTGAGGGAGGTGTTGTGAGGATGCGGGTAAGCCATAACATTCATTAGTAGCCTAGTTAGCGGAGTGTAGGTGAGGGCCCGTATCTCCGAATTAACATGATAAGAATCAGGAAAAGGATATAATTTTAAGATTAGAGGAAGGGTGGGCCGGCATAGCCCTGGATAGGTAAGACCTGCGGGAAAGGCCGCTCCGAAGTGTAGTTTAGGTGAGACCCTTAGGCGAGGCCCGTGTACTTATAGCAGCAGGTGGGACCTGGTAGAGACCTTAGGGTCAAGGTAGGGGATCGAGGATCCCAGATCTTCTAGAGCCATAGTGGCTAGGTTGGTAGAGCAGTTCAGGTAGTCGTGGTATCTTCAGAAGTCATTGAGAGCAACTGAGAGATTGTTCTTGCGTTTGGTAACCGGTGGGGGACCGGTATTTCGGGCAATGGTAGATCAGTTAGGACCAGGGTGGTCTCGGTTCATCCGGAAGGTGAATGAGAGCCAGTAGGATTTCAGGCAGGAGTGATGATAAGGGATTTCGTACGTAGAGCAGTGAGCTGATCAGGAGATGCTAAGTCGCTCACGGCGGGATTAAATAATATCAGAGTGATTGATTTGACTCTGTTACACAACTCTTTTCTAAGTCTTAACCGTTGCAGAGAGGAATCTTCTACTCGAAGGATTATATGATTCACACGCTGGGTGGAGCTTACAACATTGGAACATGGTAAGTGAAATCATTCAGTGGGTAATGGTGTGATGGCCAACACCGGGAGTGGCCGAGATTGCAGTTTCAGCAGAAGGTATATTATTGATGGAGATAGGGAAGGTTTGTTGTTTATGGCAAGTTTCCTTGGGAAGGCCAGTGACAGCGCAGGGTAAAGGGGGTGAACCCCTTGTATGTCAAGTGTAAGTGCTCGGGAAGTACTGGAAGGATTACTGGTTGAGTAAGAGTGATGTACTCGAGGGTTGTAGTGATTAGATTGTTCTCAAGATGATATTTTCAAGGATTGGACCGAGCAGGCAAGGTATGCCACGGTTAGAAATGTTGGGAGAGGTTGCGGGGTTGTTTACCGAAGCAGACTTCGAGGAAGAAGTCTAGTTTAAGTGGGGGAGAGTTGTAACACCCCGAATTCAGAAGACTTAGAGAGGTCAGAAAAACCTCAAATCAGGAAGCAACTCGTCAAGTTGATAGGATGACTCAACGAGTAGGAACGCGATTTGGGCTGCGGGTTAAGTGACCTACTCGACTATTCGGGGGACCGACTCGGCGAGTTGGTCTGGGTTTGGAGAACCCTAAATTCGGGACTTGGTACCCTATTTAAGGATCTTATTCCCCTTCTCTTGGTCTCATCTCCAGCCTCCAAGACCAGAGCCCTAGATCTCGAAACCCTAATACTTGTGAGTCATTTTTAGAGTATTGTGTGTTCTTGAAGTCAAGAAGAAGAAGAGGAAACTTGAAGGCTCAAGGGAAGGCTTGTGGATCCAGAAGTAGCTTCTCAATCTCATCATTTTCTGGTAATCAAGTCTCTAAATTGATCATTAGTTCATTAGATCTATTATTTTCCCCTTTTATGAAGATCTTGGGCCGAGAGTGGTTGCTTTTGGGATTTGGACGTCCCCAAGCAAGATCCCTTCAGATCTGGAAGTATTTAGGGTGGTTAAGGAATAAAGGTGCAAGCTTTATGCCATTAGAACTCCCCATGCAAGGTTTAAGAGGTTGTTATGGCCTTTTGAGTAAAAAAGGCCATGCATGGATGTAAAGGCAGAGGCTTTGCGTGGTATTTCGACCCAAGAAGGTTATATCTGGGTCCTTGATGCTTTGTGATCGACTGAAATCATCTAAATAGAATTGGACTTAGGAGGACTCGACGATTTGTTCTTAGAACTCGGCGAGTCAGGTCGTTTTCTGCCCAAAACCCTTCTGATAGCCGGTGTGTGTTGAGTTGGTAGAAGACTCAGCCACTTGGGTTCATTATGGACTTGAAGATCATCGTACTCGACGAGTTCAAGGATGAACTCGGCGAGTCCAAGGCAATATCCCTAACTTATGAAGATGGACTCAACGAGTTCAAAGTTGAACTCGGCGAGTCAGTTGTAAAAGGGTCCCGACGTGTTTAAAGGTGAACTTGACGAGCTCAAGGAAGACTCGACGAGTAGGATCGATGTCCAGAGTTACGTGTGGATTGTGGGACTCGAAGAGTTGGTGGGTCAACTCGGCGAGTTGAGTCAACTCGGAGTGTTGACTTTGACCGTTGACTTTGACATGGTTTGACTTTTGAGCGTATTGTGGTCTAAGTTTTATTTTGGGTATTGTTAGTTCGAGTAGCCGAAGGATCAACAGTTCAGGAGTTGCCGGTTAGCAGTGAGAAGTGTTCAACTATTCTTCAGCAGTACAAGGTGAGTCTCCTCACTATGTGCATGGGTCTAAGGCCACAATGCTAACCCATTATGTTTATGTATCATAGGAAGACCAGGGGGTTAGCCCTAGGCACTTATTGTATATGTTCCGAGTTACGATCCGATGTTGGGCGAGGCCCGAGGAATGTTGTATGCTAGAGGTCTTTGTGCTTCTTGCATGTGTCAGTACGATAGGATCGGGACAAAGGTCCGATGTCGGGGTGATGCGTGCAAATAGGTACACCTAATTTTATATTTATAACCTAACTAACTTAACTAACTAAATTGCACCTAGGCAGTGTACCTAGTCAAATTATAGAATAGTTGGGTAAGTCGGGTGTCGATCGTAGGAAACGGTTTTGACTAATTAATCTTACTACTACTAAATTAACCTAATTATTAACAAAGAAATGGAATTTATCTAATTTTGCAAGTTTAGATGAACTTAACTCTTTAACACAAATTCAATCAGTAACAAAACACTTCTGTTAGTTCAAATCCACTTTCCCTCAATGGTTTATAAATTAGTTGTGACAAGTATTGTTGGTTACCAATTACGATAGTATTAGCAATTTAGTTCTAAATCTACTAACTTTAATTAATTCATGTACATCAAAGTATGTTCACACTTAGGATAACACATAATCAATTATTTTATGCAATTGGAGCTATGTAAGATTGATTAACAAAACACAACTACAGTATTAATATGAGTTCTCTAGCACAACCTAATTCAATAATTAATTGCTTAACTAAGATTGGTTTAATCCTAGCTCCAAATAACTTAATATTCAATAAATTACCAGGTATTCTAATTCATGCAAATTAATGTTCATCAACTACACAGAATAAGACATCAAAGCAATCAACTACTAAATTAAACATGCTAGGTTCAATCAATCCAACACAAGTCTTAACCAACAATTAAATCAAGCTAATGTATTACACCATGAGTTCCAGCTTCATCTAGCTAACAAAAGCAGCTAGGTTTAGCTGGACATACTAGCTAACAAACACAAATAACATATATTCAAAGACATAATAAAAGTGTACAAAATTCTTAAACTAATATGAACTTCTCCTCTCCTTGGATGCTAATAGCCAATTCCAAAACATTTCTTCTTCTGAAAATCGTCTCCAGGAACCCTCCAAGCATCCAAAAAGTCCTTTAATTCATAATGGGCAAGGATATATATATAGTTTCTGATTTTTCCAAACTCACGCCGTGAATGGATATGTCTCACGACGTGAATAGTGGATTTCCGTGTTGGCTAAGGACTCTTCTTCGTGATGTCTATCTTCTGGAAGATTCATGTTCACGTCGTGAACCTATAATCCTCATGACGTGAATTCAGTAGATTACATAAACTTCTTCTTCTTTTATTCTCCAAGCCTCCAAAGTTCCATGTTTTGTCATTTCTAGTCCTTTTCTCAAAAATGCTTCTTTTTGGCTGCAGAATATAAATTAAGCTTATAAGTACCATTATTCTATGCTAATAACCAAAATATTAATAAAAATGTAAATAAATATTGCCTAAAAACATGTATAAATATGGCAATATCACGGGGTAAGCCCGAAGTACATTCATATGGTAGTATGTTCCGGACTAGGGTCCGATGTCGGGCGAGGCCCGAGGAGGATTTATAAGTACATGTTAGGTTATACTTGTTGTCTTTGTGATACTTGTATGTGCCTGGTAGGAAGGTGGGTGTGGGCGAGGTCCAGTATCTCATCACTAGCTGAGTATGGATGGGGGTCCATATCTCAATATTAGCAATGTAGGGGCGAGGCCCGTGATAGAAGAGAAGTTAGTGTGGGCGGGGGCCCGTATCTCACTAACAACAAGAGTGTGAACGGGGTTCCATAACTCATCGGTAGCAGACCAGGGGCGGGGCCAAGATAGGCGAGGCCTTAGTACAAGAGTACAATAGAGTATGTTTTCTTTATGCGCTGGTATTATATTTGATTGTATGTATGTGTTTAGCGGGCGAGGGCCAGAGACAGGCGGGGCCTAAGAGAGACCGATCTGTATACCGAGCGGGGCTCGATGCTAGGCGGGGCCAGATGCCGGGTGGGGCCCGATGCGGCGGGTGGGGGCCAAGTATGTGGTTATGTGTATGTGATTATGCGTATGTGGTATGTGGTAGGTTGGGGAACTCACTAAGCTTCGTGCTTACAGTTTTTAGTTTTGGTTTCAGATACCTCCAATAGTGGAGAGAAGAGCTCAGGATGATCGCATGGCACACACGAAGAAGTTTTAGCCTAGGATGTTGCTTTGATAAAAAGAATATGTTTTGAGATGATACCCTAACTTGATATAAACCTTTGTTTATGAATGAAATGACTTGATACTCATGACTACTAAGAAGGTCGAGGTCCATTAAGAGGTTTGGACCGAGAAGGCTTGGGTTAAGGCCCAAAGTTGAGTGAACATAGCTTATTGGGTTAGATTTTGGGCTTACACGAGGAAGTTTCAACTTGGAACACAATTTTGGATGTATAAACTTGTATAGTATTGATTACACAAAGAAATTGTATTGTATAATGATAGAAATCCTAGCCCTAATTTGTTAGTTGTGACAATACGAATGAAAGATATTTTTCTTGAAAATGATTGAAAATGCTCTATGGTATAAATGAAAGGAATTTTCTTGAAAATTATTGAAAATAATTTATGGTATGAATGAAAGGGATTGTTCTTGAAAATGATTTATGGTATGAATGAAAGGAATTTTCGTTGAAAATTATTGAAATATTTTATGGTCTAAAACCCATGTAGCTCACGCAGAATTTCTTTCTTACATATATCTTTTTAATTCCATGTATCTCAGGTTACATATGAGCATAGAGGATGATAGATGGAAGTTATAAGTCATGTGATAGTGAATCAAGTAGAACTTGTCAAGTTCTTTATTAATGTATTGATGTAATTCGTATTTGCTTGCTATGATTGTATAACGCTTAATGGTAACACCCAAGGTTTTAATTATAAATGCTTTGTGAGACCGATTTTTGTTAAATGTGGGTTAACATCCAAAATGATTTTAATAGCCATAGCATTTGTTTTTTCACACTTCCGTACAATTTTCTTTACAAATTTCATAAAATTCTTTGTAAACGTTTTTACAATATTTTTTTACAATGTTTTATAAACATTTTTTTTTATATTTTCTTTATAACATTTTACAATACTTTTGATTCTTAAAAACATCAACTTTAAGACCAGATGCTAAGTTAAAACAACCAAGGATTCTAACTAAATCCGATTGCAATTTTAAGGGACCATTCTCAAAGAAAAAGGGTGTCGTCAATATACTACAAAATCCCTAGTGAAAGACCATCATTAAGGAAGGTAAGACTCCAAAAGATCCCTTTGTTTCACGCCTCCAACATCGCAATACACATAAATAAAAATAATGCATAAGAAAAGGGCCAAAGGATCCCCATGTCTCACTCCCTTTTTTAGGCTTGTGGGGCATCAGATGGGTTGTAAAAGCGAGGTGTTTCCTTTCATTTATCTTGGAGTTCTGGTTGGTGACCTCGTATGGAGGTCTTGTCTTTGGAAGTCTCTGTTAAACTTCAAAAAAAAACTTATGGGGTGGAAAGCAAAGTCTTTCTTTGTTGGCGGAAGGCAGATTCTTTATAATTATGTATTGGACAATTTGGGTTCTTATTTTCTCTCTGTATTTTCAAAGCTCCGGCTAAGGTTGTCAATCGATTGGAGAGTATGCGTAATAAATTATTTTGGGGCAACATTAACTCTACACAAAAGTTCAAGTGAATTCCTTGGGAGCAAACTTGTAGCTCCTTTAGGAATGGGGGCATGTCTATAATCAGTCAGAATATGTGTCCAAGGTCATAACTAAATTGGTCAAGGACATGACTAAATTGATATAACTTTATGGAATAAAAGTAAATTCCTTTTTGGGTTGTCCTTGTAAGGTCAAGACTTATGATTTGATGAGTCAAAATACTCTTAAGCTCAACACCAGTGCCAACGCCAGGGACAACATCAGTGCAAGACTGCAAGTACCAGCGCCATCGTGTAATGTTTCGTACAATTGTATTTTTGTTTTATGTAATTATAGTATTATATTGTATTTTGGATAACTAATCTGATATCTTTGTGATACGAATAAGTTTTCATATTTAGAATGGATTAGATTTAAACCCATTGATTGAACGGATTCTTTAGAATAGATTAGTATATAATCAAGTATTAATGTAAAACCCTAATAAGGTTTTTGTGACGACTTTATGTCAACAACTTTGTGCACCTGTTCTCTTTGTGATAACCTTTCTTAGGGAAAACCATCTTTGTGATAATCTTTTTTTATTTTGTTCTTCGTTATATATTGTTTGTATCCGATCAAACAAACCTACAAGTAGTATCAGAGTGGTTTTTTTTGATACATTTAAGTAATCAAGTCTTATGTTGTCAAGGATTAAAAAGAAAAGGTGCTCAATGGCTCACTTCTATGATCTTTATATTGAAGAATCTTAAAGTAACTCCAGCTTTCTCGATGCTAATATCTCTCAAGCCACAAAAGAATCCTCTTCCATGTATCAGGTTAAGAAATTCATTAGTGTTTCTTTCTTTGAACAAAGCACCATTCATGTCATATGTGGTTCCAGAAACAAAGAAAGAGTTTTTAAATTAAATAAATTGGATTCTAATCCGTGGAAGCTATTTTTTTTAAAGAACACAAATTTCTAGAATCAGGCTATGTTATCAATATGGAACTCCCTCTCTTAATATTTGTAGGTACAATATTGATAAGAACACATATCATACTGATGATATGATCAATCAAAATAATGAATACAATAATTTATGCTCTTTTAAGAGACCTACTGAAAAATGGGTCAGTAAGTACTAATTGCGTTCTAAGCACTGCAGGTTCAAGAGCACATTTGCTACATAGATAGTGGAAGTTCAAGGCATATGATGGGATTCAAGTCTGTCCTGGATTATTATGTTAAAAAGGATGGACCTTTAGTTACTTATGGAGACAACAACAAAGGAGCTTCAAAAGGCTATGGTACAATCAAGTGTAGATCAGTCGTCTTCAAGAATATGTATTTCGTCAAAGGTCTTTAAAACAATCCCATCTCAATAAGTCAACTGTGTGACGCTGATTATGAAATTCATTATAACAAGAAGGAAGGAAAAGTGATTGATCAAAAGAATGTTACTGTTCTCACAACAAAACATATAGATAATGTTTTGATTTTATTTGAACCACCCGACCCCGAGCAATGGGTCATACCATATGATTACCATCCACCTATGGATCATGTTGTTGTGCATGATGAGCCGCCTTATGAAGCTCCACAAGCAGCACAACACCAAGCCCCTCCACAAGGACATTACCAACTCCCACCCAATTTCGTTGAACTCTTTTATGCCCTTTGTGTCTCCAACCAAATCATGGAGCAACAAATGCATCACGTGTGGGGTTGGCACCAATCCCAAAATCTTTTGGAGCACTTACTGCTTCCTCCTCCATATCCATACCCTCCCCCGCTCATCCTTCTTCCCCTCGACCTTACTCTTACCCTTACCCACAATACCAACACCCTAATCCTCCTCCCGATCCCCCCGATTTAGGTACACTTTCCCTTCCCCAAGCATTGAGGACAATGCTTATTTTTAAGATTAGGGTGGGGTATTCCCTTTTCTTTTCGCTTTCTCATGCATTTTAGTTAGGTTGCATAGCATATTAGCCCTTAATTTTCATTTTTTTAACAAATTCCAAAAAGATTTTTTTTTCTTTTTTAACTAAGGAAATATGTTATGAGCTTCTCTAGCTATTTTAGTAATTTAGAAAAGTCTAGGTGACCTCAAGCTTCTTAGGTTGCTATAACCAAATTAAATTGAAATCACGGGACTTGCTCCATAATGTCTAATGATAATCAACTAACTGTCCATGTGATGAAAGCCAAAGTCAACCATTTATCTCTCATTGATTTTACATCAAACTCTTGCTTTTGTTAAATTGTCTCCTTAAATGTTAGTTTAGTTCTAGATTTCATTTAAATAGTTCAAAATATCAAAAATTCCCAATTTTTATTTTACTTTAGTTTACAAGTGTTTTTGCAACAAGATTTTTATAGAAGTAACAATTTGAACAAATCTCCGTGGATACGATACCTTTACCACTATACACTATTTTAGTGTACAAGATTTAGGGTTATTTATTTTGTTGGCCTCGACAACCACCATTATTTGTATGCATCTTAGCAAGGAGTTGAGTGAATCTCAAAAGTCTTTTGTACTAGTCATGAAAATGGTAGGATAAGTTGAGTCCTCTATGCTTCATATATAGGATCGATCATGAATGATATGACTTGTCATATTCGGATGTCTCAAATGTTTTGAGCATCGTGAGACTGTATCAGAAATTTGCTAAACTGAATCGCTAGACAACTGTCAAGAACATTTTGACGTAATGAAAGATACCCGGGAATGGTTGTTTGTAGGTAGTAGAGAACGTGATTAAGAAGAGTTATAGTGACATGAATTTTAGAGATGGCTTTGATTCATAGTCTAAATGGATATTCATTTTTACTTGTAACATCAAAGGTTTCATGTAGGAAATAAAGTTAGATTAAAAAATGTGAGTAAGACTACATTAGTGCAAGTGAAGTATCCAAGGAACATACCTAGACTAGAAAACTTAATAGTTGACCTAGGATTTGTTTTTAGTAACAAATATCAGTTACAGATATTCTGTGAAAGTGTAGTCGAGTCGACTAATGATTCTTGAGATCACAGAAGGTCAATGTATAAACTACTACAAAATGACCTTTAATGAAATGCATTGCGTGTCGTAAAAGCCACAGATGACACGCAAATGCATGTCAAGGAAGGCCTTGTCATAAAGAAAGACGACACGCTTTTGCGCATCGTAAACTTACGACGCACCATTATGACGCACATTTACGACACGCATTCTGTGTCAATGAAGCCCCTGTCATAAAGGAAGATGACACACATTTGGGTGTCGTTACCTTACGATGCACATTTACGACTCACATTGCGTATCATTAAAGCCCATGTCATAAAGAAAGATGACACACATTATTATGTGTCATAATTTTTAAATGTTCTGAAATTATATATTTTGATAAATTTACTAATTTACAAATTAAATAATACATTAAAAGTCTCGTAATACAAAATGAAATACCATAAACAAGAAATATAAATCATTGCACTAATATGTGAAATACAAATAATCATTCCAATAATAAGTAAATGTAATACATTGCTAATATTTCATAATATTTATTATAGAAAAACAAAACATATCCAACATTAAAACGAACGCAAAGCAAGTAGTTCAAAGTACACTGCTGTGACAACCCGAAATTTTCTATCCTGTTCAGTCAAACACTTCATTGAAAGTCAAACTCATTTCTGCCATCTCTTAGCACAATTAGGAGTCTGTTTGAGCATTTCGAACCTTGTACACTTAAGGAATAAGTGTTAGAAAGTAACTACTAAAAACCTCAGCACAAAATTATGCCCTAAACTCCATAAGATGGAGTTTACGGCCGTAAACATGGAGTTTATGGCCGTAAACTCAAGAGGGTCGTGAACTCCACCTTAAATGGTGAAAAGTTGGCCATTTGTTCATTCCTTCACTTCCTTGGCTGATTTTGCTTCAAATCCTCTCAACTATCATCCCGATCATCGTCCCCGATCTTCAAAACCCGTAAGTTTCTTGTCCTAACTAGTAGATATCCTACTTGAACTAGTGATCTTACATCTTTTCATCCACGAAATTCATGTTTTCATAGATCTTCAAGTTTCACCAAGAACAACAAGAACACACACTAGTGTTCTTGGCCAAAATCGACCATTCAAGCTCCTAGATCGTAAGTACTCTTGTTCTAACTCGTTGTATACTAGGTTTAACATGTTTAGGGCTTAGAAACATCAAGAATCAATGGATAAATGAGAGTTTACGGCCAAGGCATGTTCTTGGGCCGTAAACTCCCTTTAAGGGTGCAAAGTTGCCCTAACTTCCTTCCTTATGCCTAGAACTCAACCTAGAACCAACCACCATCGAAGTAGGCACCTTAAACATCAAAAATACCATGGCCATATAGAGTTTACGGCCGTAAACCCAAAAGGAATTGGTCCTTTGGCCGTAAACTCCATAAAGGGGTCATATGGTGCCCCTAACACCCCCTATGGCTTGTATAAGTGACTATAACCTTGCATGCTTAAGCTAGGAACACCAAAACACGAAATGAGTGGGCAAACATGAGTTTACGGCCGTAAACTCATGTGTTTACGACCGCAAACTCCACCAAGGGTCCATTTGGAGCCCTAGTCACTTCCTATGCCCTTGATTCAACCCTAGGACACTTCCTTGTGTGATATGAGACCTTAAGACACACAATTGCACCATTACCATGAGTTTACGGCCGTAAACTCATGGGGGAATGGTCCTCCAACCGTAAACACCCCTAAGGGCCACCATTTGAGGAGTAAACTCCAATGTGAGGTCATACACTCCTTATACGCAACCCTTAGTACTCCTAGCACTAGTGGTAAAGTGTTTCCATGTATTAGGGTGTCTAAACTTAGTTAATTATTTATTAAATAACTAATTAGATACATAAATGTATCATTGCATGTTCATTAGGACCGGAGGGTGTATTCAAGTCCTCACTTGACATTTAGCATCGTATACCGTCCGTTCATCCGAATCACCCGCGACAGGTGAGTTCATACCCCTATACTTTTCCGAGTTTTTCATGTTTTCAGGGGGGGAATACAAGCAAAAGTACAAGGAAACTTATGCTCGATTTATCTCCATTGTATAAAATGAATTCATGTTCAACTTGCTTTTAACTCAGAAAACTGTTTTACAAATCGATTAAGAAATCAACTCGTAGTAATAGTTTTCAAATCTAAAGCAAGGAACTCGTGAACCTTATCATAATATGTATTATTTCATAAAAGATTTACGCAAATCATAAAAAGATCTTTGTATTATCTCTTGTAAATACGTTAGGCTAAGTTTGAGACATGTCCTCGGTAACACTCCCCCGGATTCGTGAGTGGAGGGCTACGACTTATAACAATAATCTCTTGGGGGGAGAGCGTGACTATTGTGTATAGATCTATATGGGACTGACTATCCCACACCCTCGCTTCTAGCTACAGTGGAACTCTTTGGTTTAGGGGTGACAAAGTCATTAATGATACTGGCCCATTTACGCGCCTTATCCAGTCTTAGTATGGTTATGGCACTCATAACTTAGGTAGCAAGAATTTACTCTTCTAATATAATCCTCCGGGTGTAACCAGAGCTTCTAATATAATCCTCTGGGTGTAACTAGAGCTTCTAATATAATCCTCTGGGACTAACCAGAGCTTCGAATATAATCCTCTGGGTGTAACCAGAGCTTCGAATATAATCCTCTGGGTGTAACCAGAGCTTCTAATATAATCTCTGGGTGTAACCAGAGCTTCGAATATAATCCTCTGGGTGTGACCAGAGCTTCTAATAGAATCCTCTGGGTGTAACCAGAGCTTCGAAAAGAAAACTGCCGTCCAAGTATAATAAATACTCGCGTATAGATAACCAACTTTCAACCTTTAAGAAAATATGGGATTTTCTGGGATAACCAAATCTTTCGTAAATAGTCTGTTTAACGTGTAACTAATGGATAATCAAAACCTCTTTCATAAGAAAATATGGGATTTTCTTGAGAAAACAACTTTTCAAAGAATCAAAGAAACATGTCTTTTACCATAATTAACAGCTTATGAACTCACCAGCTTTATGCTGATATTTTAAAACTGCTTGTATTCTCAGGGCATCAATAGACAGGTACTCCTGCCAACTTTTTGAGAAGACGGAGCGTATCGGATTCACGTCTTTTACTTTTGCTATATACTGATATGTATAACCTTTTGTATTAAGACAGTGTAAATCTTTTCATGTATGTATTCAATGTCTGGATTGTGTTTACTATGCTTACTATGATACAACTGTTGTGATATTACACATGACATCGCTCCGCCCCGGAACGTTTCCGCCATCGGTTTCGGGGTGTGACAGATTGGTATCAGAGCTTTTGTTTATAGTTAACTAAGTATACCGAACCTTACATGGTATACAACTATAAACACTAAGGGGCCTAAGTGCTCTAAACTAAAAGTATACTTTCAAAATATATGTATTTTTACGAAAAGTATACAAGTATACCCGTATTCCAGGAACCATGCCATAAGTAGAACAAAACAAAAGTATTTTGGATGTTGAACACTGCGGTTAAACCTGGGAGTTACGTAATCATGTCTAGGGTCAATATAGCCTTATCAACTATATTTATTCGAGACATGACCAACATGTGCTTGGGAGTGATTTTAGTGTTGCGACAGTCCTAAAACTTACCCAATATCCATATAACTTAAAATACTATAGGAGTATTTTACTCAAAGCCGAATACTTCATAGAGATTCATTCCAAGTGTTGCTACTCATTCCTTTTAGCGATAAATTATTTCCATTTGTAGCTTTTCCTTGTTTATCACTCAGTAAAACACTCTAACAATCATTATGAGATATATCCTTGCTCCATATCTCTTGATTCCATTCAGAGGACTTACCATCCTCTTCTTCCTGATTGTTTCTAGAACAAGATGCCTCCCCGTAAAAGACATAACAGAAGGAATGAAGACACTCCACCACCAGTTCGATCCCATTATGTTCCAAGCAGCTTTTACTGCTGCTGTAGCAGCCGCGATGTCACAAATGAATTCTGGCGGATCTGGTGGACAGGGAAGTGGTACACATCCCCAAAATCATGAAGGTGGTCAGGGACACCAGAAGGAGTGTTCCTATAAGGACTTCATGAGCGCGAAACCCACATCTTTCGACGACACTGGAGGTGTCATTGTCCTGACTCAATGGATCGAGAAAATCGAGTCCATTTTTGAAATCTGTTCCTGTTCAGAGATCAACAAAGTAAAGTTCGCCGCTTGCACTTTCTCCAACAGGGCGCTGACCTGGTGGAATGGTCGGGTCAAATCCCTAACCCTACCAGTGGCAAACGCCATGGGTTGGGAAAGCTTAAAGGAAATCATGATAGCTGAATACTGCCCATGGGGCGAAATGCAGAAGCTAGAGCACGAACTCTGGAACCTAAAGATGAAGGGTTCCGACATCGCTGCCTACACTTCAAGGTTTGAAGACCTAGTGCTCCTCTGTCCGGGAATGGTCGCTCTGGAAAGCAAGAAGATTGAGAGATACATCTGGGGAGTGACCCAGCCGACCAAAGGAAATGTCTTGGCTGCTAGGCCAAACACCTTCGACAGCGCTAAGTGTCGGGCGCACACTCTCATAGATCACGGAGTTGATCATGATGAAGTGACAGCCAATCCCGAAATGGCTAAGGAGAGTGGTGAGAAAAGAAAGTCCTGGAAACAGAAAAAGGGCCAGTCCTTGCAGGAGCCCTCAAAGAAGCAACACACTGTAGCAGTCAACGCTGCTACTACTCCTGCTGCTACTCCTGCAACCCAAGAACCTACAAGTAGGTATACTGGTAATTTTCCTTGGTGCGGTAAGTGCAATTATCATCATCGCATCCCTGGCCCATGTCGTGAAATGCTCTGCAACAACTGTGGAAAGAAGGGCCACCTGACTCGAGACTGCAAAAAACCAGTTCAACCAACCCCTCAGGCCCCTGGATTAGGTATTGGTCAAGCCTACTATGGATGTGGAGAAGTCGGGCACTACAAGAGTAACTGCCCCAAGGCAACAACAACTGGAGGCACGGGGAGAGTACTGGCAATGAACCAGGAGGAGTCTAACCCTAATGCCTAGGGGAAAACATCAAGGAACCCGGTAAAATTTTTGTACGTCTCTCAATCCTAAGTATCTAATCGAGAACTTTAAATAAATCAATTCTAATTGTAATTACTCCCTCGTTAAGGCGAAAGTCGCAGCACTGCTGTAAGAATTCAAAAATCCATCAGGTAAAGCTATGATGGTTTGATATATACGTTAAGGTCATTTATGATTAAGATTGATAGACCTCGAGTGAGTGATGCTGCCTTATCTCCTGTTCCTCGTTTGGTTGTGGATTTAGGGCGGAGTTGCTCAGTCAACAGTCCTTTTAATCCTAATTATACATGACTAGTGTATACTAGGCGATTATAGAGAGGCCTCGTGAGAAATCCATTCATGAAAGGTACATTATTCCAAAACATGAGGACCCTCTAGAGTTCCGCGTAAATTCTATCGGTCCAAGTATCCGCGATAGTGATACCATGGACGAAACCCGAGATGCTAAAGAACTTGTGTGCCCTGTTCAGCACATGGTCCTATCGATATTCATTCCATATCGTGTCGATGATTGTAAGTTTTGACACTGCCGTCAATCATGGTTCGACTTGGTGCGACCATGTGAAAATTCCTAGTGCTGCGTAAAAATAACTTTCACCATAGCCTACGCGTCAAATAAAGGTTCTTCCGAACCTAATAAGAAAACCTAATGCGAACCGTCAGTCGTATCTCTTATCCGAACTTTCCGAAGTACCCAGGAGAAGAATACCACGCGCTTCCTGCAAACTGGAGGAAGCCGACACTTTAGAGAATGAGGCCTGTTTTAGAGATTTGTTAGACTACTAGGTGTTCCAAGGAATACTATCCCGAGAGAGATAGTAGAACCACCTCCTAAAATAGTCAAGCGTTTCAGAAAATCTCTAAGGGCGAAGTTAGCCCTGATCAGAAGCTTCTATCCATGAAACAGCGAAGCGAGTAAGAGAATGATTCTTTCCAGTTAGGAATCATACTGTGAAAGCATCGTCTAGTAAAACCCCCCTATCACACCGACTTTGAGAATTTCCGATAGAAACACCTCAAGAGTCAGAAGTGCAAGTCCATTTTGCACTAGATCGAGATAGATGCCCCATAACCAATAGATACCAGTATATAGCCGTTACCTCCGAAGATCCAGAAAACCTCCGAAAGCCAATCAGTAGGAGATACGAATGCGAAGACGACCTGAGCCTTCTAAGAACCAACCCGGGAAATACGCCCTCAGTAAGAGAGAACTTTTGGAACTTCAAAATGGCTATCGCGCCAGTGATGATCTCACCATGGAAATACATTATGTTCTAGTACCGAAACATTCTATCTTCTCAAGAGCTCAGGACCATCAGAAATTCTTGTTAAGAATTGGTCCAACCCTCGTCAGACCTCAACTACTTTTAGAATTCCATAAATTCCACCCAAATCTATCCCTGTCTTAGACTCGAAAGAGTGCTTGTCCGACGCGACTGTCGAAATCCCATTCGTCAAGATTGAAACCATTGAGAGCCCCAACTTCGTGTAGGAACCTGTAAAGGTCATGGACCGAAGAGTCAAGTGAAACAAAACGAATCCGCATCCCATTAGTGAAGGTTCGCTAGAATGGCCGGCAAGGACCTGAATTCACTTGGGAGCACGAGAACCAATCGAATAGGAAGTATCCTCATCTCTTTACTCGATTGTTCATACCTACTTCCTTGCCTAAATTCTAATTTCGGGACGAAATTCCCTCTAACGGGGGGATGATGTGACAACCCGAAAATTTCTATCCTGTTCAGTCAAACACTTCATTGAAAGTCAAACTCATTTCTGCCATCTCTTAGCACAATTAGGAGTCTGTTTGAGCATTTTGAACCTTGTACACTTAAGGAATAAGTGTTAGAAAGTAACTACTAAAAACCTCAGCACAAAATTATGCCCTAAACTCCATAAGATGGAGTTTACGGCCGTAAACATGGAGTTTATGGCCGTAAACTCAAGAGGGCCGTGAACTCCACCTTAAATGGTGAAAATTTGGCCATTTGTTCATTCCTTCATTTCCTTGGCTGATTTTGCTTCAAATCCTCTCAACTATCATCCCGATCTTCGTCCCTGATCATCAAAACCCGTAAGTTTCTTGTCCTAACTAGTAGATATCCTACTTGAACTAGTGATCTTACATCTTTTCATCCATGAAATTCATGTTTTCATAGATCTTCAAGTTTCACCAAGAACACCAAGAACACACACTAGTGTTCTTGGCCAAAATCGACCATTCAAGCTCCTAGATCGTAAGTACTCTTGTTCTAACTCATTGTATACTAGGTTTAACATGTTTAGGGCATAGAAACATCAAGAATCAATGGATAAATGAGAGTTTACGGCCAAGGCATGTTCTTGGGCCGTAAACTCCCTTTAAGGGTGCAAAGTTGCCCTAACTTCCTTCATTATGCCTAGAACTCAACCTAGAACCAACCACCATCGAAGTAGGGACCTTAAACATCAAAAATACCATGGCCATATAGAGTTTACGGCCGTAAACCCAAAAGGAATTGGTCCTTTGGCCGTAAACTCCATAAAGGGGTCATATGGTGCCCCTAACACCCCCTATGGCTTGTATAAGTGACTAGAACCTTGCATGCTTAAGCTAGGAACACCAAAACACGAAATGAGTGGGCAAACATGAGTTTATGGCCGTAAAATCATGTGTTTACGACCGCAAACTCCACCAAGGGTCCATTTGGAGCCCTAGTCACTTCTTATGCCCTTGATTCAACCCTAGGACACTTCCTTGTGTGATATGAGACCTTAAGACACACAATTGCACCATTACCATGAGTTTACGGCCGTAAACTCATGGGTAATGGTCCTCCAACCGTAAACACCCCTAAGGGCCACCATTTGAGGAGTAAACTCCAATGTGAGGTCATACGCTCCTTATACGCAACCCTTAGTACTCCTAGCACTTGTGGTAAAGTGTTTCCATGTATTAGGGTGTCTAAACTTACTTAATTAGTTATTAAATAACTAATTAGATACATAAATGTAGCATTGCATGTTCATTAGGACCGGAGTGTGTATTCAAGTCCTCACTTGACACTTAGCATCATATACCGTCCGTTCATCCGAATCACCCGCGACAGGTGAGTTCATACCCCTATACTTTTCCGAGTTTTTCATGTTTTCAGGGGGGGAATACTAGCAAAAGTACAAGGAAACTTGTGCTCGATTTATCTCTTTTGTATAAAATGAATTCATGTTCAACATGCTTGTAACTCATAAAATTGTTTTACAAATCGATTAAGAAATCAACTCGTAGTAATAGTTTTCAAATCTAATGCAAGGAACTCGTGAACCTTATCATAATATGTATTATTTCATAAAGGATTTACGCAAATCATAAAAAGAACTTTGTATTATCTCTTGTAAATACGTTAGGCTAAGTTTGAGACATGTCCTCGGTAACACTCCCCCGGATTCGTGAGTGGAGGGCTACGACTTATAACCATAATCTCTTGGAGGGAGAGCGTGACTATTGTGTATAGATCTATATGGGACTGACTATCCCACACCCTCGCTGCTAGCTACAGTGGAACTCTTTGGTTTAGGGGTGACAAAGTCATAAATGATACTGGCCCATTTACGCGCCTTATCCAATCTTAGTACGGTTATGGCACTCATAACTTAGGTAGTGAGAATTTACTCTTCTAATATAATCCTCTGGGTGTAACCAGAGCTTCTAATATAATCCTCTGGGTGTAACCAGAGCTTCTAATATAATCCTCTGGGTGTAACCAGAGCTTCTAATATAATCCTCTGGGTGTAACCAGAGCTTCGAATATAATCCTCTGGGTGTAACCAGAGCTTCTAATATAATCCTCTGGGTGTAACCAGAGCTTCGAATATAATCCTCTGGGTGTGACCAGAGCTTCTAATATAATCCTCTGGGTGTAAACAGAGCTTCGAAAAGAAAACTGCCGTCCAAGTATGATAAATACTCGCGTATAGATAACCAACTTTCAACCTTTAAGAAAATATGGGATTTTCTGGGATAACCAAATCTTTCGTAAATAGTCTGTTTAACGTGTAACTAATGGATAATCAAAACCTCTTTCATAAGAAAATATGGGATTTTCTTGAGAAAACAACTTTTCAAAGAATCAAAGAAACATGTCTTTTACCAGAATTAACAGCTTATGAACTCACCAGCTTTATGCTGATATTTTAAAACTGTTTGTATTCTCAGGGCATCAATAGACAGGTACTCTCGCCAACTTTTTGAGAAGACGGAGCGTATCAGATTCACGTCTTTTACTTTTGCTATATACTGATATGTATAACCTTTGTATTAAGACAATGTAAATCTTTTCATGTATGTATTCAATGTCTGGATTGTGTTTACTATGCTTACTATGATACAATTGTTGTGATATTACACATGACGTCGCTCCGCCCCGGAACGTTTCCGCCATCGGTTTCGGGGTGTGACAACTGCTATAATTGGGTTCATTTTTCCTTTACAAAAACAAGAAAATTACTTAAAATCCTTACTTAAAATGCTCTCCTCTTTTCTTGATTTTAGATTTCATTTGGCTTGCTATTTTCTCCTTCAATGGTTTGTGCTTCTTCCTGTTTCTAGACTTCAACGTCTTTTTTCCTGAGAAAGCCTGGTTGATTGGTGGATGACAGAATCCTGGCCCACATTATATCCGTTATCACAAGGTTGTTCTGCTTCTCAGTGATACGCTCCACCACAACATACAAAATTTTATATAGATAAAAGTAAAAAAAATCTTTAAAATGTTTTTTTTGCTATAAATAAAAATAAGAAGATTAAGTAACTTACATTGAACGGGATATAAGTATGTCTACCATTAACAAGCGCGCTCACAAATCTAGTGTAATCGACTATGACTCCATGAGCACAACTTTGAGCATGAAGAGTGCAGTACACATTGTCAGATGCATTACTTGGAACCGCTCGGACCATGTAAGTAGGGTTTGTCCTAAAATGACCAAAATACCCCTCTTGTTATAATAAACAAATCAATAGAAGTTGTAACAGAAATTTACAAACTAATTAGATACAAGAAATAGGAAAAACTTGAAATCCCTAAGATTAATAGTTGTAACAGAAGCTTCACGTGAGATACAAAAGAATAAGAAGTAATCACAATATTTAAATGAAAAAATGGACTCATCTCAAAAACAAATTTGTTAATGATAAAGGGACTATATGTTCAAAAGTACAAAAATCCAGAAGAATTACAAGGGTCAATGGTCAACGACCAAAGCCTTTAATGATTGCTGAAGTCAATGAAGATGTTAGAAATTTCATCCATGCTGATCCACCAGAGAAATATGAAATGCAATAGTATGCAATGGCAAGAACTTGTAATATAATTATAAAAATTTTTTATTTATTATTATTATTTGTATTTAAAACAAGAACGAATTTTGATACCTAAATAGCAGCAAAGAACACAGTGAGGATATAGCTATGAAGAACCATGGAAACAAAAATGGTCCCCACCATGCTGCCTATGAACCCTAATGTGAAAGGAAGTCCCTGAAACAAATTTAAAAAAAATAAATGTTCGAAAATATTTTGATTAAGATTTGTTTGTGGTTTAATGGTTTAGTGGTTTAGCAGTTTAGCAGTTTAATAGTTTAGTATTTGGAGCAGCAAGCAAGGAAGTTCCAGAATCCACAATAGCAGCACAACCATCCTCATAGAATCCTGGAGAAAAAATAGGATTCTATGAAATAAAACAATAATAAAATAAGTATTAAGTTTTAACCATATTGATTCAAATTACCAGTAGATCGGTTTCCAATAACAAAATCTCCCATACTGAAGTGTAAGATATATGTGAAACGGAATGATGAGGGTGAGGAGGGAAATTAAGTCTTTTTCGTAGACAAAGACCCAGAGTTTGATGATTTGTAAATACACACCTGCCAGTAACCTTTTCTAGTCACAAGTATGCATGAGTGTTCCCCTATGAAGTGATTAGGATCAACACCATCAAAGAGAAGTTCACCTCCCACTTCACCGGCTTTAAGTATGTTTAGCCAAAAAGAGAATACCTGTTCTTTTACTAAGCCTTAATCTCTTCCCCCTTTACCTTCACGTCTTGCAAGATTACCCACTAAAGAAATTTCAGATTCATCATCTCCTAGGGATAGGATTTATTCGTCTCCATGGTGGTCTTATGCTCTGTCAGATTTACAAAATGATGTTGCTAGTCAAAAAAGATTATATATAATTAAGTTGAGATAAGAAGATTATATATAATTAAGATGATACAAGAAGTCGTTGATCTTCAAGAGTACTATAAAGAAAAACTTTATCGTGTATAGTTTTTTTATATAAAGAATAATAAGGTTGATCTTTTAACTGCATATATACATCATATATGCATTCCATCCAAATAAACACTTCAAATGGAATGTTGGATCATTTTCACTGTTACATAAATTATGTTTTGTAGAATTACTTTTGCACATGACAAGTTAGCACATGAAATTTGTGAATATTTGGGCTAGTCTGCACTCTTGTATTAAACTAAACGTTTGTACTTGAAATTAAGTTAAGCCCTTGGTAAGGTTGAAACTAGGCTTCCAATCCCGATTATAGGCTTTTACCTCATCGCATTTGGAGTCTGTATGAATTTATATATTTAAAGGAATTGGAATTAGGAAAAGTGGTCCAAAGATTGGTACTTATATATTTAAAGGAATTGGAATTAGGAAAAGTGGTCCAAAGTTCAGTGAAACTAGATACAATAACCTTTCCAGAAAACTAGACTTCATGATTTTTGGACAATCTGATGACCTTGTATGATTTTTATAAGACAGGGACAGATTGCAGCAACGTGCCGAAACATTTCATGACAACATCAAACAAAATGGGATAAACGACTCACTAAAACTCAGAATTTGGATAGGAAATCAAAGAAAAAAGGCAGTAGACATTCATACCTTTCCACAGTGAAAACCCCATTAAAATATCACCAGCTCCAGGATTAGACCGCACTTTTTTAAGATAGTATAATGCACAAGTTTACAAAAACCATTTCATACAAAGCTTTCCGAATGGCAATTTCAAATTTATGGTTATTCCATCCAAAATGATCAACCTAACACCATTGCCCTTTCTATGGAATGAATTACCATTCTACCCTTCTCTTCTTCCTCATTTTCTGCTGTATTTTCAGAAAGAAAGTTTAACACAAATTTTTATTTGTACTTCAGCCACTGAGCTTTATATTTAAAATGTGTTTGAGCCTTTTAAATCTTAACACAATTTTGGTATTTGGAACTGATTTAAAGGTTTCATCTTTTCCTTCCTACTTAAAAACTGAATCAGAATTGAAATAAAAAAATGTGTGGTAAAGAGGGTGAAAATCAGGGTACTTATGTGTTGTAGCAAATGATGCAAGAAAAATCACACTCCAACATAATAGGAATTGAGAGTCATTCCATTCCATCAAAATCCTTTAAAAATAATATTTGTTGGGATTTCATAATTACTTGGGGAGAGTAGAGGGAATCTAATTACATTCTTCATTTTGAATTAATATACCATAATACCCCCTCAGCAATTGAAAGAAACTCTTAACTGAATTACCACCAATAAAAATATATAAAAAAAAACTCAGAACATTATAGAAAACACTTAATCGGAAAAACAAAAAGAAATGGGGGCACTTTGTTTATTGCTGGTTGGATCCTTTAACACAATCAACTTCCAACATATTATGCAATCTTTGCTTCTCTGTGACCTGAAGAAAAGAAATCATAACCAACAATCAAAACCTATGAGTATAAGGGTCGTAAAGCAAGCAATGCCATTATTTAAAAAGGTGAAGAAGATAATAAGATATTAAAATATGATCAAAGTTAATAAGAATAGATTATAAAAATACCACTCAATAATACATTGGAGAAGAAATACATGCTTTCAGGTGGTTACCTTAATGTGGAAAAGAATATATAATGGTTAGTAATTATAAAAATACGAATTAATAAGATCAAATGTTATCCAAAATTGCTATTACATGGTATCAAGTTCGCAAATAAGAATTAATGTTGGGCATGGTAGTACCCAATAGATAACACACACACATACACCATATGCTTAATTGAGTTCCTTTAATTAACAACAAAACATCAACTAGAAAATTGAGACCCTAATTATAGTGAAATATATAATACAATGGGCATAAAGACACAATCACCGTTACATCTTATTGTCTATAGTAAAAAACATTTTTATATTACTCAATCCATTTCTTCAATCTCATCACACAGGACAATGAAAAAATATCAAAATTTATGCTCAAAATAGTAAATGTGAGCATGTGTGTGTGGTGTTGTGTGCGACTCTGAAAAGTATTAGAATGGGATAGAGAAGCAGAAAAGTAGGGGAGAATGATGTCGTATCTGAGAAAACAAAGAAAAAGAAGGAGAAAAAGGGAGAAAGAACAGATCCTACCTGAGATGCTTAGAGAGTAGAAATGGGGATCGAGGATGGAGGTGGAAATCACGATCGAAACCAATATGATTTTTCCGATTAGGGTTTTATAGAGGAGAAGATGAGAAGTTTCAAAATCAAAATTAAAGGTAAGAATAGAGGAGAAATACGAACTTGGATAATGTATTTTACATTCTTGATGGCGTTGTTGCTCTCAACCTAGAGATGGATGGTTTTTACGATTAGGGTTTTATCATAGGAACGTGAAGCATGAGCACTTGTGACATGACTGATTTGATCTCGATCGACATTTTTGGAGCGAAATCGGATATTGGAGAGCCGACTAAGAGAGAATCACAGAATCGTGAAGTCCGGATTGAGATTTAAGGGTTCAATGGTGGGTGATGGCTTAGAGATGCAAGTCATGGGTGCACGGGGATCTAGAGGAGAAAGTGCAAAAGTAGAGGAAGGCGGGTTGCTTCAAATTGTTGGGGGATTTGGTTTTCCCCTTAGCAATATCAAAGAGCAGGACGCGTGTATTAAAAGTTTATAAAACGACATCTCTATACGACACCCGTTTAATTTAGGTGCCCTCAGTGTTTGTAGTTTTTTTATTGGACACTTAATTTTAGGGCACACACAAATGCATGTCCTCTATCCTTCAAATTTTGGAAAGATGACATTATTTTTAGGACACACAAAAAATGCATATCGTTAATTCGTGCGTGTCATTGTTTGCGTGTCATTAAAGCTCTGTTTTCTTGTAGTGATAGGAGGAGGAAAATCCACAACACCCATGAAAAGGGTTGAGGATGGATATCTAGTTATGAAGTGAATATCTTTTCGATGATCTGTTCACAATAGTTATGAACAAAGGAAAACATGATATGCATGCTAAGAGCATTGACATGAGAAATGTTGACATGTTTACTTCTTAAGTCGATTACCCCGAAACATTTATACAAGAGTTAGATCTGTAATTGTTTCATTTTGCGTGTTACTTCCTGAATATTAATTTACTCGAAATGCCACAGTCCGTCATACTTCTAGTTGTAGGTCTTTATTTAAGAGTGTCATGCAATATTTGTAGATTGTCCATGGTGATTGGACATTGAATAGGGATTGCTGAAATATTCATGAGTACTTGGAAAATAAGGATTTTAAGTATTGGTTAAACCCGTGCTTAGAGATTACTTCATGGATTCAATCACGAGTAATTATAAGACGGCAATATCTTCTACTCTTCAAACACACACACACACACATACACATACACACACACACACACATATATATATATATATATATATATATATATATATATATATATATATATATATATATATATATATATATATATATATATATATTTGTGCATTGGTTTGCATCAACACATATGTAACTAGATGTCATAAAGTGTAATTCCATGTATTACATGATAAGTAAAAGGTATGATTATATAATCGAAGTTTATTCATTGCTTTTTCCTTAACAGGAAAAGCGACATCTTCGGGCCCCTCGATGATTTGATGTTGACATTCATGTACTAGGCCTAGCCCATACCAAATTAATGTGTTCAGTTAGTAGTCTGGATCTAGTCATCATAAACAGAAATCGAGAAACATAATCTTGGATTATGAGATTGATTTCTATCCATGTCTCGTGTCCATATGATATCTTGTAGAACAAAGGAATATATGATCACTTATCTTAGGGTGTCGAAAGCATTCTTTACTGGTTATTCAAAATCTATATTTGCAATTGTAGCTTGATGACTTATCCATATGGGAGACTGTTGGAATAGGTGTCCAAGATCATAACTAAATTAGTCAAGGTCGTGACTAAATTGATACAACATTATGGAATAGAAATAAAGTCATTTTTAGGTTGTCCTCATAACAAGAAATAGTTAGAAATGATATTAGGAGAGAGATAAAATGTTTTGTTAATATATTATATGATTAATATATTAATTATAAATAGTGAATAATTAATTAGAAATTGTCAGAATTAATTAATTATTAATCAGAATTAATTTGGATTTAATTAAAGGTGCATGGGGTGAATTGTAATTGTTTAATAGTTGAAAAAAAGAGGCAATTCTAGATGTTACCAAGGCATGGACGATTTTAAGGAGCATTTTAGGGTTTATAGAATCCTCTTGGTAGTTGATAAGGAAATGATTTGAATTGGGGATTAAATCTAATATTTAATCGTTCAAATTTAGATTTATCTGCGATTTACCTGTTGAATCTCAAATTTTCCGGGTCTCGATGCAGGTCTTGAATCCGACAATGCAAGTGAGATCTGAAGCTTCATACCTGAAATACAACACAACTAGTCAGGAGTTCTCCGGGATCAGGTCCCGGGAGAACCCTCCGATGGTTAAATTAGTCGATATTCGTTATTCAATTTCGGTTTGTATGAGAGAGAGAGAGAGATCAGCTTACGTTGAGGTGTATGTTTTTGTGGTGTATATATAGTCAAAGATATTTTTACCTTGGGGAAGAAGGTAGAGGTTGTGGTGCACTTATCTTGGGAAGGAGCGTGTGTCAGACCATGGTTTGTTGGGAAGGAGCAGAAACTTGTACCTTTATCTTGGGAAGGATGAACCTGGTTGGCCTAGTTTGAACCACTTGTGCTGAGGATGAACTTGGTTGGCCGAGGACGAACCACTTGTGCTGAGGATGAACTTGGTCGGTCGAGGCCGAACTGTAACGCCCGCAGATTCGGGCTAGTCAATTTAGAGACAATAAGCGTCAAAAATGATTTTTTCATAGAAGATTATTTAGAATAAATAATCTTAACTAAGTTATAGTACTTCCCTAGTACTTCACAAGTGCTAGAGGTGAGTCCCGGAGCGCCATCAGGCTCCGAGAAAAAGAGATTTCGTCTCAGAAGTTCTGCCCACACAGAGCCCGATTCTTCGCTAAACTCCATTGTAAGTGAGTTATGCTTACCCTAATATAAGTATAACTTATGTTTAAGTTCATTATCGTTATTATGAACCTATAAACAATATATGTAAGTATTATAAAATATAAAAAGTGTTATTATAATACATTTTAACTGCTCGCGGTACGGGGAATCTGGTTTGAAGGGCAGGATACGGTTATTGGATTTCAGAACATCTTAAATACCAAAATGGTTCTGTCCTCTGGTGTTTCATGTCTGGGCCCTGTCTGTACATAGTAGTTAGAAAGATTGTTTAAAATTTATAAAACAATACCTCTCGTAGACCTTGAGTTAATTAGTCGCAATAAATATTAGACTAAAACTGAGCAATAATAATGTTTGGTTTCGTCGAAGGAAAAGACGATTGTTAGAAGCAAGCGTTGTCCGAATTTCGAGTCATCACTTTAACAAGTGAGTGCATACTTACTTTCATCTTACACACATATATGAAGTATTTAATATAAGTTATGTGTTATGTGTGCATATTATCTTTGTTCTTGATATCTATGGTGGATGAACAAAATATACATGTTTTACTTGATTTAAACTATATACGTATTTTATACCTATAATTATGATGGGTAAAGATGGGTAAAGATGAGATGAGAGATGCATGATGAGATGAATGATGAGGGATGAAAGATGATATAGATGATGAGAAGCCTTGACCCAAGCGATGACCCAGTCATCTAGTAGAGTGTAGATGAGAACCACAGACTATTCTAGACAGTCTATTGGAATGCTAGCAGGCTCGCAACTTGTAGGTGTTGTGAACGATGTGTTCACCAGATGTACTCTAAAAACCCTGGCAGCTATGGACTTAGTGCCTTACATATAAACGTTGGCAGCTATGGACTTAGTTCCTTATAAATAAATGTTGGCAGCTATGGATTTAGTGCCCTATAGATGAACATTGACAGCTATGGACTTCGTGCCTAACAAATAACATCGGCATCAATGGACTTTGTGCTTGTTATGTAAACCTTGGAAGAGATGGACTTCATGCCTATTCCTTACTAAAATCTTTAGGAATAAATATTGAGAAATAGATGATTCTTAGGGAAGATACTTAAGAATAAAGAAGATAATAGGGATGGGTGATTGGGTTAATTGTTTGATGATGAAACATAATAACTTTATTATTGTAGGTTGGAAACCCTATGTACCCACCAGGTTTCCCAACCTGACCCACTCAGTTTATTTGTATCACAGGTATCGATACGAAGACACATTACCCTGAGAGATTAAAGGAGATGTAAATCATTAGTGTAAATGAATGTAAGGTTTGTTTATTCTTATGTTTATGTATTGACAATGACATCCCAAAGTTTTAATATAAACAAAATAAATTTCTTCGGAAATGCTTTGATAATATATTTATCATGTTTTCTGGGAATGAATTTTGCAATATTATTCTTTAAAATGAATACTCTGATTTTTAAATAAGCATAATCAAAATTTTTTAAAATGACGGTGAAAATGGGGATGTCACACGAACCTAGTTGGCCGAGGTCGAACCACTTGGCCGAGGCCGAATTTTGTTCGCCGAGGTCGAACCACTTGTGCTGAGGATGAACCTACTTGGCCGGGGCCGAACCACTTGGCCGAGGCCGAACCACTTGTGCTGAGGCCGAACCTGGTTGGCCAAGGCCGAACCACTTGGCTGAGGCCGAACCTGGTTGGCCGAGGCTAAACCACTTATGTTAAGGCCGAACCTGGTTGGATGAACCATGTTCTCCTGTACCCGGAAAAAGGTTTTAGATATTCTTTTGATAATGATAATGGATCTATTTCTTCTTATAAAAATGGTGTATTTTATTTTGAAGATTTTCCTTGTGACGGTGTGTATGAAACTGTGATGGTTGTAGAAAATTTAGGTAATAGTGTTGTTCAAATAGATTCGTCTAATGGTTTAGACAAAGCATGCTTGTGGCATTGTCATCTTGGACATGTCAACAAGAAACGCATTGACCAACTCAAAAAAATGGAGTTTTGGAATCATTTGAGTTAATGTTAGATGATTAATGCGAGTCTTTCTTACTTGGAAAGATGACAAAATCACCTTTCATTGGTTCTTGTGAAAGAGGTGAAGATTGTTGGATCTCATACACACAGATGTGTGTGGGCCTTCATATCCACCAAAAGGGATGCAAATCCATTCAATGTGACTTTTACTTATGATTATAGCAGATATGGCTATATCTACTTAATCAAGAGTAAGTCAGAAACCTTTGAAAAGTTCAAAGAGTTCAAACGTGAAGTCGAAAATCAATTGGGCAGGAAGATAAAGATGCTTAGATCCGATAGAGGCGGTGAGTATCTTAGTATCGAATTCCACGACTACCTCAAGGAATGTGGAATAGTTTCAGAATTAACACCTCTTAGGACACCACAACTTAATGGTGTGGCTGAGAGACGTAATCAAACCTTGTTGGACATGGTTCGTTCCATGATGAGTCGAGCTTCACTTCTAATCTCATTCTGGGGGTATACCTTAGAGACTGCTGCCCACATTCTCAATCTTGTCCCAACAAAGAAGGTTGCCAAAACACCTCATGAGATGTGGACAGAGAAGGTTCCCTCGTTGGCACATATCAAGGTTTAGGGTTGTAAAAGTTTCGTTAGATGAGAGACTCCGAACGAGCTTGAACCTCGAAGTGAGAGATATATTTTTGTCGGCTACCCACAAAAGTCCTTTGGATATTGTTTCTACAAACCTAGCGAAAACGTGGTATTTGTAACACGAAGGGGAGTCTTTCGAGAGAGAGAGAGAGAGAGAGAGAGTGCTCATATGTAAAGAGGACCGTCGGCGTATAATTGATATTGAAGAAATTCAAGAGTCAAAAGATGAAGGAACCTCTAATACTAAGGCTCAACTTGAGGAAGAAATTCCAGTTGAACCAATTGACGAGTCCTTACCTCTTAGGCGTTCTTGTAGAGTTAGCGTTCCACCTGTGTTATATGGTTTTCATATAACGACAAAATGTGATACTTTTATCAACGATAGTACGCTGGTAAATTTGGATGAACCTGCTAACTACAAGGAAGAAATGGCGGGCCCTGAGTCTTCCAAATGGAGAGAGGTAATAGACAGCGAGATCAAGTCCATGTATGACAACCAAGTTTGGAATTTGGTTGACAATGTACTAGGTCGTAAGAAAGTTGGGTGCAAATGCATCTTCAAGAAGAAGAATGACATGGATGGAAAGGTACACACTTTCAAAGCTCGACTGCTTGTGAAGGGCTTTACTCAAACCCCAGGGGTTGACTATGATAAGACATTCTCACCAGTACTTATGATTAAATCTATTAGGGTAATGCTAGCCATAACTTTGTTTCCTAACAATGAAATTTGGAAGATGGATGTCAAAACCGCTTTCCTTAATGGGAAGCTGGCTGAGGATGTTTACATGAATCAACCAGAGGGTTTTGTGGATGCTAAGTACCCCAATAGAGTGTTTAAGCTTGAAAACCAATCTATGGATTCAAACAAGCTTCTCGCAGATGGAATCTTTGCTTTGAGGAGATAGTCAAAGAGTTTAGCTTCTCTAGAAGTGAAGATGAATCTTGTGTATATGTCAAAGCTAGTGGGAGTATAGTAACCTTCCTAGTATTGTATGTCGATGACATACTTCTTATAAGAAACGACATTTCAACTTTACAAGAGGTTAAGTCTTGGCTTGGAAAGTGTTTCACTATGAAGGATCTGGGAGAGGCGGCTTCTATTTTGGGTATAAGGATTTCAAGAGATAGGAGTAAAAGACTAATTGGACTTAGTCAAAGTACATATTTGAATTAGGTGCTGAAATGTTTTGGCATGGAGAATTCCAAGAAAGGAGAGTTGCCTATATAGAGTAATACCAAAGTGAGTAAGACTCAGAGTCAGAGTACCGATGTAGAGATAACAGAAATGAGTCGAGTTCCATATGCTTCCCCCATTGGATCGATCATGTATGCTATGACATATACTCGCCCTGATGTGGCTTTTTCTTTGAGCATGGTTAGTCGATATCAGGGAAATACGGGTAGAGCTCAATTCATATCGGTCAAGAATATTCTTAAGTATATGCGAAGAACTAAGGACTGGGTCCTTGTTCTTGGTAGCAGTGATAACTTGAGAGTTACTGGGTATAGTGACGCTAGCTTTACGACATACAGAGACAACTTCCATTCTCAATCTGGTTGGGTGTTTACCCTTAACGGAGGAGCAGTAACTTGGAAAAGTTACAAACAGGAAACAGTGGTTGATTCTACCTGTGAATCAGAGTACATAGCAGCAAACAAAGCATAAAAGGAGGCTATATGGTTGAAGAACTTCATCGGAGACCCTGGAGTTGTGCCCGCCATAAAGGAGCCAATGGAGATATTATGTGATAATGAAGGAGCGGTTGTCTTAACAAAGAACCTAGAGATCATGGCAGATCGAGACATATCGATAGAAAATACCATTTTATCATAATAGAGTAGAAGAAGGACACCTCGACGTAAAGAGGGTATCATCAGAAGAGAATCCTGCATATCCCCTCAGAAAGGGTCTGAGTAGGATTAAGCATGTTCAACATGAAAGGAGCATTAGTCGGAAGGATGATATTAGTTTTAGTAGTTAGACTGGTATTTAGACTCTTGTAACAAAGTAACTGTAATTGACATTTGATGATTAAATAATGAAGAATTATTTATGAGTATTGTTTACTGTCTTTTGTCAATTGTTTATTATTGTGTTTAATTTTGCATGTTTTACTTCCCGAATAATTAGATTATTCAAACATCCACAGTCGATCGTACTTTTTGAAGTAAGTAGTGAACTAAGACTGTCATGAATCAGACTGTAGATTGTCTAAAGGATTTAGACATGACAATAGTTTGCTGCAATATTCATGAGTACTTTCGAAATGGAGAATTTAAGTATTGGATTAACCCATGCTCAGAGAATTACTTCATGGAATTTATCACGAGTAATTTTGAGACGATAATATCTTATAATCTTTAAACGAAGATTATTTTTATGCAAATATTATGTGTGGTTTATAAATTAGATTTTTACAAATTCAGACTATTTTTTGGACAAAATAAACATCACATGGAGTTTGGTTTTCCATTTTCAAAATGAGAACATAAGATTTAACAACTTATAACTTTAAATTAAAAATCGGTTTTATTAAAAAGTTAATACACCAAATTTTGAAATTGTAAAATTATATGTCTAAAATGGTTACTTTATAACTTATTCAAACTCCAAAATATTAATAATAAAATGAAGTTTTATTAAGTAATAAATAAGGTTCTATATGGCTCAAAATCAAACTTAATATTGGATATTATCGTTAAAATTGAACTGCGTCAAAATATAAAACCAAATTTTATATTTGAACCTTGAATGTGATTTTTTGGAAAATCGATACCATGATTAATTGGATGCATGAAATTATCATGATATCATATGTTTTTAAAAATAGAATTATGAAATATATATATATATAAAGAGACCTTTTCAAACATCAAATCTATGCAATCCATTTTGAAGAGCACTCGCACATCTGTTGTATGCACTAGTGGGATAAAGGTCATCTAACCGCTTAGTGTTATCTTTTGATGGACAAGGTGTCTTCACGATTTCAATAACCAAGTTATAGGTCGAATACACATGTTTTCAAATTGGATGATTTGATGGAAAATCTTTTTGTGATAAAGGTCACCTAGGTAAGATAGTTCCGAGTCATAGATAAGATCAAACATGTCTAATTAAATTTATTATTAGCGATCTTATAAATCTAGGTATTATATAATAAGATATAATTGATAATCCATATCTACCGGTTTGGAATCAAATAAATGGGTTAAACGTCACCTAACCATTTATTGGTTATGCAACTTGGATCATAGACATTGATAAATAATGTTTGTGGAAACTAAAAGGGTATTAATTATTAAATAGTTTAAATATTGAAAATACTAAATGAATTTTGTTAAAATTTTGTAGACAAATAATCCATTCTCATTACCATGATGTATAATTTTCTTTAATGAATTAAATAACATTCACTAGATACAACTTCAATGAATGGGTTCATGTCTTAAGAGACAATCTCGTGAGAGATATGAAATTTCATACTCTTAAAAGTCCTAGTCCTAAACTATTTGCTTTGAGCAACTGACTTATACATGACACCTAGTAAAGGAATCACTATGATGTTGAAGATGTTTCTAACATCAAACTAGGAATAGTTACTCCCGACTTCCAGGAAGTCTTGAATAATTTAGATATATATCTGATGATATAACAGGTTAAGAAATATTCCAATAAATACAATGATATTTTGTTTTTAACTAGTTCAAACATTGGAATAATGCAAGGCCAAAAGAGTCACCTTGTGTCATCCAAGAAATCCAATAAGGCCCACATAGATGGATCTTGTTTCTTCTGTGGAGAAACTTTACACTAAAAGAGGATCTACTCCTCTTATCTGGAAAGAAAGTTTGGAAGAGACTTGTACTTCAGGTATCTACTAGATAGAAGTTGTACTTTTCAGATAAAACCTAGGTACTTGGTACTTTAATCTGTGACAACCCGGAACTTCTATCATGTACAATTGATTTGTATATCAATATTAAACTCGATTTTATCACCTTTTAACGCCGTGTAGGGGTTTGATCAAGCGTTCTAAGCCTCGTACAATCAAAGTTTGGGTCCTAGGTCGAGTAATACCAAGTCATAGTTCAACATTCGGGACATACACCCTCTCGGGAGGAGTGTACGGCCGTACACATGGGTGTACGGACTCACACCCACCCCTCAACCGTACACCCACCTCTATATAAAGGAGGAGACCCCTTCATTCACTCTTTTTCCCTTTTGGCGACACACTACTTTCTCTCTCTAGAATCTTCACATAAGGACCCTCCAAAGGCTTTAAAAACGTAAGTATTCCATCATCTAGCTTGTTATACTTCAAAGACACTTAATCTAAACCCTAAATCATCGAGTTTTCATCTTCTTCATCACCCTTTGAAGGTGTACGGCCGCACACCTTCATAAGGTGGTCGTACACACCTTAAACACTCTCCAAGGTGAGAGTTTGGCCTCCCTCTGCTAGTTGGACTTGGTATTGGCCTTGAAACACCTAAAAATCGACATTTTGGGCATGAATGAAGAGTGTACGGCCGCACACCCCTCTGTACGGCCGCACACTCCCTTGTACGGCCGCACACACATCCTTTTGGCCATACACCCACTTTGATGCTGATTTTTGGCCTCAAACTTGCAATAACACTCAGTTTGGGACCTAGAACACTCATTAGATGCTTGTAGGACCTTGGAAACACCTCAAAACACTCCCCATCATGAGTGTACGGCCGTACACTCATGGGACGTACACCCATGGCCGTACACACCCAAAGGGTGGTCGTACACCTCCCTCGTTCGATCCTATAAGGTCCCGACACTTAGTTCAAGTATTTCCAGGTCCTTAGGGTGGTTTCCCGTCATGTTTAGTCATGAAACACCCTAATTCTAACACACATATATGTTAGCATATGTTAATAGGATCCGCTTGCGTACGAAACACCAGTTGACACTCAGGATCCACACCGATCATACGCTCGAATCCTACATCAAACTGTAAGTTCATACCCCTATGCTTTTTCGAGTTTTTCATGTTTTCAGGGGGAATTCAAGAAAAAGTACAAGGAAACTTGTTCTCAAGTTATATTATTTTGTATAAAATAATTATATGTTCAGTATGATTTTAACACAGAAAACAGTTTTACCAAACGATTAAGAAATCAACTCGTAGAAACAGTTTTCAAAACTAAAGCAAGGAACTTGTGAATCTTGTCATAAAATGTGATATTTTACAAAGGATTCACACAAAACATAAACAGGATTTTCGGTATTATTACATGCAAATTGTTAGTGTAAAGTTGGAGACACGTCCTTGGTAACACTCCCACCGGATTCGAGAGTGTAGGAGTAGCACTTGTAACCAGAATCTCTTGTAGGGAGAACGTGACTGCTGTGTATAGATCTATACCGGACTGACTATCCCGCACCTTGCTGCTAGTTACAGTGGGACCGTCAAGTCTACGGGTGACAAAGTCATAAAAAGATATTGGCGCCGTTACGTGCCATATAAAGTCTAAGTACGGTTATGACACTCACAACCTAGATAACATAATTTACTTTTGTAATAATGAAACAAGTGAACTAACCTCAAAGTAATAACCGATTTGATTACTAGAGGGTATTAATAATACCCTTAGGATTTAGTTCACTACTTATTTATTAGTTTGATTTATGTAATAAGGCTAATACATCTCACAGAGAGCAAACTTGGTTTTTCAAGGAAACTACATCTAACGATACAAGTATGATAGATACTCGTACACCTCAGACAAGAACAGATAACCAACTATCAACTTTTAAGGAAAATATAGGATTTTCCTGGGATAACTCAACCTTACATAAACAGGCTATTAAATAAATAACGAATGGATAATCAAACATATTTCATAGGAAAATATAGGATTTTCTTGGGAAACACTTTTCAAAGGATCAAGGAAACATTTCTTTCACCAGAACTAAACGCTTATGAACTCACCAGCTTTATGCTGATATTTTAAATATATATTACGTTATGTACAAACCATGTTTTTAAACAATGTAAATATTCTTATTATAATGTAATGGTTGTGTTTACTTTGATTACTATGATACAACTGTTGTGATACTACGCATGACGTCACCCCGCCCCCGGACGTTTCCGCCGTCCGTTCCGACGGTTCGGGGGTGTGACAGATTGGTGTCAGAGCTATTGTTTATAGTGAACTAAGTATACCGAACCTTACATGGTATACAACTATAAACACTAAGGGGCCGAAGTGCTCTGAACTAAAAGTATACTTTTAAAATACAAGTATTTTTGCAAAAAGTATACAAGTATACCTACACACCAGAAACAATATCATGAGTAGAACAAAACAAAAGTATTTTGGATGTTGAACACTGCGGTTAAACCTGGGCAGTTATGTAATCATGTCTAGGGTCAATATAGCCTGATCAACTATGTGCTTGGGAGTAACTTTGGTGTTGCAACAGGCCTAAAACTTACCTAGTATCCATACAACAAGGCATCAAAAGAGCAAAACATACAACTTAAAATACGGTAAGAGTATTTTAGCCAGAGCCGAATACATTGTAGAAATTCACCTCCTAGTGTTGCTACTCATTCCTTTTAGCGAAAACTTATTTACATTGGTAGCTTTTCCTTGTTTATCGCTTAGTAGAACACTCTAGCCATCATATTGAGATATATCTTGCTTTATATCTCTTGATTTGATTCTAGAGGACTTACCATCCTGTTCTTCCTGGTTGTTTCTAGAACAAGATGCCTCCCTGAAAAAGACCCATCAGGAGAAATGACGACACTCCACCACCACCACCACCCCCTCAGTTCGATCCCGCTATGTTCTAGGCAGCTGTTACTGCTGCAGTGGCTGCCGCTATGTCACAGATCAATCCTGGCGGATCTGGCGGGCAGGGAGGTGGTACTCATCCCCAAAATCATGAAGGTGGTCAGGGACACCAAAAGGACTGCTCTTATAAGGACTTCATGAATGCAAAACCCACGTCTTTTGACGGCAAAGGAGGGGTTATTGCCCTGACTCAATGGTTCGAGAAAATCGAGTCCATTTTCGAAATCTGTTCCTATTCTGAAGCCAACAAAGTAAAATTCGCTGCTTGCACTTTCGCCAACAGAGCACTCACCTGGTGGAATGGTCGAGTCAAATCCCTAACCCTGCCAGTGGCGAATGCTATGGGTTGGGAAAGTTTAAAGGAACTCGTGCTAGCTGAGTACTGCCCACGGGGTGAGATGCAGAAACTAGAGCACGAACTCTGGAACCTAAGGATGAAGGAATCTGACATTGCTGCCTACACTTCTAGGTTTGAAGACCTAGCACTTCTTTGCCTGGGAATGGTCACCCCGGAAAGCAAGAATATAGAAAGATACATTTGGGGACTGACACAACCCACCAAAGGAAATGTCTTGGCTGCTCGGCCAAACACCTTTGACAGCGCTAAGTGTCTGGCGCAGACTCTCATAGATCACGGAGTTGATCTTGATAAAGTGGCAACCGCTCCTGAGACAGCAAAAGGGAGTGGTGAGAAAATAAAGTTCTGGAAGCAGTGGAAGGGCCAGTCTTTGCAGGAGCCCTCAAAGAAACAGCAAACGGTGGCAGTCCACGCTGCTACTACTCCTGCCGCTGCTCCTGCCACTCAAGCACTTATCAGTAAATATGCTGGTACCCTTCCTCGGTGCGACAAGTGTAACTATCATCATAATCCTAGCCCATGCCGAGAAATGTGATGCACCAGCTGTGGCAAAAAGGGGCACACAGCTCGTGGTTGCAAGACACCAGTCCAACCAACCAATCAGGCATCTGGAGCAGGCGTGGGTCAAGCCTGTTATGGTTGTGGAGAAGTCGGGCACTACAAGAGAAACTGCCCCAAGGCAACAACAGCAAGTAGCATAGGGAGAGTACTAGCGATAGGCCAAGAAGAGGCAGTTGCAGATCCCACCATTGTTTCGGGTACGTTCCTCCGACAACTCTTACGCATGCATTCTTTTCGATTCTGGTGTGGAGAGAAGTTTTATTAGCCATGCATTCAAACATCTCCTCAGACATAAACCTCAACTACTAACTGAAACATTTACTGTCGAGATGGCTAACGGTGAGAAAGAAGGTACTAATGATATATACGTAGGCTGTACCCTTACCTTGAACGATCATTCTTTTCCTATCGACCTTATGCCATTTTCCATAAAAAGCTTTGATGTCATCATCAGCATGTATTGGTTGAGCCCCAATCATGCAGATATCCTTTGTTACGAAAAAGCTATCTGTCTCAATCTTTCCTCTGATGAAACTCTCGTAATTTACGGCGATAAACTCAGTTCAAACCTCCGTATCATTTCGTGCATCAAAGCCCAAAATTTTTTGCGAAAGGAATGTCATGCATTCCTAGCCCATGTCATTAACGAGAAGCAGGAAGTTAAAGACCTCGAGAGTATCCCCAAAGTCTGCAACTTTCCCGATGTTTTTCCCGAATATCTCCCAGGAATCCCTCCCGAACGCCAAGTCGAGTTTCGCATCGACTTAGTCCTCGGAGCTACCTCCGTAGCTAAATCCCCATACCGATTAGCGCCAGTAGAAATGCAGGAGTTATTCAGTCAGCTCAATGAGCTGCTCAACAAAGGATTCATCAGACCGAGTTCCTCACCCTGGGGAGCCCCAATCTTATTTGTGAAAAAGAAGGATGGATCCTTTCGGATGTGCATTGACTATCGTGAACTGAACAAACTCACCGTTAAAAACCGTTACCCTCTTCCTCGAATCGACGACCTTTTCGATCAAATTCAAGGAGCCAGCTACTTCTCCATAATAGACCTAAGATCAGGGTACCATCAGCTAGGAGTCCATGAGAGTGATGTTCCTAAGACAACATTTCGGACTCGGTATGGTCACTACGAATTTGTAGTGATGCCCTTTGGTCTAACCAACGCACCGGCGGTATTCATGGACCTGATGAATCGGGTATGCTGTTCTTTCCTGGAGAAGTTCGTAATCGTGTTCATCGACGATATACTTGTCTATTCCCGAAGTGAGGAAGAACACCGACAACACTTGAGATTGGTGCTGGAAACTCTAAGGACGGAGAAGCTGTACGCGAAATTCTCCAAGTGCGAATTCTGGATTCGAAAAGTAACCTTCCTTGGTCACGTGGTAAGCGAGGAAGGCATACACGTGGACCCCTCCAAAATCAAAGTGATAGAGAACTGGTCAGCACCGAAGACGCCCACAGAAATCCGTCAATTCTTGGGTCTCGCTGGCTACTATCGCATATTTATCCAGAATTTCTCCAGAATTGCCAAACCCTTAACCACTCTGACTCAGAAAGGCGTACCCTTTTTTTGGAGTGAAAATCAAGACACTACGTTCCAAACGTTGAAGCGGGCCCTATGCAGCGCACCTATCTTGTCTCTGCCCGAAGGGACGGAGGACTTCGTTGTCTACTGTGATGCATCCAATCAAGGCCTAGGCTGTGTGCTCATGCAACGGGGAAAAGTCATTTCTTATGCCTCAAGACAGTTGAAAGCATACGAAGTCAACTACACAAAGCACGACCTGGAATTGGGAGCAGTGGTTTTCGCATTGAAGATATGGAAACATTATCTCTACGAAACCAAGTGCACTATCTTCACTGACCATAAAAGCCTGCAGCATATTTTCGACCAGAAGGAACTGAACATGAGACAACGGCGATGGGTTGAGCTACTCAGCGATTACGAGTGCGAAATCCGCTACCATCCCGGCAAGGCCAATGTGGTGGCAGATGTCCTCAGTCGGAAGGAGTACTCAGGTCGTAGAGTGAAGGCACTGACCATGACTATCCATGAAGCTCACAAGACTAGATACTCCATTCATCCAGGCTCGGACAAGATGTACCTCGATCTCAAGAAACTGTATTGGTGGCCGAACATGAAAGCAGAGATCGCTACCTTCGTGGGCAAGTGCCTGACTTGCGCCAAGGTGAAGGTCGAATAACAGAAGCCCTCGGGTCTACTCCACCAGCCGGAGATACCTGAGTGGAAGTGGGAGAGAATTACTATGGATTTTATCACCAAATTACCCAAGTCTCCGAGTGGACACGACGCCATCTGGGTAATTGTTGACCGATTGACTAAATCCGCCCACTTCCTACCGATCAAGGAAAACTTCAAAATGGAGAGACTCACGAGAATCTACATCCGAGAGATAGTTCGACTGCATGGTGTGCCTGTGTCTATTATCTCCGATCGAGATAGCAGGTTCACTTCGAGGTTCTGGCAGTCACTACAGAAGGCTCTTGGAACTAAGTTGGATATGAGCACAACTTACCATCCTCAGACAGACGGGCAGAGTGAGAGAACCATCCAGACCTTGGAAGACATGTTGAGAGCATGTGTCATTGACTTCGGTGAGTCGTGGGACACCCATTTGCCCTTGGTCGAGTTTTCCTACAACAACAGTTACCACACCAGCAACAAGGCTGCGCCTTTCGAAGCCCTCTATGGCCGCAAATGCAGATCCCCTCTGTGCTGGGCTGAGGTGGGCGACACGCAGCTAGCCAAGGGGAAAATCCCTGACAGTACTCTCACTGTCCCAGAAATCATCCGCGAAACCACCGAAATGATCGTACAAATCCGAGAACGACTTAAGGCCTCACGAAATCGACAAAAGAGCTACGCCGATAAACGACGAAAAACCCTGGAGTTCCAGGTTGGAGACCGTGTCCTGCTAAAAGTCTCACCCTGGAAAGGCATGATATGCTTTGGAAAGCGTGGAAAGCTAAATCCAAGATACATATGACCCTTCGAGATCCTCGCTAGGATCGGTCCCGTAGCCTACAAACTTCGTTTACCGCAAGAACTTAGCAACATTCATCCTGTCTTCCACGTTTCGAATCTTAAGAAATGCGTAGCCGACTTAAAAACCCTTACGATTCCTCGCGACGAGATTAAGATCAACGAGAACCTGAACTTTGTGGAAGAACCAGTCGAAATCAAGGATAGAGAGATCAAACGAACAAAGCAAAGTCGCATCCCGATAGTGAAGGTTCGCTGGAATGCCAAGCGGGGACCTGAATTCACTTGGGAGCGCGAAGATCAGATGAAACAGAAATATCCACATCTCTTTCCGAGTCCATAATTTTTATTTTTATGTTTGAAATTCGGGACGAAATTCCATCTAACGGGGGGGGGGGGATGATGTGACAACCCGGAACTTCTATCCTATACAATTGATCTGTATATCAATATTATACTCGATTTTATCACCTTTTAACGCCGTTTAAGGGTTTGATAAAGCGTTCTAAGCCTCGTACAATCAAAGGTTGGGTCCTAGGTCGAGTAATACCAGCTCATAGTTCAACATTCGGGCCATACACCCTCTCGGGAGGAGTGTACGGCCGTACACATGGGTGTGCGGTCGCACACCCACCCCTCAACCGTACACCCACCTCTATATAAAAGAGGAGACCCCTTCATTCACTCTTTTTCCCTTTTGGCTGCACACTACTTTCTCTCTCTAGAATCTTCACATAAGGACCCTCCAAAGGCTTCAAAAACATAAGTATTCTATCATCTAGCTTGTTATACTTGAAAGACTCTTAATCTAAGCCCTAAATCATCGAGTTTTCATCTTGTTCATCACCCTTTGAAGGTGTACGGCGGCACACCTTCATAAGGTGGTCGTACACACCTTAAAGACTCTCCAAGGTGAGAGTTTGGCCTCCATCTACTAGTTGGACTTGGTATTGGCCTTGAAACACCTAAAAATCGACATTTTGGGCATGAATGAAGAGTGTACGGCCGCACACCCCTCTGTACGGCCGCACACTCCCTTGTACGGCCGCACACACATCCACTTGGCCATACACCCACTTTGATGCTCATTTTTGGCCTCAAAATTGCAATAACACTCCGTTTAGGACCTAAAACACTCATTAGATGCTTGTAGGACCTTGGAAACACCTCAAAACACTCCCCATCATGAGTGTACGGCCGTACACTCATGGGTCGTACACCCATGGCTGTACACTCCCAAAGGGTGGCCGTACACCTCCCTCGTTCGATCATATAAGGTCCCGACACTTAGTTCAAGCATTTCCAGGTCCTTAGGGTGGTTTCCCGTCATGTTTAGTCATGAAACACCCTAATTCTAACACACATATGTGTTACCATATGTTAATATGATCCGCTTGCGTACGAAACACCAGTTGACACTCAGCATCCACACCGATCATACGCTCGAATCCTACATCAAACCGTGAGTTCATACCCCTACGCTTTTCTGAGTTTTTCATGGTTTCAGGGGGGAATACAAGAAAAAGTACAAGGAAACTTATGCTCAAGTTATATTATTTTGTATAAAATAATTATATGTTCAGTATGCCTTTAACACAGAAAACAGTTTTACCAAACGATTAAGAAATCAACTCGTAGAAACAGTTTTCAAAACTAAAGCAAGGAACTTGTGAATCTTGTCATAAAATGTGATATTTTACAAAGGATTCACACAAAACATAAACAGGATTTTCGGTATTATTACATGCAAATTGTTAGTCTAAAGTTGGAGACACGTCCTTGGTAATACTCCCACCAGATTCGAGAGTGTAGGACTAGCACTTGTAACCAGAATCTCTTGTAGGGAGAACGTGACTGCTGTGTATAGATCTATACGAGACTGACTATCCCGCACCTCGCTGCTAGCTACAGTGGGACCGTTAGGTCTACGGGTGACAAAGTCATAAAAAGATACTAGCCTTGTTACGTGCCATATAAAGTCTAAGTACGGTTATGACACTCGCAACCTAGATAACAAAATTTACTTTTGTAATAATGAAACAAGTGAACTAACCTCAAAGTAATAACCGATTTGATTACTAGAGGGTATTAATAATACCCTTAGGATTTAGTTCACTACTTATTTATTAGTTTTATTTATGTAATAAGGCTAATACATCTCAAAGAGAGCAAAAACGGTTTTTCAAGGAAACTACTTCTAACGATACAAGTATGATAGATACTCGTACACCTCAGACAAGAACAGATAACCAACTATCAACTTTTAAGGAAAATATAGGATTTTCCTGGGATAACTCAACCTTACATAAACAGGCTATTAAACAAATAACCAATGGATAATCAAACATCTTTCATAAGAAAATATAGGATTTCCTTGGGAAACACTTTTCAAAGGATCAAGGAAACATTTCTTTCACCAGAACTAAACGCTTCTGAACTCACCAGCTTTATGCTGATATTTTAAAACTGCTTATATTCTCTGGGCAACAATAGACAAGTACTCTTGCCAACTTTTGGAGAAGACAGAGCATTTTGGAGTCACGTCTTTTACTTTTGTTATATTCCGTTATGAACAAACCATGTTTTCAAACAATGTAAATATTCTTATTATAATGTAATGGTTGTGCTTACTTCGCTTACTATCATACAACTGTTGTGATACTACGCATGACGTCACCCCGCCCACGGACGTTTCCGCCGTCCGTTCCGACGGTTCGGGGGTGTGACATAATGTTAATTTAATATTTGTAAATGGCTTGCAGATATATTTACAGAAGAGTAACCGGCTTAGCACAATCAAGTTGGAACTACACTCTCGGAGTTTAGTTTATTAATTATGCTAGGAACATAATATACTTGTAATATAAAACAATGTTTGTTTTGGAAAAATGTATGTTTTAATTTATATTCTCTAATATATGTCTCAGTTATTTTAATTTATAAATGATTAACTATTTACTTAAATTGTTTTTTATAACTATCACCTTCATATTCGAAAGTGATTAAAATTCTCATTATGATACTAGATCTCTTAATAAGAATTATAAAGTAAATATCAATGTTTTATAAATAAGAAGTTCTATATGCAAAGAACCTTTTGACTTAAACTTGTTTTGAATCAACCTCATCTTTGATATTGTTATCTTTATTTTATAAATGACATTCACATATTCCAACTTCAAGAAGGGGATCTTTGAAGGCAAATAATGTACCTTATTTGACATATATGAAATCTATTTCTATATAAAATATTCCGAATGATACTTTCAGTTAGTCGTAGAGAAAATAAATTAAGGAACTATACACTGTAATGTAATACTTCATTTCTAATGAATGTCTAAGATTAAGCATAACATGCCAAATCAACTTTATTAACAACTATAGTAGTTATAGTTATATTTTACATGGTAAAGCATAATTATGAAATCTTTGTTGAAGCTTTCAAATATAAAGTTGAGTTACAAACAAGTAAGAACTATCTAAAGCCTTAATGATAATAAAGGTTAAATTAAATCTTTCATGATATGATTAACTTTCTAATCAGTAGAAATGTCCTCCTTTTATTTCCTTGGGATAACAGCTAGATCACTATTAATTTTACCTTGAGTACAAATACAAACTAATAAGTAGATAAAACATTTTCTCTATGAGATTTTGTTTGGAAAGGTTCCATCCATATCTTATGCAAATGTTTTGTGGTTTTAAAGCCTATGTTGATCTAAAGCTTTTAAACCCAAAATGCATTAGATATATATTTATATAATACTCTAAATATCGCTTAAATTATTACATGCAAACCCACCAGGAATAAGTTCCCTTATTACTCTGATAACTGAGTTAGCAGACAACAAGGTTCTAATGACAAAGAAAGTTAGAGGTACATGGAACTTGAAGCAACTCAAGAACCACGACCTGATCTAGTAACAGTTGGCAATAATTTTAACAAGGATTTTTAAACTTGAATAATAGATATTCATAAACATAAATTGTTCAAATTAGTGGTAGAAATCATCTATGACTTGAGAAATGTGGAATCTCTTATTGATGAGCTTTTTATTGATGGTTTCTGGCAATCCATCAAATACCAAGATGATTTGTCAAATCTCGAATCTGATTAATGACTTAGAGTCATGAGCATGATATGTAACCCATGTATGATAATAAAGTATGGTCTTGATTGAACTTCCTTTATATAGCAAGGCTAGAAGGAGTAAGTGACTCTTCTAGAAAGAATGCATTACATAGATTAGTATACACATTTAAAGAAAGACTTGTTATAAAAGGATTTTCTCATACTCATGTCTTTGACTATGGTCCTTATCATACTCATGACATTGACTATGATCAAACCTTTTTTAGAAGTAGATGTGATTAGATCAACAAAGATATTGTTTACTATAAATTCATATTCTTAATATGAGATATAGCAAATAGATTTCAAGAAATACTGCTTTTCTTAATAAACATCTACTAGAAGATATCTATATAGATTACCTTGGAGGTTTTCTTAATGAATGTTATCCTAACAAAATGTGTAAAGATTGAGATCCACTTGTGGATATAAAGCAAACATCTCAAGGTTGCAATCATCATTTTAATATAAAACCATGATGTATGCTTTTTGATCAAAATGAATAGAATATGTGTGTATACTAAGAACTAATGGGAGCATAATCACACTACTAATCTTGTATGAGTGAGACATACTTAGTCATAAGAAATTATATTCGGACCATGTCAGGCATTTTCACCTAGAGTAGGAATGTGTTTCTAAAATGAAAGACTTAGGAAGAACAAGAGACATGATTGAAATGTAAAATCTATAGAGATAGATAAAATGAATGTTAAAAGTTTTATATATTTATGCATGTATACACAATATCTTGAAAGGGATCAATACACAAAATTGCTTTGGAGGAATCTTGGCATTGTCACATGGCACTAATTTTGAGCCAACCTCAAAAGGAACCTAGCTCATAGGTTTGAACTAGCTAAAATGATTTATATTTAATTTTCATGGAAAATGAATCCATTAGTTATTCCATAATATGCATATGAACTGGTATATGATCATGCCATGACCATATCATAAGATACCAATTAGATACATGGTCAAGTCACCTAATGACTATAGGAACATTTAAAGAGTACTTTAGAAGAACTGAGAGAATGTATATGAGATAATTAGTTTAGAATAAAATCTTCATGTAAAACCTAGATAAGATTCTGATTTCTAAGCAAATACATATAATTATGAATTATAACTGCATTATAAATTCATTATGGGATGAAGAGTAAGTTTAGTGGGAATCAGGTCCAAGTAAAACAAAATGACACAATCTACTACAAAATAAAAATACATTACTTTAGAAATTGAAATCAAATATGATTGGATGAATGTGTTCATTAAAAAACTATGTTGATTTCTACCATTCAAGGATCACAATGAAATCTTTGTGACTTCGATAGTAACCTTTATTTAGCTAAGAGACTCTATGTCACAAAAGAACACCAATCATAGTACTATAAGATATTTAACTATACCTAGAGTAAAGTCAAATATGAAACTGGTAGTATTCGTAGAATTCACACAAATTAAGTTTACTCAAAACCATTAATAAAGTCTTTCTTCTGAGCTAAGTATCATTGGTCACACTTCATCTGTAAAACTTTATTATTCTAGAAATGGGATTTTGATTTGAATTTAGTATTTGGATATTGGAACATTGTGACAACAACTGTTATATAATGTTTTGATATAATGGGATATGATCATAACATCAATACTTGTTGTGTTCTATATTAACATGTTTAATCCAAGAATAATCTTATTATCCTAAAAGTTCATAGTTGGTTATAATTGTGGGTACAGCTATTAAGTAAGACTAATATGAATTGGATTTGTTGAATTTCACCAGATGAAGGTAGGCAATGCGTTGTAACCAAGTTTCATAGGTACTTTTCATAGAACTAGTATTGAGCTGACTACATCAAAATCACCTCATGGATCGCTATCATGGGTGATACTTGATTAAAAGGCATCATCTATGTATCCTTAACACCTGAGATACATAGTGGGACCTTAGTGTATGGTGTGCTGTGCTTTGATGTGGTCAAACGATGGTCCTTAGCCGGGAAGTTATAAAAGCCATTTTAGGTATGCTGTGGACTATACAAGAGGCTTATGTAGTTAAGATGGGATTTGTAACTCTTATGTGTTCAAAGTTAGGCATCTAAGGCGCCTTACCAAAAGTTGAACACCTAATGAGATTGATCGCGATCTGTATCTGTGACAAAGGGATAACTGGTAAACTTACCTTATACACCAATTGTAGCTCTGAGCTTTTAGGGAACTGGATGTTGATAGAATGGCACAAATTCGTATGTTGTTAGTCTTCGATTAGGTGTCTAAGCCCATAACTATAATTGGTATGTACTTGACCCGATAATAGCATGGTCCTTTTGGGTTGCCTTCACCAGAGCAATTTGATCGGATGGACTTTTGAGAAGAGGTTATTTGTGATTTATTAATATATTATAAGTATAATATATTAATTAAGAAATCATATTATTTAATTATTATTTATCAAGAATTAATTTGGAATTAATTTAGTGATCAAAAGAGACTGATTAAATATACGGGGACTGATTAAGTAAATCAGTAATACTTATAGTTCGGCTTATGAACCAAGGTTGATTAGGGTGGGCTAAACATATATGATAGTCCATAAAATTTAACCCATGTAACCTAAGAAATATGAGGGGTCATGTGAATTAGGGTTTGCATGGATGAAACCCTAGGCCTTGCCACACTATAAAAGCAACCCCATAGTCACCAAAATCAGCCCCATGCATTCTAAGAAGTGTCATAACCGAATTTGAGCTACTTAGCCACTTCTCATAAGCCTCCTCTTGCAATTGGTGTTTGTGACACATTAGAGGCATCACACTTGAGGTGCCAAAGCTTTCAAAGGCCAAGATCTACAAGCTGTTGGATTTAGTGTCTAAGCCCAAAACTATATGTCACACCCCCAAACCAAGGATGGCGGAAACGTCCGGGGGTGGAGGACTTCATGTATAGTATCATAACAGCAATTGTAATAGTAATTCAAGCAAACACAACCAACATATATATAATTGAAAAAAATTACATCATTGTATGAATTACATGTTTACGAATCAATTACAATATGTTGATAAAATATGAAATAGTAGACGCCTTAGCGTCCCATCCTCAAAAGCACTTGATTACCTGTTTAATGATTTCCTGAGAATACAAGTTGTTTGAAAAAGTGTCAACACAAAGGTTGGTGAGTTCATAAGCTTTCCGTTTGTAAAAGTAGTATTTGTGTTAGAAAAATCCAATATTTTCCTTAATGTGTAAATGTAGTCTTAAAACCCAAAGACCGAAATGTACAAGTAATTTATCATATTTATAGTAAAACAATGCAAGTTTAAATCGACATAAACTCGTTAAATTTTAATGAAGTCCCCGTAAATTCCAATGTTTGTTAATATTTTATGTGAGTTTATTATAACCATACTATGACCAAGGTTGCCTAAAACGACGTTCTTCAGGCGTCGGAAATGTTATGACATTTGTCACGCCAGACCTATCGGTCTAACTGTTGCATGCAGTTTAGGTGTGGGTTTGTCAAACCCAATATAGATCTATACACAAGTATCACGCTCTCCCTCAAGGAGACTCTGGTTACAATACAGGACTTAATGGTAATTTGAAGTAAATGTCTCACAAAGTCATTAACGGAATTAAGTGTTATGAAAACTTGGTACCGTATGGCCGTACCTTGCTTAATGAAAATATCCTTTGTATAAATGTACCCTTTTTAAATGTATGTGTTATGTAATGTATCATAAACTATACCTATTATAGTTTATCAACCAAGGGTAGTACGTGGTAATGTATGCAAACTATATTCAAAATAGTTTATTTAATGTTTGAATGTATCGATTGTACTTTGATTATAATCACTTGTTATTCTTTATATTTTATATGACCAAATCCATTTGTAAACTGATGTGTGTCTAAATATTAAGATAAAATGTCATATATTGCAGTAACATATAATCACATAAAGATATACACCTTGCTCAACATGTTACAAGGTGAAATGAAATTAACAGCAACTTTTCGTTAAAAATAGTTTCTGTTACCGTTCTTAGAAAATTTATAGAAAAATCATCAAAGCTCTAAATCCAAATCCGCAAATTTTGAGAGTTTGGAATATGAGTCTAGTTTGTTCGTAAATTTTATCATGATTTTTAGTGATCTCTAACAGAGGTGAAAATGTTCATAATCACAGACTGGTCCGGGTTTGCCTCTGAAATGACAGGCAGTTTTGTAAAAATCACCATAAATTGTAGAAAAATCATATGGAGATGTGCAAGTAGTCATTTTAAAGCTAAGAGTTTGAACTACTTGCACCTGAAACAGTTTTGAAAACTAAAATATTTAAGTTGACCAAAACAGTCCGTGATTAACGTCCATCTTTTCTGATGTAATCTGTTAGAAAAAGTTTAATTGTGTTCTTGATGATTTTACTTGTATTCCCCCCTTAAAACTTAAGAAAAACATGTAAATGTATGGGTATGAACTCACCTTATGTGGTTTCAGTAGATGAAAGTGAGAGAGAGGAAGTGTTCAACTCAAGAACACTAAGAAGATGTCTTGATGATTCGAAAATCTAACACCGAATAAGATGGAACTTGTGTAAGATATCAATAATTTGAGTAGAATGGAGTTTAATAATTATGTGAATGATGAAGATACTTACTAATTGAAGAAAGAAATCCCTGGAGAAAGCCTTGAAGTTCTTGAAGTTAAGAGAAAAGATGAGAGAATTTTGGAGAGTGTTCTTGGTTGCTAAGTGTAGAATGAAAGAGTTTTTATGGAGAATGAGGAGAGAGGATCAATCAACCAGCTCTTAGAACGTGGGAAGAGCTGGAGATTGGCTGTAAAGGTCCACTAAGGAGACAAGGGGTAGTGGGAAAGAGTGGCTGATCATAGAGTGAGGTGGTAGTGGGTTGCTTTTGTCATAAATTAAGGAAAAACAAATATTCCCTCAATAATTAGATCAATCACCAATTCTTTTAATATATTTTATAAAACCCTGGAGATTTATATATTTTGGGGCCTTAGTTTATAAAATAAAGTTTTGGGTGAAAATCCCACGTTAAAATAATGAAAAACGGAGTTAAAACGAAGTCGTAGTCGAAAAACCGGTAAAAAGGGCCTGTCTGCGAGGCTTCGCTTCGGACCTTCGGACTTCGGACACGGCTTCGGACTTCGGACACGACTTCGGACACTGCTTCGGACGGACGGGACTTCGGACACTGGTCCTTCGGACCTCGGACCTCGGACTTCGGACCTCGGACCTCGGACACAGCTTCGGACCAGAAGCTTTGGTTTCGGATCCTTAAAGCTATTTTACTCGTTTTTATCCTGTTTCAAGCGATTTTGGACCCGGTTAAGGGTCGAGATGACCCAAATGATTACAAAAAGTTAAAGTAACTTTTGAGAGAGATTTGGGAGAGATTTCAATTAGAAAGAGATAGAGTGAAAACGATTTAGAGAGGTTTCGTTTGTGATTAATTTGAGTGTCCGGCTTCACAACGCAAGGTTCGTAAACCCCATTAAACCGTGTTTTAGTGTCGTACACAATCCCGATGATTGTGCAATAGTGTTTTATCGCTTTGGTTCGTTGTTTAGCACTGTTAAGGCTAAGGAAAATCAAACACATGAACTTTCCAAATGATGATTTCTCATTAAAATAGTGAATTGTATAGTGATTACATAACGTAAACCCTAGCATACAAGGGTTATTGGAGTTGACCGGTTTGACTTGTTGACTTTGAATTTACCGAAATTTGACGGTTGTCACATCATCCCCCCGTTAGAAGGAATTTCGTCCCGAAATTTTCATTTTGACTGGGATTTCAAGAGTTTGGAAAGAGATGTGGATACTTTTGTTTCATCTGATCCTCGCGTTCCCAGGTGAATTCGGGTCCTCGTTTAGCGTTCCAACGTACCTTCACGATGGGAATACGACTTTGTTTCGTTCGTTTGATTTCCCGATCCATGATTTCGACTGGTTCCTCCACGAAGTGGAGATTTTCGTTAACTTTGATTTCGTCGAGTGGTATTACGAGTGTCTCATCAGACAAACACTTCTTTAGGTTAGACACGTGAAACGTGGGATGTACTTTGTCAAGTTCCTGAGGTAATCGAAGCTTGTATGCTACTGGCCTAATCCTAGCAAGGATTTCAAATGGCCCGATGTACCTTGGATTTAGTTTCCCGCGTTTGCCGAATCGTATCATTCCTTTCCAAGGGGAAACTTTTAGTAGTACTCGATCACCCACCTGGAATTCCAAGGGTTTGCGTCGTTTGTCTGCGTAACTCTTTTGCCGATCGCGAGACGCTTTCAGTCTCTCTCGAATTTGAACGATCTTTTCTGTGGTTTCCCTTATGATTTCAGGGCCAGTGAGGGTGCTATTAGAGACTTGCCCTCTAGCTAGCTGTGTATCCCCCACCTCAGCCCAACACAGGGGTGATCTGCATTTGCGACCGTAAAGAGCTTCGAATGGAGCGACTTTGATGCTAGTATGATAGTTGTTATTGTAGGAGAATTCAATAAGCGGTAGATGGGTATCCCATGCTTTACCGAAGTCTATCACACAAGCTCTTAACATGTCTTCCAACGTTTGAATGGTTCGCTCGCTCTGTCCGTCGGTTTGTGGGTGGTAGGCCGTACTCATGTCAAGCCTAGTTCCCAATGATTTTTGTAGAGACTGCCAAAACCGTGAGGTAAATCTACTATCTCTATCGGAGATAATGGATATCGGCACACCATGGAGTCGTACAATCTCTCTGATGTACGTTCTAGTCAGCTTCTCCATCTTGTCGGTTTCTTTTATTGGTAGAAAGTGTGCTGATTTGGTCAATCTGTCTACAATTACCCATATTGTGTCAAGACCGCCCGATGTCTTAGGCAGCTTGGTTATGAAGTCCATTGTTATTCGTTCCCACTTCCACTCAGGTATATCCGGCTGTTGTAATAGCCCGGATGGTTTCTGGTATTCGGTTTTGACCTTAGCGCAAGTCAGGCACTTGCTCACATAGGTAGCAATCTCAGCTTTCATGTTCGGCCACCAGTATAATTTCTTGAGGTCCAGATACATCTTACCCGACCCGGGATGGATGGAGTATCGAGTCTTGTGTGCTTCATTCATGACGACATCTCGGAGTCCACCGAACTTGGGTGTCCAAATCCGGTTCATGATATAACGTGCTCCATCATCCTTGACTTCTAAGTTTTTATCCATTCCCCTTAATGTCTCTCCTGCCACCTTTTCTGGTTTCAAAGCTTCCAGTTGAGCTTCCTTGATTTGTATGGTCAGGTGGGAATGGATTGTCATTGTTAAGGATTTTACTCGGCGGCCCGAGTACTCCTTCCTGCTTAGAGCATCGGCCACTACATTGGCCTTGCCCGGATGATAACGAATTTCGCACTCGTAGTCATTCAGCAACTCCACCCATCTCCTCTGTCGCATGTTGAGCTCTTTCTGATTGAGGATATGCTGAAGACTTTTGTGATCAGTGAAGATAGTGCATTTTGTGCCGTAGAGGTAGTGTCTCCAGATCTTCAAAGCGAATACCACTGCTCCTAATTCCAGGTCGTGCGTAGTATAATTAACCTCGTGCGTCTTAAGCTGTCTTGATGCATACGCGATAACCTTCCCTCTCTGCATGAGCACACATCCGAGGCCTTGATTCGAAGCATCACAGTACACTACGAACTCCTCGGTTCCCTCTGGGAGAGACAAGATCGGTGCGCTGCATAGGGCTTGTTTTAACGTTTGGAAAGCAGTTTCTTGTTTATTTTCCCACTTGAATATCACACCTTTCTGCGTCAAGGTGGTGAGTGGTTTCGCAATCTTGGAGAAGTTTTGTATAAATCTTCGGTAGTAGCCAGCAAGCCCAAGGAATTGTCGAATTTCGGTTGGCGTCTTGGGTGCTGACCAATTCTCGATTGCCTTGATCTTGGAGGGATCCACATGTATGCCTTTCTCACTTACCACATGTCCAAGAAAATCCACTTCTCTAATCCAGAATTCACACTTAGAGAACTTAGCATAAAGCTTCTCTGCTCTTAGTGTCTCTAGCACTTGGCGTAGATGTAGGCGATGCTCTTCTTCGCTTCGCGAGTAGATCAAGATATCGTCGATGAATACGATTACAAACTTGTCTAGGTAGGGTCGACACACTCTATTCATTAGGTCCATGAATACCGCAGGTGCGTTTGTTAAACCGAAGGACATCACCACAAACTCGTAGTGCCCATAGCGAGTTCTGAATGCAGTTTTGGGAATATCTTCTTCTTGAACTCGTAGCTGATGGTAGCCTGACCTTAGGTCGATTTTTGAGAAGAAATTTGCTCCTTGGAGTTGGTCGAAAAGGTCGTCGATTCGGGGTAGAGGATATCGGTTTTTGATGGTGAGTTTGTTTAGTTCCCGATAGTCGATGCACATGCGAAAGGATCCGTCCTTCTTCTTTACAAAAAGGACTGGTGCTCCCCAAGGTGAGAAGCTTGGTCTGATGAACCCTTTGCTCAAAAGCTCGGTCAACTGACTGGACAACTCCTGCATTTCTGATGGTGCGAGGCGGTATGGAGCTCTGGCTACGGGGGTAGCTCCGGGTATTAAGTCAATTCTGAAATCGACTTGTCGTGCGAGTGGTACACCAGGAAGATCCTCTGGGAACACATCCGGGAAGTTACACACTTCGGGGATGTCTTTGATGTCTTTCACGTCTTGTTTCTTGTCTACTACATGGGCTAAGAAGGCGTGGTACTCCTTCCGGAGATACTTTTGGGCTTTGATGCATGAGATGATTTGTAAATTCGCACTAGGTTTGTCACCATAGATGAGAAGGGTTTCGTCATTTGGTAGATTGAGGCGAACGGCCCTTTCGTAACATAGAATGTCGGCACAGTGAGGAACTAACCAATCCATCCCGATGATTACGTCGAAGCTTTTTATGGTGACTGGCATCAGGTCAATTTTAAATGTATGGTTGTCTAGAGTGAGAGTACATTCTGAGTATATATCGCTAGTGCGTTCTACTTTCCCATTTGCCATTTCTACTACATAAGTATCCTTTAGTGATTGGGATTTTGTTCAAGTAAATGTTTATATTGGTGGCTCACGAAACTCCTCTCCGCTCCACTATCGAATAGTACGCATGCATAAGAGTTATTGAGGAGAAACGTACCGGTAACCACCGTGGGATCCTCGACTGCTTCCCCATGTCCTATTGCCAGGACTCTTCTTACTCCACCAGCATTAGGGGCTTGTTCTTTGGGGCAGTCTCTTTTGAAGTGACCTGCGTCTCCACAGTTGTAGCAGGTCCGGGTTGCCCCCGTACTGGCGACTTGGTTGATTGGTTGAGCCGGCGCTTTACAGAAACGAGCAGTGTGCCCCTTCCTGTCGCAGTTGTTACAGTGCATCTCCCTACAAGCACCATTGTGGTGAAAGTTGCACTTGTTGCACTTAGGTAGTTTTCCCGCATATGGCTTCGGTGGTGCTGGAGTGGTAGCAGTAGTGACAGTATTAGTGGCAGCATGGACAGCAACAATTTGTTGCTTCTTAGCAGGGTCCTATGCTGGTTGGCTCTTCTTTTCATTCCAGAACTTCCTTTTGTTGTTTCCTCCTTTTGATTTATCAGTGGTGGTGGTTGTAGTATTATGACCGGCTCGGTGGTCAACAAGTTGCTGTGCCAGCTCCCTGGCACTGTCAAAAGTAGTTGGCCTTGAAGCCAGGACACTACTTTGCACGTGGAGAGACAGTCCCCAAAGGTATCGCTCCACCTTTTTCTCCTCCGGAGTAACCATTGTTGGGCAGAGGAGAGCCAATTCATTGAATCGGGTGGTGTAGGTTTCAAGGTCAGAGCCCGTCATCCTGAGGTTCCAGAGTTCTTGTTCCAGCTTTTGAATTTCACCTCTCGGGCAGTACTCCTTCATCATCAACGTTTTTAGTTCTGCCCAGGTTATGGAGCTAGCCACTTCGAGAGTAAGTGACTTAACCCGGCAGTTCCACCAAGTAAGGGCCCGGCCGGTGAAGGTTAAGGTTGCGAACTTAACTTTGCTCGCTTCGGGGCAGGAGCACACCTGAAAGACTACTTCGGTCTTTTCAAACCATTGCATCAACGTGATGACTCCCCCGCTTCCATTGAAGTTGTCGGGTTTGCCATTTGTGAAGTCTTTGTATGAACACTCTTTTGCACGCCACGTACTGTCTCCGTGGTTAGAGTGTGTAGCTCCCGATCCCGAACCACCGGCTCCGTTGGTCCCTATCTGCGACATTGCGGCCGCTACGGCTGCTGTTACTGCAGCCTGGAACATCGCGGGATCAAACTGTGGAGGCGGCGGCGGAGGAGGTGTTGCTGTGTTGCTGGAAGGTCTTGGTCTTCTTCTTGGCGGCATGGTTCTGTCATAAGTCGTAAACCAATGTACTTTTAGTAAAAGTGTATTTATAGGGAGAGAAATCTTTTATACATAAAGTATATTATTACGTTGTTTTCCGGTATGTTTACGATACGTACGATTTTATACTTTTTATTGACCCAATACATTGGGTTATGAGGTAAAATGAAAATATAAAATATTTTTATTATAGTAACACAAAATACTCCTATAGTATTTGTAAATGTTTAGTTTTGAGTTCTTAAAGCATTTAGTTACTTTATAATATTTATCATACTTTTAATGAGAATTTATAAGTCCTTGTCTTACCCGTTCGGCTAACGACCCTCCACCGATCAAGGAAGCGGTGGGTGAGAGTGGACACCCATTAAGTTGCCATTTTATAGGCAACAACCTTATACCCCCCTTATAGACCGGCTTCGTGAATGAGGCGTACTAGCGGTAAGACGATTTTGTTAGATTTGTTGTCCATGCTGACCATCCCCCGGTATATGCAAGTCAATTCCCGGACAGATATAGTTGATCAGGCTATATCCTTCCCAGACTTGATTTACATATACCAAGGCATACCCATAATGTACAACTCCTCTTCTTTTATTTTATGTTCTTCTAGTTATGACACTATGTGAGCATGTATGCATGTATTTATACTTTTTAATAAAAAGAATCATTTATTTTCTAAAAGTATATTTATTTGAAAAATGCACAAATCAGAGACTATTAGTCCCAATTGTGTTTATAGTTTGTATATCTTATGTGGTTTGATATACTTAATTCACTATAAACTGCGCTCTGATACCAATCTGTCACACCCCCAAACCAAGGATGGCGGAAACGTCCGGGGGTGGAGGACTTCATGTATAGTATCATAACAGCAATTGTAATAGTAATTCAAGCAAACACAACCAACATATATATAATTGAAAAAAATTACATCATTGTATGAATTACATGTTTACGAATCAATTACAATATGTTGATAAAATATGAAATAGTAGACGCCTTAGCGTCCCATCCTCAAAAGCACTTGATTACCTGTTTAATGATTTCCTGAGAATACAAGTTGTTTGAAAAAGTGTCAACACAAAGGTTGGTGAGTTCATAAGCTTTTCGTTTGTAAAAGTAGTATTTGTGTTAGAAAAATCCAATATTTTCCTTAATGTGTAAATGTAGTCTTAAAACCCAAAGACCGAAATGTACAAGTAATTTATCATATTTATAGTAAAACAATGCAAGTTTAAATCGACATAAACTCCTTAAATTTTAATGAAGTCCCCGTAAATTCCAATGTTTGTTAATATTTTATGTGAGTTTATTATAACCATACTATGACCAAGGTTGCCTAAAACGACGTTCTTCAGGCGTCGGAAATGTTATGACATTTGTCACCCCAGACCTATCGGTCTAACTGTTGCATGCAGTTTAGGTGTGGGTTTGTCAAACCCAATATAGATCTATACACAAGTATCACGCTCTCCCTCAAGGAGACTCTGGTTACAATACAGGACTTAATGGTAATTTGAAGTAAATGTCTCACAAAGTCATTAACGGAATTACGTGTTATGAAAACTTGGTACCGTATGGCCGTACCTTGCTTAATGAAAATATCCTTTGTATAAATGTACCCTTTTTAAATGTATGTGTTATGTAATGTATCATAAACTATACCTATTATGGTTTATCAACCAAGGGTAGTACGTGGTAATGTATGCAAACTATATTCAAAATAGTTTATTTAATGTTTGAATGTATCGATTGTACTTTGATTATAATCACTTGTTATTCTTTATATTTTATATGACCAAATCCATTTGTAAACTGATGTGTGTCTAAATATTAAGATAAAATGTCATATATTGCATTAACATATAATCACATAAAGATATACACCTTGCTCAACATGTTACAAGGTGAAATGAAATTAACAGCAACTTTTCGTTAAAAACAGTTTCTGTTACCGTTCTTAGAAAATTTATAGAAAAATCATCAAAGCTCTAAATCCAAATCCGCAAATTTTGAGAGTTTGGAATATGAGTCTAGTTTGTTCGTAAATTTTATCATGATTTTTAGTGATCTCTAACAGAGTTGAAAATGTTCATAATCACAGACTGGTCCGGGTTTGCCTCTGAAATGACAGGCAGTTTTGTAAAAATCACCATAAATTGTAGAAAAATCATATGGAGATGTGCAAGTAGTCATTTTAAAGCTAAGAGTTTGAACTACTTGCACCTGAAACAGTTTTGAAAACTAAAATATTTAAGTTGACCAAAACAGTCCGTGATTAACATCCATCTTTTCTGATGTAATCTGTTAGAAAAAGTTTAATTGTGTTCTTGATGATTTTACTTGTATTCCCCCCTTAAAACTTAAGAAAAACATGTAAATGTATGGGTATGAACTCACCTTATGTGGTTTCAGTAGATGAAAGTGAGAGAGAGGAAGTGTTCAACTCAAGAACACTAAGAAGATGTCTTGATGATTCGAAAATCTAACACCGAATAAGATGGAACTTGTGTAAGATATCAATAATTTGAGTAGAATGGAGTTTAATAATTATGTGAATGATGAAGATACTTACTAATTGAAGAAAGAAATCCCTGGAGAAAGCCTTGAAGTTCTTGAAGTTAAGAGAAAAGATGAGAGAATTTTGGAGAGTGTTCTTGGTTGCTAAGTGTAGAATGAAAGAGTTTTTATGGAGAATGAGGAGAGAGGATCAATCAACCAGCTCTTAGAACGTGGGAAGAGCTGGAGATTGGCTGTAAAGGTCCACTAAGGAGACAAGGGGTAGTGGGAAAGAGTGGCTGATCATAGAGTGAGGTGGTAGTGGGTTGCTTTTGCCATAAATTAAGGAAAAACAAATATTCCCTCAATAATTAGATCAATCACCAATTCTTTTAATATATTTTATAAAAACCCTGGAGATTTATATATTTTGGGGCCTTAGTTTATAAAATAAAGTTTTGGGTGAAAATCCCACGTTAAAATAATGAAAAACGGAGTTAAAACGAAGTCGTAGTCGAAAAACCGGTAAAAAGGGCCTGTCTGCGAGGCTTCGCTTCGGACCTTCGGACTTCGGACACGGCTTCGGACTTCGGACACGACTTCGGACACGGCTTCGGACGGACGGGACTTCGGACACTGGTCCTTCGGACCTCGGACCTCGGACTTCGGACCTCGGACCTCGGACACAGCTTCGGACCAGAAGCTTTGGTTTCGGATCCTTAAAGCTATTTTACTCGTTTTTATCCTGTTTCAAGCGATTTTGGACCCGGTTAAGGGTCGAGATGACCCAAATGATTACAAAAAGTTAAAGTAACTTTTGAGAGAGATTTGGGAGAGATTTGGGAGAGATTTCAATTAGAAAGAGATAGAGTGAAAACGATTTAGAGAGGTTTCGTTTGTGATTAATTTGAGTGTCCGGCTTCACAACGCAAGGTTCGTAAACCCCATTAAACCGTGTTTTAGTGTCGTACACAATCCCGATGATTGTGCAATAGTGTTTTATCGCTTTGGTTCGTTGTTTAGCACTGTTAAGGCTAAGGAAAATCAAACACATGAACTTTCCAAATGATGATTTCTCATTAAAATAGCGAATTGTATAGTGATTACATAATGTAAACCCTAGCATACAAGGGTTATTGGAGTTGACCGGTTTGACTTGTTGACTTTGAATTTACCGAAATTTGACGGTTGTCACACTATAATTGGGATGTACTTGACCCGATTGTAGCATGGTCCTTTTGGGTTGCCTTCATCAATGCAATTTGATAGGATGGACTATTGAGAATAAGGTTATTTATGATTTATTAATATATTACAAGTATAATATATTAATATATGAAATCATATTATTTAATTTGTATTGATCAAGAATTAATTTTGTGGTCAAAAGAGACTAATTAAATATATGTGTAACACCTAGTTTAAGTTGGAAAGTATTTATGCATGGACTCGGCGAGTTGGGAGGTCAACTCGTCGAGTAGAGTCGTGCTATGATGAAACGCGGAACGGGACCGACTCGGCGAGTCGACGTCCGACTCGGTGAGTCCTAGTGGCATGGGCTCGAGTCGAGATTTTAACGATCCAATCTCGAGTAGCTCACGAGTAGCTTGGCTCGTTTGCACCCCTATGCTGGAGACCCTAAGGGCGTAGAAGTTGTATGCCAAGTTCTCTAAGTGTGATTTCTGGCAACGAGAGGTACAATTCTTGGGGCATATCATCAATCATGAGGGTATTTCAGTTGATCCAGCCAAGGTTGAGGCTGTGATGCAGTGGGAAGTACCGAAGAATGCATCAGAGATTCGTAGCTTCTTGGGTTTAGCGGGGTATTATCGGAGATTTATTCAGGACTTCTCCAAGATTGCTATACCATTGACACGGCTAGCCAAGAAGAATGTGACGTTCCGGTGGGGTACGGATCAGCAGTTAGCCTTTGAGACCTTGAGGCGAAGACTGTGCGAGGCTCCAATCCTTGTTTTACCAGAGGGATTAGATGATCTGGTGGTGTACTGTGACGCATCGATTTCAGGGTTTGATGCGGTACTGATGCAAAGAGGGCACGTGATAGCATATGCATCGCGACAATTGAAGCCCCATGAGGCAAATTACCCTACTCACGATCTGGAACTGGGGGCGGTGGTGTTTGCCCTCAAGATTTGGAGGCATTAATTGTATTGAGTGCGGTGTACTATTTACACCGACCACAAGAGTCTGAAGTATTTGATGGACCAACAGAACCTCAACATGCGCCAGAGAAGGGGGTTGGACGTGCTAAAAGACTATGATTGCGAGATTCTATACCACCCAGGTAAGGCCAACGTAGTGGCCGACGCTTTTAGCCGTAAGACGACAGTTTCCCCGATTAGGGATGTGTGTTTGAGGATCACAGTGATCTCTCCATTGTTGGAGATGATAAAAGAGGCCCAAGTTTAGGGAGTAAAGAAAGAGAATAGAAAGGTAGAAAGGATCTGAGGGCAGTATCCTTTGTTTGTTAAGGATAATCTAGGCCTATTGACGTAGTGTGGTCGGGTGTGGGTACCGACGACTGGGGCTGAGTGATTGGTGGCCATGCATGAAGCGGGAAATTGCTTGGTTTGTAGAGTAGTGCTTGACCTGCAGGAAGGTCAAAGCCGAGCATCAGCGATCTCATGGTAAGGTCCAGCCGCTACCCATTCCCATGTGGAAGTGGGAGGAGATCACGATGGACTTCATTACGAAGTTACTAAGGACGTCGAGGGGTGTGGATGCCATATGGGTGATTGTGGATAGACTAACGAAGAGTGCCCATTTCATTCCGATATCAGAAAGTATATCCGCTGAGAAGTTGGCGGATATTTACGTGCGTGAGGTAATGGCTAGACATGGGGTTCCTGTGTCGGTAGTCTCTGATCGTGATGTTCAGTTCACATCCAGGTTCTAGAAGAAATTCCACGAGGAGTTGGGCACTCAGGTACATTTTAGCACGGCGTATCACCCCCATACCGACGGTTAGAGTGAAAGAACGATCCAGACATTGGAGGATATGTCGTGGGCATGCGTGTTGGATTTTGGAGGAAGTTGGGATACATATCTCCCACTGGCAGAGTTTTCGTACAATAACAGTTATCATGCCAGTATCGATCGAGCTCCGTTTGAGATGTTATATGGTCGGAGGTGTAGGACCCCGGTTTGTTGGGATGAGGTTGGACACCGGGTCATGGGAAGTACTAAATAATACTCATGACTACTGGGTTGATTCAGTCGGTGCGTGACCGGTTGTGGGTCGCGCAGAGCCTCCAGACTAGCTATGCCGACCGGCGGCGATCAGATCTTGAGTTTCAGGTGGGGGATTTCGTGTTGCTGAAGGTGTCGCACTGGAAAGGGATCATCAGGTTTCGGAAGAGGGGCAAGCTGGGGCCTCGGTATATAGGCCCGTTCAGGATCACGGCCCGGGTGGGCAAAGTAGCATATCGCTTGGATCTGTCGGAGGAGCTTAGCCAGATTCACAACACGTTCCATGTGTCACAACTTCGGAAGTGTGTCACGAACGAGGCTGCGGTTGTCTTATTGGGAGATATCCAGGTGGATGAGAGATTGAACTACATTGAGAAGCCCGTTGCCATCTTAGATAGGACTACGAAGGCTCTTCGGAATAAGGAAGTAAGACTGGTGAAAGTGCAATGGCAACATCGGAAGGGCTCCGAATGGACTTGGGAGCCGGAAGAGGAGATGCGAGAACATTACCCAGAATTGTTTGGGTCAGCAGACTTCGAGGACGAAGTCTAGTTCAAGTGGGGGAGACTTGTAACACCTGGTTTAAGTTGGAAAGGATTTATGCATGGACTCGGCGAGTTGGGAGGTCAACTCGTCGAGTAGAGTCGTGATATGATGAAACTCAGAACGGGACCGACTCGGCGAGTCGACGTCCGACTCGACGAGTCCGAGCTGTTTAAAGAAAACCCTAAATTTTGGGTTTGCCCCATATATAAACGTCATTATATGCCCCAGTAGCCTCCCTTAGCATAATAGAAAGATGTTTACGGCCGCACACCCTCTTGTGAGTGAAGTAAGATCAATTGGGAGCTTATCCTTGAGATTTTGGGGAGGATTGCAAGCTTGAAGAAGAAGTATCAAAGGGAAAACACTAGATATAGCATCTAGTTCGTCTTGGGCATTGAATTGAGGTAAGAATCTGTTACCTTAAGCATAAATTCTATTTGAGAGTTGTGATCAACTTTGAGGAAATGGAAGCAAACTTAGATATAGACCTATCACAAGGATATGGTTCCAGATCCGGACCTTCATGGGTCCCAAATATTATAAGTTGCATCTTTTATTGAGCTCATTCCCTCTCCATGCATAAGAACCTTGCTTGAAGGTTGGTTTTGGGTGTTATGGCCATGTGAGGATATGCATGTACGTAAAGTTTGCAACTTTATGTGATATCTGCAATAGGAGATGATGGATCTAAAGTTTGGGACCTTAAGTCCCACGATAAAGGACTGTAATCATGATGAACTTTGGGGGACTCGACGAGTCGCGCAAGTGACTCGGCGAGTCGAGAGGGTTTTCTCGTGTACGGCCAAGAGTATATAGCCAAGAGTTTACGGCCAAGAGTGTACGGCCAAGAGTGTACGGCCAGGGGTGTTTGGCCAAGGGTTTACGGTCAGAAGTGTACGGCCATACACACCAAGGAACTCGACGAGTCCCTCGGGTGACTCGGCGAGTCGACGAGTTAAGCAGGGAACCCGACGAGTGAATGGTTGTAATCGTCGAGTCAGGGTCAAAATGGACTGATAACCTTGACTATAGACTGTGACTTTGACCAGGGTTGACCCTGGGGTATTTATTGGATTATGCTGAGTCCATTACTCATTGATTATAGGCAGTTGGGAAGAGCAGCATAGGACATCTGAATTCAGTTTCCAATTCAGCCTTGTGAGGTGAGTTTTCTCACCATACCAATGGGTCTAAGGCACCAAGGCCGGCCCATCTTGTGATAGTTGGTTACTTGTTATGTTGAGATGTGATATGTATGTGTGCATGATATGTGGTAGAGATAGCCCTTGTGGCTAACGGTAGAGATAGCCTGAGGGCTAATGGTAGAGACAGCCTTTATGGCTGATGGTAGAGATAGCCTTTGTGGCTAACGGTAGAGATAGCTTCATGGCTAATTGACATGTGATACGTGGTAGAGGTAGCGTTATAGCTAATGTGATATGTGTGGGGTATGCTCTGAGGAACTCACTAAGCTTTCAGCTTACCATTTGTGGATTTGTTTCAGGTACTTCGGAGTCCAAGGGCGAAGGCAGGGCGTGATGATGTGGCGTGCACTCTATTTCTCTTTTCCGATCTGGATTGAGGGACACTCTGATGTTTTGAAAATAATAATGTTGTAATGTTAATGGTTTTGAAAACAATTATTGGGATCTTTATGTTTTATGCAAAATGGCTGACTAATTAAAAATGAAAATTTTCTTTGTAAAAATTGGGTCGTTACAATATGAGGATTGATTATGTAAATCAATGATTCTTGTAGTGTGGGCCAATGATCCATGATTATTTAGATGGGTTAAACCAATAAGTTAATCCATGGATAGTCCATGGAGGTTAAACCCATGGAGCATAAGAATGTGAAAGGTCATGGAGCATTAGGGTTTTCAAAGTGTAACCTTAGCATTTGCCACACTATAAATAGAGTCCCCTAGAGCCAAAATCGGTTGCCTCATCGTTCCAAGAGAGTGATACACGATTTTGAGCTTGCTAACCTATTCTCTCAAGCCTCCTCTTGGATATGGTGTTTGTGAACCATTAGAGGCATCACACTTGAGGTGCTCAAGATTTCAAAGGTCAAGAACTCTACCCTGCTCAAGAGGTAAGCATCCAAAGTAAGGTTTTATTATTTAGCTTCAATTGTATGCTAGATAGGGTGAATGCTTTGGAAAAACAAATTGCATGTATAATTAGAGAAAACATAGATCTAAAGCATTTAGGGTTGCATGTGCACCATAGGAGTGTTATAGTGCTCAAAACCCAACAGTGGTATCAGAGCCTATGATTGTTTTCTACTATATTTGATGCTCACTAATTTTTCAAAGCTGAAAAATTCGAATTTTTGGCCTCTGACTGCTGAACTCGCCGAGCCCATGAACTGACTCGACGAGTCCACTCAGTAAAAGAGCAACTCGACGAGTCCAGTTCATGCACTCGTCGAGCAGCAGGCTCTGGTTGCAGAATTTCGAGTTTCCTGGCCTGGTTTAGATTGGGAACACTACCACAAACTGTTTTGGATCATTGGAAATGTTTTTTATGATATGGTAATGCTTGTACTCATCCAACCACAAGATAATTGTCAAAGTTTTAAAATAATTGTTGTTTTTACATGATAAACAAAATTGCTTTCAAATTGTTGACTTGAAATTATCTTGTTTATGAGTTTAGTTAGATCATGAATTATGTGATAATTTTAGTTGTTAGAAATTTGATCTAAATGAATTTTAATGACCTCCATAACTTCTCCTCAAGTTTTGGAAAATGAAAAGTCTCATACATTAAAATGACATTAAACTCATATGTTATGAAAATGAAAGGTCAGTTGTCAAATATTAAGATAATAGGTTAATTATTTGTATTATTTGATATGAATTGTCTTGCTACATGAGTTAGATTAGATCAATAGAATATCATATGATAATTTTCCTTGTTAGAATTGATCTAAATATTCTTTAATGAGTTCCATAACTTGTCCTCAAGTTATAGAACATGAAAATTCATATCATAAATGTTTTAATGAACACCATAACTTATCCTCAAGTTATGGAAAATCAAGAGTGTTTTCATAAAAACAACATTAAACTCATAAGTTATAGAATCCAAGAGTTTTGACAAGTTTCAAAACTTGCCCTCAAGTTTTGGAATTTGTAAAGTCTCACTAATGAAACTTTAATTCCAAACCCTAGAGTTTCGAAAGTTAAAATTCAACCCTTATACTTTATAATATGATAAGTTTAATAATTTATATATATATATATATATATATATATATATATATATATATATATATATATTGTTGGGTCAAAATTATGGTTTATATTTTGCTTTTCTAGGAAAATGTATTTTTATGTCTAGGACCGTAAACAACTCGGTGTTTACGGTTATATATGTGTTTACGGTTGTGTGTACGGCCGTACACGGGTTTACGGCCGTAAAACCGTGTACGGCCAACTGTCTCATATATATAGGGTGAGGAGTTCAAGAGGAGTGCATGAGAGTAGGGGGCTAGAGAAGGAGAGCACATTATAGAGAGAGAAACTAGAGAGAAGAATATTGTGTGTGAGAGAATATAATGTATATGGAGCATCACTCATATCTTTGAATACATCATATATTCAAGTTATTCTTCTTCTCTGTCTCTTCTATTTTGATCTGGCATCATCTGTTTGATCGAGATACCATACCATCAAACGGATCTGATTGATGCGCAAGCAAATTGGGGACTTACAAGTGGTATCAGAGCTTGGATTGTATCAATCAATTTTTTCCAGATCTGGATCGTATTTGATCTTAATTTTGAAAGATTTTTTCATTTTTTGATAGATCTTCGAAAATTAAGGGGGGTTTGTTCTTCGCGTTTTTGATAAAAACGAGTTTAGGATCGAGTTTTGGAGCAAAAAGGGTGAAAAACGTCGTTTTTCTTCGCATCTGAAGCAGGGTTTACGGTCGGAGTTTACGGCCTCGGAGTTTACGGTCGAAGTTCATGGTCTCGGAGTTTACGGCCTCGGAGTTTACGACCGGAGTTTATGGCCTCGGAGTTTACGGCCGGAGTTTACGGCCTCAGAGTTTACGGTCGGAGTTTACAGCCTCGCCTCGGAATTTACGGCTCAGCATCGGTTCCAGCTTCGGACACTCCTCGCAAGCAGCCTCGTGTGCGCAGATTCCCCAAGGAGCAGCGTCTATTAAAAAGTTGTTGAGGGTTGCAAGATTCGAACCCGGGTGCTCTCCATATTGAATACTTCGCCTTACCAACTCCTCTAGAATCACTCGTGTTTCAATCCTTTCGATTTTAATTCAAAACCACTCCCTTCCGTACCTATTTTCGCAAAATTGACACTTTCAGCCCAAAATTCAAATTTCTTTTAATTTTAAATTCTATTTTCTTCATAAATTTTAGCTTTTAATTTTTAAATTTCTAAATTGACTTTTGACCTTAAAATTTGACTTTGACTTCCAAGTTTGACCTTTGACTTTAAACTTTGACTTTTTTTTGTTTAACCTTCAAGTTTTGAAATTTAACTTTTCCTTTTGACTTTTAAGTTTGACTTTTTAAGTTTGACCTTTATGTTTGACTTTTAAATTTGACTTTAAGGTTGACTTTTGAGTTTTTAGTCAAAGGGCATATTTTTTATAAAAATGAGTTTCTCATCCATTACGGTAAATGAAGTTTCATGTACTCCATCTTGTGAAGCTACGATTAAATTTCTTCGCGAACAAATTGATTTGCTAAAAAGGGAAAATGAGGATCTAAAATACGAAGGATATCAACTTAGGAAAGGACAAAAACCCCTAAAAGAACAATTAGAGACCAAAACCAAGGACTTCCGAAAACTACAAGAAGAATATAGCAATAAATGTGCAAACTATAGATATGTGACATAATAACTTGCTGAGTTAACTGCTGAACTTGACACATTGAAAAATAAGTTTGAAAATGCAGATTTTAATTTCAGAAAATTTGATGTGTCAAGTGAGGTAGTTGCGTCCATGAAAGATAATAGTTTGAGATTCAAAGATAATCAGTCAAAGGGTTTAGGGTATGATAAAGTGTCTCCTCCTTTTAATCACACCTATCAGTATAACCCTTTGACAAAAGAGGAAATGGACAGAGAGGCACATCTCAAATATGGCAAACCTGCTGTATTTGTGTCGGGATGTGGTCCTCAGGTTGCAAGTACTATTGTTTCTACTTCTTATGCAGATCAACCACTAAGTCATTGCAAGTAAGCAACTAAAGAGAGTGTGTCTGATAATAAAATTTTGTCAAAGTCTGATGACTTAAATTTTTTCGATATATTTGATGATATCTTTGATAATTCTGCCGTGGTTGTGCCATAAAGTGTTGAGCTGAACGATTCTAATGGTTCTACTTCTTGTGCAGGTAAAGTAGTGGAAGATGAGAACAAGGAGAAAACTATTGAACAAACCAATGTCTCCTTGAACTCTGAATCTGTTGCTTCGAACTCAGTTGCTTCTGATCAACCTGCTGTTGAGAAATACAGGCCACCAAAACAAGCGAAACAGAGTGCTTGATGTAATTGTGCTTGTAGGAACAACAAGAGACAAGGCATAGACACGCCACCAGGGGTAGGAAGAAACAATTTCCCAGTGAAGAAAAAGACATGTTTTCACTATGGAACACCTGGACACATTGCCAGAAATTGTCCAAATCGCGTATATGTTCCCTACTACGCACATGGCTGGCAGAACGCACCAAGAGGGAGATTTTCCAAAAGAAATCCCTCAAGGTCACGTTCAGACAATGGTGACTGGAATGCCACGAAGGGCAAGAGTTCAACTCCCAAGGCCAAGAAATCAAATCCCAAGGGCAAGAAAGGAATGCCGGCCCAGAAACCAATTTCAAGAAATGCTCCAACAAAACCAAAACCGGCTAGGTCAAAGTCATCTTGACAACAGACCTCAAGTTCAAAATCAAGTGCCGAGGCACCCATCCGCTCGAAAAAGAAATGGGTTAAACCCAACTACAAATGGGTACCAAAGGTTCAATCTCCCAAATCTCCTAATGCTTCTAATATTTCTACATCTTATGTTTGTGATAAGCAAGATATGTCGTGGGAGAGAGTTCCTTGCGTAGATGACAAAGATCAACCCAGTTTCAAAATGGACTGGATTCCAAAGACCAACTAATCTCGCTCTGTGTCGGAGCAGCTATGGAGGCATATCATCAGACTTCAGTTTGTTGGTAGTCGCTGTTCCAGGCACATGATAGGAGGCATCTCTCGACAATACAACACTCAGAACATTGGTTGAGATGTATGTGTCCTTTGCGGGAAGGGAAGAAAGGAGAGGATCACACATGGGGTTTGTGCTTAATGACATGAACAATTTTCGGATCTGTTCTGAGATTATGCGTGTTGTTCTCAAACCTTCTGGATGCAAATTCAATCGGTGACTTACGATTTGAGTTTTCTTCTCGATACTCCTGAGTTTTTCTTTAGCTGATTCGCTTCAAAGACAAATTTTTGTTTTAGCATAGTTTAAATTTGCGCATTTACTTTCGGTTCTCTCCTATGCACAAATTTTGGGGGAGGGGGAAAAAAAACAAAACAAAAATTAGAAAATTTTAAAAAAATCCAAAAACATTAGAAAATCAGAAAATCCAAAAATATGTTGTTAATGGAATGTGCTCGCAGGTGATGTGTTGGGAAATGATATATTCATGTGATAACAGGCAATTTGAATCCGTGTAACGTACCAAAGTTGGATTGTCTAGGCTCTGTGTTCGATGCGCTGGTAGGCACGAAAGATTTAAAATGGACTTGACTAGGCATAGATGAACTTAAGGAATCTAGAGACTTGAAAAATCTTGACCTAGATAGATCCATTTAGCCTGACAATACGACGCTCAGATAGGTTGAACAGGGAGATATACATGAGAATCTGTGGATACACCAAATAATCTGTATCTAGAACTGTGGTTTAACTCTTCCTCGATGTACGAACTTTGTCCTTAATTCCGGTATTGATGGGGCGACTGGAGAATTCCGATAAAGTAGGTCTTTAGGAAATTATTTCTTGCTTTCTTTCTGTTAGTCATATGTTGCCTCCTCTGCGTGATTGAAATACATCCGACCTGGACAGCAACATATGAAATTCAATTTCTCTGCATCTTCTATCTATGCAATTATTCCTGTCTATTAGTCATATGCTGTCTCCTTTGCGTGATTGAAATACATCCGACCTGGTACACAACATATGCACCATTTTACTTCTCAATCCCTCTAAATCTGGTTAGTCATATGTTTCACCCTCTGCGAGATTGGAAGAGATCCGACCTGGGTGTATAGCATATGCATTCTAAATCTGACTTCTCTCATAATAATTGTCTGCTCACCTAAAGTAAGGAGTACTTTGGAAGTTCCTGATTGTTGGGGTATGTCAAGAAGCGGGAAACATGTTCTAGTACATTTAAAAATTGAACAATCATTAGGTTGTCTGTAGATCTCGTTGCTCAATTTAGGTGGACAACAATATCTTTGGTCGTCGTCAGTTGAATTGTCCTTTAGGAATATTATCTAGGAACATAGGATCACATTGTCTTGTCACTTGTAGTATGTGCTAACTTTGTCACAATCTCTCGTGTTTAAGTGGACCACAATACCGGCGATTGACCAGATCTATTCATGAAGGGAGAGGTACTGATAAACGGATAAAGATTGTCTAAAAACTTTGATCCCAAATCACTCTTAAAGTTAGCTATTATTTTTGTTTTTGTTAAATTTGTTCATAGTTTTCCTCTATGCACAAATTTAGGGGGGAGAATTAAAAAAATTCAAAAATCAAACAAAAATCAGAAAATTCAAAAATCAAATAAAAATCAGAAAATTCAAAAATCAAACAAAAATCAAAAAATTAAAAATCCAAAAATATTTTTGTTACTGTTTTATTTTTTCAGAAAATATAAAAAATCCAAAAATATTGTGTGCTAAGTTTTCTTTTAGTTTTGTTTTGTCTTGAAAAGTGAATTAAGATGTAGATGAGACTCATGGAGAGTGTATCGAGAGTTTCTGAGCCAAGGCTTTGTCCGTGATCATCGAAGAATTCTCATTCGAAGGAGCAAGAAATGAAGACTATTCTTTCAACATTCAATCTTTCAACCCTAGAAGCAAGGTGAAGCTGTACTTGAAGATTATGTGACAGATTGCATTGAAGCCTCCTCAATCAATTTGTTGCTATCTTGTACCTGCTGAAGTGATCCAGAAGATTAGATTTCTCTATTGTTCTCTCTGAAGATTCTCAAGCTGAAAGCGTTATTTTTCAAAGAATCTTTTCAAGAAGCCTCCTCACCCAACGTGCGTTCAAAGCCAAATCCTGAAGAAAATCCCAACCGCTCAAGATGAAGTCATTCATTGAAGATTCATCAAGTTCATCTTGAAGCTGTGAAGAATTTGAAGATTAATATTGAAGCCAAGCTCCCAATGAAGATTAACAAGAAAAGCCAGCTACTTTTTAGGGGGAGCTTGTTGGGTTAATTAGAAAAGAAAACTATAAACCAAGGGGGAGATTATTGGGTCAAAATCATGGTTTATACTTTGCTTTTCTAGGAAAATGTATTTTTATGTCTAGGACCGTAAACAGCTCGGTGTTTACGGCTATATATGTGTTTATGGTTGTGTGTACGGCCGTACACGGGTTTACGGCCGTAAACCCCTGTACGACCAACTGTCTCATATATATAGGGTGAGGAGTGCAAGAGGAGTGCATGAGAGTAGGGGGCTAGAGAAGGAGATCACATTGTAGAGAGAGAAACTAGAGAGAATAATAGTGTGTGAGAGAGAAACTAATGTATATGGAGCATCACTCATATCTTTGAATACATCATAGATTCAAGTTATTCTTCATCTCATTCTCTTCTATTTTGATTTGGCATCATCCGTTTGATCGGGATTTCGCACCATCTGAAAGACCCACACTTTCGTACTTGACAATTGTTACTCCGTAACATGCTACATGCATATTCATAAAAGCAATATTTTATATTGATAAAGTGATTACAAACTACTGGATACAAACGGACTATTTTAAAGTGTTATATATTACATAACTTCCTAGGATTCTATAGTTTTTATACATATGGGAGTACAAAATACAATAGTTTCAAACTATTCAAAAATCTTCAATCATTTCAATAATTTCAAACTATTCAAAAATATTCTATCAGTATATAACTATACTGGATGCTTATCTCCTGCAATTTGTTAAACATTGAGAGGCTAAGCGGTAACGCTTAGTAAGTTCAATAATAGATACAATATAACGTTATGCCATATATATATATATATATATATATATATATATATATATATATATATATATATATATATATACTTCAATACGGCAGAAGCAAAGAGAAACAAGGAACAACAAAGGCATATGTGAATCATGTGACAAACTTTCCATATCAATCAATGAGACATAACAATTTTCATACTTGATATACATTAATAAAGCTTCGGCCCAAATGGCACAGAAGACATACACTTTCTGATTAAATATATTGGTAGATTTTAGGCTTTCAGCCCTGTCTAACCTTCTGCCAATGCCATAGAAGAGAAGTCATTCTCTTACAGAGACATGCTCTACATGGCCAGAGGCTATATACCAGTACCAATGTGAATCTAAGTCCTTTCACTGATCACATGCTCAAAGGTATAACTTTGCTATTAAAAATAGCGAATAAAAATAACACGGGAAAATAACTCGGAATAATAACACTGAAAAGCACATAGCACATATAACACATAACATACAATTGTTCCTATATATTAAACTCACCGTGAAATAACCAGGGGCTAAAATATTAATTTGGGCAGCACTTTGGCTCTAAATATGACTTTCTTCGTTGAAAACCGGAAGATTTATTGAAAACCGGACTCTACGAAGGTAGAGCTTCAAAACCGAAAAGATAAATTTTTCGGGCTTCTCGGGAACTTCGGGACGTGTTTCGGGTGCTAAAATTGATACCGGGACTTCGGGCGATGTCAAAGTAGTAGAAATATGAAATTAGGGGTGAAAAGTGGCTAAATTCCAAAAATCCCCGGGAGGTCTCGCAGCCTCCCTTTTATAGGGCCGAGGTTCGGATCCGAAGCGCGAGGTAGGGAAGACAGATGGTGCGAAGGTGATGGTGCGAAGGTCGGACACGCGGCAGGAAGGGCGAGGCTCGGACGAGGTTGCACACGCGTCGCTCCTCGGACGCGCCACGGCTTCGGATCTGAGGAGTCACAGCGACACGCGTCGGATTTCTACCGGACCACTTCGGACTCGTCATCAGCATCGGACACGGGGCAGGTGACTCACCGAGATCGGATGACGTGGCCTATTCCAGATCTTATCCATGCGAAAATTCTCGGAAATTGAGCCCCAAACTTCTAAAATCCATAACTTTCTCATACTAGCTCCGCTTTTTACGTTCTTTACATGCACGCGTAGGCGGGAATATAATCTACAACTTTCGTTTAGACTTCGTCGGCTAATTTTGACTTTAATTTTAATATTATTATTTTTAACAGACCGGGACAGGAATATCCGTTAAAAATTCATAACTTCTTCATCCGACGTCCGTTTTCGTCAGACTTTTTACCGTTGTACTAATAATGACGAGACCTTCAATTCCCGTTTAGGTTGTGTCGGCTAAAAATCACTCGATCTAAAATTCGAGTTTTTTGCTGTCTACTACTAAGCTGAAACTTAGAAAAATCATAACTTCCTCATACAAAGTCAGATTTTGGTGTTCTTTTTATCGAAATTCTCGGTTTAACGAATACTACGACTTTCATTTAAATTAATAAGGCTAAAAAGTAGTTTATCAAAAACTCACTTTTTACGTCATTCGGCGTCGTGCCGGTTTTGTCGCGGATCTTCGATTGGTCATAACTTCTTCGTTATAACTCGAATTTCGATGAGGTTTTCGCCTAAATGTTTCTAACGAGATTATCTACAACTTTCAATAATAAAATTTTACTTATTCCAAATTTTATATTTTCGTTAAATTTCACTATTTGACATTTGATTGGAATCTCATAAGACTTCCAATACTTTCTGAATGATTCTAAGCATAGTTTTACTTCATTTCTAGTAAAAACCATCTGTTAGAACTCAACATTCAAATTCACATAATATTTTGTAATATTATTCACTTTTATAATTTACAATACACGATAACTGAACGTGTATGTTACAAATACCTCCTCCTTTTGAGGATTTCGTCCCCAAAATTACGTCGATTAAAATAAATGGGGATATTTTGCTCTTATCTCATTCTTATTTTCCCAAGTATAGTTCGAGCCTCGATGGTGTTTCCACTTGACAAGCACCAACTCTACTTCTTTATTACATAGATTGGTTGTTCTTTCATTCACGATCTCTTCAGGCTCTTCTACATATCTTAATTTATTATCCAATTTCACCTCGGATAAAGGAACTGTCTCATCATAGATGCTCAAGCATTTGCGCAGATAGCTCACATGAAACACATCATGAATACCTGCCAAATCTTCCGGCAATTCCAAGCGGTATGCTTGTTTACCAACTCTCTGGATAATTTTGAAAGGACCAACAAATCTAGGGCTTAGTTTTCCTTTCTTCCCAAATCGCATAATGCCTTTCCACGGGGATACTTTTAGCATTACGAAATCACCCACCTGGAATTCTATTGGTCACCTCCTCTTTTCTGTATAGGACTATTGTCGATCCTGGGCCGCTTTCATTCTTTCTCGTACAATTTGAATCTTGTCAGTGGTGTCTTGAATCATTTCAGGACCTCCAAGGATCTTCTGTCCTATGTCTCACCAACATAATAGCGTACGGCATTTGCGACCATATAATGCTTCATATGGTGGCATTTTGATTGAAGCGTGGTAACTTTTATTATACGAAAATTCAACAAGAGGTAAGTATTTATCCCAGTTACCACCGAACTCCAAGACACACGCACGAAGCATATCTTCTACTGTTTGGATCGTTCTCTCCGTCTGACCATCTTCCTGGGGATGATAAGTTGTGCTGAGAGCAACTCGAGATCCCAATTCACGTTGCATACTCGCCCAAAAGTGAGAAGTGAAGCGAGTATCACGATCGGAAATGATCTTTAGTGGTACACCATGTCTTGCAAAAAATTTCATCTAAGTATACTTGTGCGTATTTCTCCATTGGAGCCGTTTCACGCATGGCAAGAAAATGAGCGCTTTTAGTTAGGCGGTCGACGATTACCCAAATGCTATCATGCTGTCTAGCAGTCTTTGGCAATTTGGTAATAAAATCCATGGACAGTTCTTCCCATTTCCATACAGGAACACTAAGACTTTCTGGGGTTCCGTAAGGCTTTTGGTGCTCTGCTTTGACTTGTAAGCATACTAAGCATTCCTGTACATATCTTCCAATGTCTCTCTTTAATCCAGGCCACCAATAATCAGCTCTTACATCATAGTACATTTTACTTGTACCAGGATGTATTGACAGTTTAGATTTATGGGCTTCATCTAAAATCTTCTGTCTTAATCCACCAATCTTTGGAATCCATAGCCGATTCTTGAATACCTTTAATCCTCATGGATCATCAAGTAAAGCATCATTATAATGTATCATCCCTTCTTTCTTCACATTTTCTGGCTTTAGGGCCTCTTCTTGCCATTTCTCTAGTTCATCTAAAATAGTGAATTTTACTATAGTATGAGTAATAGCATAACACATACTATTACGATAAACCTTTCTGCTAAGTGCATCGGCAACTACGTTGGCCTTTCCAGGATGATATAGGATTTCACAGTCATAATCTTTGATCAGCTCCATGGCTCGTTGTTGTCTCATATTCAAAGTTTGCTGATTGAATATGTACTTGAGACTTTTGTGGTCGGTAAATAATTGGCATTTTGTACCAAAAAGATAATGCCTCCAAAGTTTTAGGGTAAATACTACTGCAGCGAGTTCGAAATCATGAGTGGGATAATTCTTTTCATAATCTTTCAGTTATCTTGAGGCATAGACTATCACTTTACCACGTTGCATCAACACACAACCGAGTCCCAATCTTGAAGCATCGCTATATACGGAGAAATCATCATCACCTTTTGGGAGTGATAAGATTGGAGCATGAGTCAAAAGATCTTTTAAAGTTGAGAAAGCTTTTTCTTGGGCTTCACCCCATTCAAACTTCACTTCCTTCCGTGTAAGACTCGTGAGAGGTACAGCTATACAAAAAAAGTCTTTAATGATTCTCCGGTAATATCCCGCAAAGCCCAAGAAACTACGAATTTCGGAAGCATTACGGGGCACTTCCCAATTCTGAATAGCTTCGATTTTGGTAGGATCTACGGATACACCGTCACCAGAAATAACATGTTCGAGAAATTGAACTTGGCGAAGCCAAAATTCACATTTCGAGAATTTAGCATATAGTTTCTCCTTTCGAAGAAGTTCTAATACCGCACGAATATGAATGGCATGATCAGCTTCAGACTTGGAATAGATTAGAATATCGTCAATGAATATGATGACAGATTTATCGAGCATTAGGCGGCATACCTGATTCATCATATCCATGAATACAGCAGGAGCATTTTTTAAACCAAACGGCATGACAAGGAATTCATAATGCCCATATCGAGTACGAAAAGTAGTCTTTGGTACATCCTGCTCGTGAACTTTCAACTGATGATAGCCATATCTCAAATCAATCTTTGAGAAATAGCTAACACCCTGAAGTTGATAAATTAATCATCAATGCGGGGTAGTGGGTACTTGTTCTTGATAGTCACCTTATTCAGCTCACGATAATCAATGGGCATTCGCATCGATTCGTCCTTCTTCTTGACAAACAATACCGAAGCACCCCAGGGAGAGGTACTCGGTCGAATAAAGCCTTTGTCAGGTAATTCCTGCAGTTGGATCATCATTTCTTTCATCTCTGCTGGTGCGAGACGATAAGGAGTCTTTGCAATTGGAGCAGCACCAGGCACAAGGTCAATTCAGAATTCTACTTGCCTATCCGGAGGAAGTCCAGGCAAGTCATCGGGGAAATCATCAGGATATTCGTTAACAACGGGAACATCATTTATCGTTTTCTTCTCCTCTTTTGAGACATCAATTGTGTAGGCCAGATTGATAGAACACCCCTTCGATATGAAATTACGAGCTTTGAGAAAAGAGATTATTTTTAAGATTCTTTGTTCACCGTAGACATAGATAGGATTCTCCCCTTCAATAGGAATTTGTACTATCTTTTCATAGAACAAGAGTTCTGCGTGGTTCTTTGACAACCAATCCATGCCGAGAATAATATCAAAGTTGGGCAAGGAGATAGGGATCAGGTTAGCAAGAAAATTATAGCCTTCAATTTCTATAACACAATCCCTATAGACTTTATCAGCAAGTAATGATATACTTCCCGCAGTATCTACGTGAAATGGTTGCGTGAGTACATAGCAAGAAATTTGAAAGGAATGCGCACATTCATAAGACACAAAAGAATCTGAGGCACCAGAATCAAATAAGATGTGAGCAGGTCTAGAGTTTACAAGAAATGTACCCGTCACAACATTCGGTTCCTCACGTGCCTCCTCTGAGGTAATCTGGAATGCACGGCCTTACCTTTTGGCACCTCCTCCTTTTTAGTTAGAGTACCCTTTGATTGTTGAACAGGGGCTTGACTTCTCACCGGTTATTGAACAGAAGCTTGACTTCCCGTCATCTGACTAGTAAGAGTAGGGAAAAACGCTTCTTGTGGCCTGTAATACCACATGCATAGCAAGTAACATCCTTCCTTGGGCAAGCTGGCTTTATATGACCCTTTTCACCACATCCATAACAGACAATGGATTCCTTGTCTATTTTGCATTGGCCTAGATGATTCCTTCCACAAACACGACATGAAGGCGATTGAATAGAAAAAGATTGTGATCTTCCGCGTCCACGAGAGGCATTTTGAGTTTGCATTTGATTAGCAGGTTCAGTCCGAACGGATTGAGCTGGTAGAAAAGAAGGAACATGAACAGTTCTTTTAGTACGTGGATGCTTCGGAACAGTAAAAGTGGCACCATGTATTTCTAAGTCATGATCGCGTCTTCGAGCATACTCAATGGCTTTATCGAATGACAGAACTTCTCGATTGGCAACGAAATCGTGGATTTCGTGTCGCAGTCCCTCCATGAATAACTGAATTTTCTCGTCTTCAGTTGGAATATACTTTGTAGCAAACCTTGCTCTTTGATTAAACTGAGTTTCATACTCATTCACAGTCATTCATCCCTGTTTAAGCTCGAGGAATTCCTTCTCCAATCTCCTCCTCATGTCTAGAGGACAATACTTCTCTAGCAAACGAGTTTTAAACATTTCCCAGGCTAAATTCTCCTGGTCAAACCCGTTGAGAGCTTCATATGTTGCTTCCCACCAGACCAAGTCTTCTCCGATGAGCATTGCAGAAGCATAATTAGCCTTGTCTTCATTATCCACATGAGAAATATGAAACACTTTCTCTGTGTTCTGGATCCAGGTAAGAACAAAAATAGGATTAAGAACACCAGAAAACTCTGTAGCACCACTACTCTTGACATCTTTGAACGAGGGACGCTTCACCTCTCCTTTTGAAGATTCTCCAGTGGCTTTCTCTTTTCCTTTATCACCATTCTTTTTGTATTCTTCGAGAGTCTGTCGAATAACCCCGGTAAGTTTACCCAAGAGTCACTCCTCACGAGAAGATACTGGAGTATTCAGTTCCTCAGGTTGAGGACCTCCACCAACTTCAGGGGTATGGCTACTAACCTGTTCAGCCATTGCTCTGCAATATGGAGTAACATTGAATTTTAGAATATATTAGGGTTTATCCTTACCTAATACTTTTACTTAAATATTTCCTATAGTTTGTATCCATATACTTACAATGAATCCGTTTATATATTGAACTACCAATAGTTTTATGTCTAAATACCAATCCGTGGAATTTAGTTCACTTAAACTACTGCTCTGATACCATGATTGAAAGACCCACAATTTCGTACTTGACAATTGTTACTCCGTAACATGCTACATGCATATTCATAAAAACAATATTGTATATTGATAAAGTGATTACAAACTACTGGATACAAACCGACTATTTCAAAGTGTTATATATTACATAACTTCCCAGGATTCTATAGTTTTTATACATATGGGAGTACAAAATACAATAGTTTCAAACTATTCAAAAATCTTCAATCATTTCAATAGTTTCAAACTATTCAAAAATCTTCTATCAGTATATAACTATACTGGATGCTTATCTCCTGCAATTTGTTAAACATTGAGAGGGTAAGCGGTGACGCTTAGTGAGTTCAATAATAGATACAATATAACGTTATGCCATATATATACTTCAATATGGCAGAAGCAAAGAGAAACAAGGAACAACAAAGGCACATGTGAATCATGTGACAAACTTTCCATATCAATCAATGAGACATAACAATTTCCATACTTGATATACATTAATAAAGCTTCGGCCCAAATGACACAGAAGACATACACTTTCTGATTAAATATTTTGGTAGATTTCAGGCTTTCAGCCCTGTCTAACCTTCTGCCAATGCCATAGAATAGAAGTCATTCTCTTACGGAGACATGCTCTACATGGCTAGAGGCTACACACCAGTAACAATGTGAATCTAAGTCTTTTCACTGATCACATGGTCAAAGGTATAACTTTGCTATTAAAAATAGCGAATAAAAATAACACGGGAAAATAACCCGGAATAATAACACTGAAAAGCACATAGCACATATAACACATAACATACAATTGTTCCTATATATTAAACTCACCGTGAAATAACCGGGGGCTAAAATATTAATTTCGGCAGCACTTTGGCTCTAGATATGACTTTCTTCGTTGAAAACCGGAAGATTTATTGAAAACCGGGCTCTGCCAAGGTAGAGCATCAAAACCGGAAAGATAATTTTTTCGGGCTTCTCGGGAACTTCGGGACGTGTTTTGGGTGCTAAAATTGATATCGGGACTTCGGGGGATGTCAAAGTAGTAGAAATATGAAATTAGGGGTGAAAAGTGGCTAAATTCCAAAAATCCCCGGGAGGTCTCGCAGCCTCCCTTTTGTAGGGCCGAGGTTCGGATCCGAAGCGCGAGGTAGGGAAGACAGATGGTGCGAAGGTCGGACACGCGGCAGGAAGGGCGAGGCTCGGACGAGGCTGCACACGCGTCGCTCCTCGGACGCGCCACGGCTTCGGAAGCGAGGAGTCACCGCGACACGCGTCGGATTTCTACCGGACCACTTTGGACTCGTCATCAGCATCGGACACGGGGCAGGTGACTCACCGAGATCGGATGACGTGGCCTATTCCGGATCTTATCCATGCGAAAATTCTCGGAAATTGAGCCCCAAACTTCTAAAATCCATAACTTTCTCATACATGCTCCGTTTTTTACGTTCTTTATATGCACGCGGAGGCTTGAATATAATCTACAACTTTCATTTAGACTTCGTCGGCTAGTTTTGAATTTAATTTTAATATTATTATTTTTAACAGACCGGGACAGGAAAATCCGTTTAAAATTCATAACTTCTTCATCCAACGTCCGTTTTCGTCAGACTTTTTACCGTTGTACTACTAATGACGAGACCTTCAATTCTCATTTAGGTTGTGTCGGATAAAAATCACTCGATCTAAAATTCGAGTTTTTAGCTGTCTACTGCTAAGCTGAAACTTAGAAAAATCAAAACTTCCTCATACGAAGTCATATTTTGGTGTTCTTTTTATCGAACTTCTCGGTTTAACGAATACTACGACTTTCATTTAAATTACTAAGGCTAAAAAGTAGTTTATCAAAAACTCAATTTTTACGTCATTCGGCGTCGTGCCGGTTTTGTCTCGGATCTTCGATTGGTCATAACTTCATCGTTATAACTCGGATTTCGATGAGGTTTTCGCCTAAATGTTTCTAATGAGATTATCTACAACTTTCAATAATAAAATTTTACTTATTCCAAATTTTATATTTTCATTAAATTTCACTATTTGACATTTGATTGGAATCTCATAAGACTTCCAATACTTTCTGAATGATTCTAAGCATAGTTTTACTTCATTTCTAGTAAAAACCATCTGTTAGAACTCAACATTCAAATTCACATAATATTTCGTAATATTATTCACTTTTATAATTCACAATACACGATAACTGAACGTGTATGCTACACCATCAAACGGATCTGATTGATACACAAGCAGATTGGGGACTTACATATATATATATATATATATATATATATATATATATATATATATATATATATATATATATATATATATATATATATGTACATATATATATATATATATATATATATATATATATATATATATATATATATTTGGGTATAAGGTTACTGCCTATAAAATGGTGGTTTAATGGGTGCCCACTCTCACCCACTGCTTCCTTGACTGGTGGAGGGTCGTTAGCCGAACAGGTAGGATAGGACATTAATTCTCCCTTATTAAAAGTATAATGATAAATATAAAGTAACTAAACTTTCATTAAATTCCCAATCTTAGTTACTTTAGGAAAATGTGAAAATGGTGCTATTCCGTGAAATTACACTTTGCACCTTGTTAATTCGTTAGTGGAGCGTGTGTGGTTAACCGGCACACTAATCTGGGACTGACAATGTATGGCAAAGGGTAGCTTGGTGTTAATCATAGATCAATAGAGTGTGTGTGGTTAACCGGCACATTCATTAGGTGATTTGTAGCATTGAGTGTACCAAGCTAATTTGCATGGTTATGCATACCTTGTTTGTGATCCTCGACTTCCCAGCCACACACTTGAAGGGCACAATCGAGATTTAAACATGCCATTGAAAAGTTCAATGAATCTCAAAGGATCTAGGAATTTCAATCCAATTAAAAATTAATAATTTATTTCGTTTTTCATGGTGGAAATTGGTAAATTGTCATTTACCTACCTTCAAATATTTTACAATTGGATTACGACATCCCATCTTCGCAATTGTAAAATATTGTGTTGGGTCCTAGCCTTAGTATTTCGTTTTGGGTGTTATATTATGTAATTAAATCAACTAACTTGAATTTCTCCTCTTATAGATGTCTACGTCAGACAACTATGGTCTTCCCGAATCTGTTGGAAAAGGCTTTCCGCATGAAGATGATATTCCACAATATCATACTTCAGTTCCTCCACCCCCTCCAATTATTCTCCCTGACCCACAAGTTCAAAGACTTGAAAAGTTCAAGGTCACTCGAGCCCTATTAGCTAGCAAACATGAAGATGGAAGATATGTGTGTGCACATGTCTTGGAGATGAAGTCACACATTGACAGGTTGGGAATGTTAGGAGTCGTTTTCTCAATGAAGTTGGCTGTTGACTTGGTTCTTCAGTCACTTCCCGAGTTGTATAGTCAGTTTGTTAAAGACTATTATATGATAGACCGCAACGTGAACCTTATTGATCTTACCTATTTTCTTATTACTACTGAGTTTGCAATGATTTGGCGCACTGGTAAAGCAAATTTGATTAGAAGATCTACTTCCCAAACTTCCATGGACATTGAAAATGGAAGCATTGGAAGTCCAGAAAAGATTTCTCTTTCCAAGGTAAAGGGAAAGACTAAGTCTAAGATTTTCCCATGTACCATTACCAAAGAGTCCATTTGTTTCTATTGCCAAGATAAGGGGCATTGGTTACGAAGCTGCCCTAACTACCTGAGAGATCTAAGACATGGTAAAGTTAAAAAGGTTTGACTCTGCTTCAGTTAAGTTCAATATCTAACTCTATTAAGTTCCTGTTTGTAGATTCTTAATACATGATGAGATAAGATTGAATTTTGATGTCTTGTAGGATCAAAGGAAGCTTAAAGGAAAGGCATGCAGAGTCTGATCACGAAGAGATGGATTTCGATCGCATGGTTCAATGATCAGATATTTGAGCTACTGCTTAAGAGTTATGATAGATTGCTTAGAAATTTAAATAGCATAGTGTTCATATGTAATTGCATTGTAAGGAAAAGTTTTTCCGCACCTTTTATAAATAAATAAAATTTTGATTTTTTATCTTATTTATACTTCCTTGCAACGACATATGTGAAAATTGATGTTTGTATTTTTAACAATATGGATTTGATTCTTTCGTTTGTGGTAGTGTCTAAATTTACCAAATAAGGAAAGATTCTCATCACCCAAGTTTCATTTGGACAGAAACTTGGGATCATGCAACTTGTATTGTATGATGAATGAGAACATTCATCTTTGGGAAATTAGGACTAATTCATTGTTCACATACAAAGTTGAGTTAAGTGAAGGACAAGGGGGTCGGGTACACTTGGTTGTGCGTTGGTCAGGTCCACCACAAAGAACGATAAGACTATCCATTAATGTTTACTAATGTTAGTAAATATGGATATGCTTACAAGATTAAGTATAATTCTGAGTCATTGAAGAGTCTCAATGTATAGCAGAATGTAAAAAACCGTTATTTCAAACCTATGTAATAATGTAGGTCAATTTGTAGTTCTTTTTAAATTAATAAAGAGAAATTTTAGCATATTGTGTATATTTACATAATTGACCCTCAAAAATAAAGTATTAAACAATCTCGACTGGGATGAACAAAGTGGTAGAGATTGTAACAAGGTTTCCAAAAATATAAAGAACACTAAAATCCGAGTTATAACGAAGAAGTTATGACCAATCGAAGATCCGTGACAAAACTGGCAAAACACTGTTCAGTATAAAAAGTGAATTTTCAATAAAAGGCTTTTTAGACATAACAATCTAAATGAAAGTTGTAGATTATGCTAAACCGAGAACTTTCCTAAAAAGAACGCCAAAATCTGACTTCGTATGAGGAAGTTATGATTTTTCTAATTTCAGTATAGCAGTATACAACTAAAAACTCGAAATAAAGATCGAGTGATTTTTAGCCAACACAACCTAAACGAGAATAGAAGGTCTCGTCAATAGTAGTACAACTGTGAAAAGACAGACAAAAACGGACGTCGGATGAAGAAGTTATGAATTTTTAACGGATTTTCCTGTCCCGGTCTGTTAAAATGAATAATATTAAAAATAAATTCAAAATTAGCCGACGAAGTCTGAACGAAAGTCGTAGAGTATAATTTTACCTATGCATGCCTATAAAGAACGTCAAAAACAGAGTTCGTATGCGAAAGTTATGAATTTTAGAAGTTTTTGGCTCAAAAACCGAGAAATAAATGAGAACCGGATAATTTCGCATGAACAGTACCCGGTACGTCATCTCGCATCAGCAGCTTCTCCGTGTCCACCTCGTGGCACCTTCTGATTGGACCGAAGTCGCGGTCCAGTAGCCAACCGACACCCCTCACATGAACAGTAGCCGCCTCAACCGGATCCGACGCGTGCAGCTCTCCGATTCGACCGAAGTCTCGGCCAATCCCCTTCCGACGCGCCTCGCACAGGTGTTGCGCTTCCGAGCCTCGCACGCTGCTGCTTCCAACTTCGCATGTGGCCTTCGCTGCTGATGCCGCGTGTCTGGTGACTCCCCTTCGGACCGAACCCTCGCAGCCTATATAAGGGCTGCGAGACTTCTCGGATTTAAACCATTTCTTTCACCATTTTTCATCTTTTTTCACCCCTTTCACTTCCATAAGCTTACAAACAACCCCCAAAGCCCCGGTATCATATCTCAAACCCCAAAGAAGCCTCGAAGCCCTGAAATTCTCGAGAAGCTAACCTCTCTCCAGTCGAAACTCTGCCTGATTAAAGCCGGTTTTTCATCAAATAAACTCCTTTCCAAAAAACGAAATGCTATCCAAATCACCACTTATCAAGTGAGTTCATACCCCTGTATTTTCATAATTTTTACTGTTTTAAGGGGGGGAATACAAGTATAACACAAGAACTTTGTGTTACAAATAAATGATTTCAAATCACGATAAAACGACATTAAGGCATCAAAAATACTCCAAATATTGAACACTTTGATAAACTTATATTTTTCGCCAAAAAATCATATTTGTATATATATATATATATATATTAATATAAATAAGATTTAAAAGGCTAAGGACTAATAACTCATTCTTTGTCCTTTTCCTTGTTCGGATGTGGACTTATAGTACCGGTTATTTGTCCGAATGTCGTTTAAATTTTACTTATATATAAAATGGTATATGTATATAAATATAAAAGTTATTTCATCAGTTTAATTACCTTGTAACATGTTGAGCAAGCGGTTACATGCAAAAATAGTTAAATACCAGTTCAAAAAGTACATATAAATTATAATAGGTATAATTTATGATACATAGAACAATAATTCATGATTCAAGTATACTAGAATACACCGTTTTACAAGAAACAAAGGTTTGATTCAAAACAAATCAAGGGTTTACACTTTTCAAATACATGTTAATTCATGAATATACAATCAATCATTTATTTCAGAATGATTGGGTTTTCATTATACATGTAACGTTTATATGCTTTTTATAAGACATTCAATTCAGGTTGTTTAAATTCATTTAAACAACCAAGTTAAAGTCCTGATAATTATAACCAGAGTCTCCAGTCAGGGGATCGAAACAAGTTGTGTGTAGATCTATATTAGGATTGACAACCCCGCACTCAGGCTGCTAGCTACAGTCAGACATACACGCCAATGAGTGACAATTGTTATCAACAGTTTAAACGCCTACAAAGCGTTTGTTTCAGGCCATTCAGTCACGGTATGGTTATAATAACTCATTAAAAAGATATTAACAATACGTTAGTGTATAAACAACTAAACATAAGTACACCTTCAAAGTACCAGTTTACAAAATACAAACTACAATAGTATATTACAGATTTCAGTAACAGCTAGGGAAACCAGGCACACTCTCAGTTACATGTTTTACATAAAGGAATACAAATACAGAACATTGGTTTACAAATAGAACGGTTTTATAGGAATAAAACTACTTATCATATACAACAGAAAATATAGGATTTTCTGGAATAGTTTACATATTGAAGATACATAGACATCCTTTCAAACATAAAGACTTATGCACTCACTCCACTTTGTGTTGATACTCTCTTTTCAAATTACTTGTATTCTCAGGGAAATAATAAACAGGTACTCCCCGAGCTTTTTGAGAAGATGGAGCTATTTTGAGTCATATCTTCTTCTATTTTATAACTATTTTGGTTTCAATATACAATTATTGAACACATGTAAATACTTATACTTTTTAAATACAATGGTTGTTTGTACTTTGATTACTATGATGCATGTGTTGTGATACTACAAATGAAGTCCTCCACCCCCGGACGTCTTCGCTGTCTGGTTTGGGGGTGTGATACAGAATGCATAAGAAGAATCAAAGTCGGCAGAAAGATAAAAGTTTCTCCAATCTGAAAAGACGGGATAGTACTTGAGTATCGTGTTTTATGATCATCTTAATGATTATGAAAACCATATCACAATTTGATCCTCTAAGGACTCCTTAGTGCATTTGTTTTGCTAAGAAGAGCAATCAGGAATTGTTGAAATGGTTAAATCAATTAAGATGAATCATACTTCGTTCCAAAATCAAATCTTAGAGTCATCCTCCAAGATTGTATATTGAGTGACATATCAGCAAATCTAGAGTAAAATGTTTTCTACTCTATTACATTTGAAATTGGTAAGTTGTAATGTTTTGGATAAAACAAAGATCAACTAAGACCGATTGTCAATAGTGTTTGTCTTGATAAGAAATCGCACTAACTCTTGAATATTTGTTTGTCAAGTAATGTTCTTGATAGGGAGAAACTTATATGTCAAGAGGTCAGTGGGAGTCTTAAAGATCTTGATATGTTTCAAGAACTAATCAAGAATAAACCTGTCACACCCCAAAACCAAGAACGGCGGAAACATTCGGGGGTGGAGGACTTCATGTCCAGTATCACAACAGTGCAAAGTAGTAAACAAGCAACAACATCATCCATTGCATTAATAATATAATTTCATACAAGTGTGTTCTGTCAAGTTATATAGACACCAAAAATATACATCAAGATAAAAGATGAGTCTTGAACGAGCTCCATCTTCTCAAAACCTGGCTCCGGTACCTGTCTATTGGCGATCTGAGAATACAAGTTATTTTAAAAGCGAGTATCAGCTTTAAAGCTGGTGAGATCATAAGTATATTAGTGTCTGTATTTGTATGAAAGTGTTTATAAGTCTGTAATTGTATAAGTTTGTAAAAGTTTGTAATTGTTTGAACTCCCCTAGAAAACCCTATGTTTCCTACTAAAAGTAGTCTTCTACCAAGGCATCTAGTATCTGTGTGTGTGTCTCTTGTAAGAGTGTGTATTTTCCCAATTCTGACTATCATTAACCAAAAATATAGTTTTTACATTATTTTTTATTGTGTGTATATCACAAAGTAAATGTAATAGGAAAATGAAATAGTACTGTAGTGTTGTATTAAGTAACTACTGCTGTACTAACTACTTTAAACCAATTGTTATTTAAAGTACCATGTGATCGGCCTGTATCCTGCTACCGACTCTATAGTAAAACGACGATGTAAGACGTCGTAAGAAATGACGTTTGGCACCCGTAGACTTGCAAGTCCCACTGTAGCGAGCAAAAAGGTGTAGGATAGTCAATCCAGTATTGATCTATACACAAACTCATACGTTCCCCAATTAAGGAGATTCTGGATACAAAAACGGTCATGACAGGTAGTGCCATACCCCGTTAGGTGGCTCACATAACTGTAGTAATGTTCTAGTATATGTATGTGCTAGCTGTATTGTGTGTTCTCTCCCTGTCTAGCATGTATTGTTTGTTTCTCATCATAGTATTCTATTGTTTGTTTCTCATCATAGTATCTATTGTTTGTTTCTCATCATAGTATCTATTGTTTGTTTGTTATTGACTCATGTATGAACTGACTCATTGTATGTTTCACTGTTCTAGTAGTAGTATTAGTATCTCCCTAAACTATACCTATTATAGTTTACTAGTAATGTTGTTTGTGTATATAAACAGGTGTGTATACCTTTGCTACTCAAAGGTATTGAACTGAATGAAAGAAGTAACCTTTTATATCTATATACATATACATAATATATAACTAGGATTCAAACGACATTCGGACAAATAACCTTGATACCCTAAGTCCACAACCAAACAAGGAACAGGAGGTAAGGTAGGCTATCAGTCCTAAGTCCTTTCAATCCTACTTATATAACTATATCTATATAGATACACAGAATATAAGTTAAAAGAGTTTAATAAAAGTATTTGATATGAAAAAGAGTTTGTAACACAGTTTGAAGTAAAACACTTTGGTAACACAGTTTGAAAAGTAAGAAATCCACTTGTTTGGTAGTTATTAATCACATGTGATTGATATAATAACTATGATAGTTCAACTTGTATCCCCCCCCCATAAAAGCATTTAAAAACATTTAAAAGGTTAATTAAGGGGTATGAACTCACCTATAGTGAGTGGTTTGGATGAACGAAATGTTTTAGGATGCTAGGTGTCAAGTGAAGACTTGTACACACACAATGATACTTGAAAATTTTGTGTTTTGAAGCCTTAAAGATCATAAGAAGCATTCATACTTCATGTTTAAGCCTTAAGAAGTGTTTAGGGCACCATTTCACTCCTTTATGGAGTTTACGGTCCTTGGACCATTTCTCCTTGGGTTTACGGCCGTAAACCCAAATGGTGTATGGTCTTTTGATGTTTTAAGTCCTAAGCACATCAAGGTTATGTTCTACACTAGTATCCAAGGCTTGGTAAGGGACTAGGGCACACTTTGGCACCCTTATTAGGGTTTACGGTCCAAGAACATCTTGGACCGTAAACACCTTTGATCTTATGTTTCCTTGGTGTTTTCTAGATGATTAGAAGTGTAACAAGTCTTATAACAAGCCTAGGTAAGAGTACTTACTATGTAGAAGCTTGAAAAGGTGCTAAAAGTCCAAGAACACTAGTGTGTGTTCTTGGTGTTCTTGGTGAAACTTGAAGATCTACACTTTTGGAATGATTTCACGGATGGAATCATGTAAGATCACTAGATTAAGTAAGATATCAACTTTTTAAGGCTAGAAACACTTACAAAGTTGAAGAGCTTGAAGAAAAGTAGGATGATACTTGAGAGAGAAATGGGTTTTGGATTTTGGAAATGTGAAAAGTGGTAAATAATGACTAAGTGTCATATTTATACCCCCTTTTAGGGTTTACGGCCGTAAACACCTATGTTTAGGCCGTAAACTCCAAACTCTTGGAGTTTTGGGACATTATTGTTGCACACTAAACCCTAGGGCATCCTCTCTCCTGTTATCTCCTGAAGTACTAACTTAAAAACACTCAAACTTATTCCAAAAAGCTTGAAAGTTAGCAGAAACTGTTCTGACTTCTATTGAATTGATTGGTTTGTACAGAATAGAAATTTCGGGTTGTCACAAAACCTATTGTTAACCACTAGCACATGGCTTGAGGTTTGTAACCTATCGTGTTAACATATTCTTGTTTCTGTGGCCATTTCAGTTAGTTGACTATGCATGTGAGTTCTATGAGTTCTCAATTGTTTGCATAACAACGTGGAATACATGGTAGGCCCTTGTTCTACAGAGTGGCAAGGAATTAAGATTAGATAGGTTTAGTCCATATGAGTTTGGATTTGTCGCTAACCTTGTGTTTTGATTATGGTTATGACAATTTCACATGTATAGGAACACATACACCATAAAATCTAAGTGTCATAAGGTTTCTCTCCAATTCATGTAAATGATTGTGAGGAAACGCTTTCACTAAGTAGATTTTAAGGAGATAGCATTTGTGATATTTGCATTCTCAAATTCGATTATTATTACGGCATCCATCTTCATAGTTCGAATTATGAGAAATGGAAAAAGGTCTAAACGTTCGGAACTTATTGTTGTAAGTTCTGAAATAGTTTAGACATACATGTGAGCTATCTAAGGAAAGGTGTATGACTTTGAGAAGCTTAGATAAAGGCTTATCGAAGCATCTCGTATCAGAAATCTGAACTTTGGTAAGAAAGTCAATAAGTATTGATTTCTTGAAGTCTAGCTGATTTTGGATACATGTCAAAGCTAGTGGGAGCATAAGTGTTATGCCAGTAACATAATAATTATTATGCTAGTGGGAGCATAATTATTATGGTAAGTGTTGCAAGTTAGCAATGTTAATTTTAGAAAACAAAGTTTCAATTCGCAAAGTTGCAGGGTTGAAAAGTTGTTTTGCTATAATTAAGGGAGAGGAACTTATACTTCATTTTTCAATTCTAAAAGATTAGATTGAGTTTTTTAATAAAATTTAGTCAAAGACATATATGAATGTTATGTTGAAAAGATTCGACATAAGGAAAATCTATATATGGAAATGTTATTTGCATTCTCAAAATTCGATTTTGATTACGACATCCCTCTTCATAGTTCGAATTGTGAGAACATGGAAAATAGAAATATTATAGCAAAAGACTGATCAAGTATCATGTCTTTATGTAAGACATTATTAATCGTGTCCTACATGCTTCGGATATAGGGTTGATTGCATATGCTATAATATTAATGTGTTCTAATTTTCCAAATGCCTAGGGCGTTAAGAGGGAAAAAGGACTAGAACTAAATATGACTAAAGTGGTTCAACAACTGTCAAGGACAATCTAAGGTTTGCTAAGGATTGGTTGCTTATGGATAGTTGGAAGTATAGTAATGAATGGACCATATTGATATTGATGAGTTGAAAAAGTCTTAGATCGATTAGATCTTCAACAGGCTAAACAATAAAAGTAAACAAACACAGTAAACACGATATAGAATCAAGTAATGCGTAATGATTCAAATGTAGTCACGCCTCAGCAGAGCTCGATGAAGAACTTCCACTGTAGAGGCGAGCTAGGTTTTTGTAGTACGATGATAAGAATAATAAAAGCGCTAATAATAAAGGATGCATGCATGCACCTTAAATACTGAACCCTAATAAAATAAACACGGTTGGACAGGCCCAAACTGGATAACAAAACTGGGCTAAGGACCGAGCCCAAGGACGCAACCCTACTAGACCCAACAATCTCCCCTTTTGCGTCAAATGGGGCGAGACTGCACTTCGGTCTTCACTTCGGTGGAGGTTGAGAAGTTCGCTTCACAACGTTGAACAATTTTGGAATGATGGCAAGAAGAGTTTTTCTGAAAGCCATATACCACTGAAGCATATCTGAGAACAGCTTCTTGTCTGCTTCACTATTTTGATCACATTCATGGATAAGCTCAAGAATGTGCTCCAAACAGGAATTGGAGAATAGATGTTTGTCAGCCAGAGCAAATAAGCATCTTTGACCTTCGCCTCTAAGAAACATGACAGTGTGCGACTGTGAATCAATTTTTCCCTTCACCATCAGCTTAGTGTCACCAGCCTTCCCAATAGGCTTGATTAAGGGCCTCTTGCGTATAGCAGTGGCAATCTCCTGATCCATCTTCGCCACTTCATGAATGTAACACACTAGCATACGCTTTATGTGATCAATGATGGGCTCATATTCTTTCTGATTGGAGAGCGAGATGTTGTTCATAAGAATCCAATCATGTGGATTCATATTTGGCAGATCAGCAAGGGAAATCATATGGACCGAACCATCTGATCCTCGGGTTACATTGAACTTGATGTTAATGAACTTCCATGCTGCAGTAGGTTTCAGCACTTTAATTGTTGTGATCTTGTTACTCCAAGTGAGGTACTGAGGTTGAGAGAATTCATGATAATATTCAAGCAAGTCTTGATCAACCTTCGGGTCAGGAGAAGGAATCGCCACTGTAGACTCGAAGCAGTGAAAGATGAAGGCTCTACGAGATTGGCATGTCAAATTGAGAATCTTTAGAATTCTCGACATTAAATGAAAGAACGAGCTCCAGCCAATGTGAACTTGGAGTTTCAATAACTTCCTTTCGTAGCCTTTCCAACATCCACAGAGGAAACATTAATTTCCTCTGGTTAAGCAGATTCGCTTCTCTCTTCTCATTATCCTTATTAAGGGCAGCAGTGACTTTTTCTTTAATCTCCTGAGCAGTGGGCTTGGCTTTGAGAGGACTAGGTTTAGGAACCGTTTCTTAAATAACAACATCATCCTCATGATCAGTATCATCAGCAATTCCTTTTTCCCTATCCTGCATGCCCGAACCCGAAGCTTCTTTCCCCTTCGGTTCAGTAACCACCTTCGGTTGTTGTGGTTTTGGTTTCGGTTGTTGAGATGAAGACTTCGGCTCTTCTTCCCCTTGTTGCGGAGAGATAACGGACTCCGGAACACCCTCTTTCCGGCTTAGAATATCCAGAGTAGACCGTAACTTCTCAGCCAAATGACGTCGAACCGTGATGGTAAGAACGGAATCGTAGGCTTCAAGAAGATGAAGGAGAATAGAGTGAACATCACCAACAGAGCTTTTAACCACAGACCGCTCCGAACGTAGTGCTTCAAGTTCCTTGCTCGCTTGATTGAGCTTGAGAGTCTGAGTTTTGAGTTGAGTGGTCCTCAGAGCAAGTGCATCCATCACTTTGTTTTCCAAGGCAAGATCTGCCTGAAGTTTATCCAAACGTTCAGAGACAGAAGCTTGATGCTTGATGTGATCAAAGGTGAGGTCCTTGCGAAGCACCTCAAATAGCTCTTTCTCTTGTTGAAGAGATTGAGTGAGGGTCTGAACTGATGCATTGACCTTGTTAGCATTCTGCTCTGCAGCACCCTGTAAAGATTCAAGGAAAATGTTTGCGTTAGAAATTAGTTTATCGACTTTTTCGGTCGCCTCAGAGCAAACTTTTGTTGAAGTATCAATAGCAGAAGTGGCTTTGGTGATGGAAGCTTCGTGTTCCTTGACCTAGGTGGCCATCAAGCCTTTTATAGCAGACTCAGAAGAGGAATCCTGAGTAGAGGAGGAGGTCATCAGCTTATCAAGTTTCTCATTCAGCTCCTTGATATGGCGCCTGGTGACAGGGGCATCATCATCATCGTCGCTTAGCACCCTGTAGGGACTGTAGTAGAAGGTGTCATAATCAACATTTTCACAACCAAGAACAGTATTAGTTTCTGTTGATTGGGTAGGTGATGGAGGTTTGGTAGTAACAGGGGTTTCAGGTACTGAAGTACGAACCCCCATATCATGTATGTTGGTCTGAACTCCAGTGGTGATTGTTGTTGTAGCTTCAGAGATAATAGGTGGATGAATGGGAATGGTAGAGGAAGGTTGAGATGTGATTATTAGGAAAGTGGTAGGTAAGGAAATAGGAATGGAAACAGGTGGAGGAGAAGGTGCTTGGGAGCGAACATGTACCTCTGGTGTAGGCGAACGAGGTGGTGTACCACCACGAGCTGAACCTTCATCATCTGAGCTTTCACTCTCATATTCGCTAGGAATGGTGGGTTGATGACCAGTTGGCACGTACTCGGAGTCGGAGTCGCTTGATGATTGAAGAATAAGCTTCCGAGCAGGTTGCTTGACCTTCTTCTGTTTGGGCTGGGAAGGTGCTGCCTTCCCAGACTTTCGCTTCTTTGGAGTCTGAACCTTTGATACTCGACCTCCTTTATCCCCCTTTTTCGCCTCTTGCTTCTTGCCCCGCTTAGCAGGTTTGTGTGCTTCCTCAATAGATTTTATCATTTCAGGAGTAAGTTCCCTTGGACCAGAAGAGGGGAGCTTCTTGTACTCCTGAATAATCTTGCTCGTAGGGGACACACAAGCATACATCGACTCAGGAATTGAGCCAATAAAGTGAAACCTCGATGGATGAGTGACAATGATGTTAGTGGTATGAAATGTAGCAATGGAGGAGAGCAGTGAGTCTGCCATGATAGGAACATGATAACGCTCCATAATCCATTGAGTGATAATGGTCCAAAACCGGGCACATGAAATTTCTGTGTGGCGAGAAGCAGAGGACAAACTTTGAACAAGTTGAAGCCACAAAACCAAACCATAATCAAGGTTGACACCATGGTATAACCCATAAAGCAGAGTCGTGAAAGACTTGCTAGCACCATCAGATCCTGCACTTCGTTCAGAAAGTCATTTGAAAAGAAAGGTGAAGAGGCTATTGCATTGAGGAGGAAGGCATGATTTCTTGACCTTGGTCACAGTAGCTAGGGTTTCAATGTACCCCATGTTGTATAACATCGAGAAAAGCTGACCTGTGGAGATGGAATCAGGATTCACCATGGATTCGTCATAAGTGAGCCCTAGCAACGAGCAAAATCGGCTCTTGGGGATTGAAGCCTTCTGGTTGAGAATGTCGAAGTAAACTTTTCTGCACCTTTGTCGTATGTAGCAGTGGAATAGATTTGAGAGAGGCATGAAATTGGTACGACTACCACCGTCAATAGAGCTTTGATGAGTAGGGAATACTTTAGACATTCCACCACTTGATACATGTAAGTATCGTAGAGGAACGGTGTAAGATCGATCAACAAGTTCTGGTTTGCCTTGATTGCAAGAAGAGTGGAGCGTGTAAAGGTTTCTTGAACATAGGAAGATTCTGCCATTGTTGAAGCTTGATGAAGAAGAAAATGAACAGTGAATACTAAATCGCCTTATTTTGCTTGAGAGAGATGAAGTGTTGTAGAGAAGAATCCCACATAAATCAATTCCTTATATACGAGTTTGAAGAGAGAGAAAAATCGCTAGCAATGATTCCATTAAATTGGGAAACGACGCTTAAAAAGCGTGATTAGACAACTGGAAACCCCGATAAAACAGCTGATGACGCATGATTAGGTAACGATTCAAATTCACGCGCCTTCCATACTTATCCTCTTTTCAAAACACCAATCAATTAGACTTCCAGCTGAGTCACCGCTTGAACCTTCAATTGAATCTTTATTACCAAAATTACCAAAGTCTTTATACCGACACAACCCTTCGTTTGGAAATAACTGCATTACATCGTTAGGAACTGAAGCTATATATTTATAAATAGCTTATGAATAACCAAACAAGACTTTTGGAAAATACAAGATTTTCGTGCAAGATAGTGTCAAAGATAAAGAAATAAATTAAACTATTTGTGGGAATTTGTGATGTCATTTAAGACATAAAGCAGTGGATCCCGGGCACGATCTCTTATTTCAAAGTCAAGAGAGACTTCAAAGTGCTTGTTTGGATTCCCGTTGAATTACGATCAATTACTTGTTGAGAAGCATTGAAAGGCATCTTTTATATATAAGGCTAATACGGGTGGCTTTCGCTTCAATTCTGGTTTCTGATACTTGATATAAGACCGAAATAGAACGAAGTACTTGTGAGACCGATGTGGCCTGTTAAACAAGTAGGTTTGGAACATATTCAGTGACTTGTTGATAGATTTTAATCAGAAATCTCAAAAAACAAGAACCTGGATCCTTTGGGAAGAAAAGTCTTGGTGAAAGACATTTTTATAAGGATCTCTCAAAAATAAGAGGAGATTTCAGGGTACTTTCATAAAAGTTGTTTCGTTAATTCAAAGGGTGAAATCTAGAACATTTAATTGTTCACCGTCAATGCTTTAAAGGTTTTGAATTTTGCGTTTCACTTAGCACGTAGTGGCATGAAACTAAGATCATTAACACAGAAGTTGTGTAACCGTAAACCTCAGTGGTAGTGCTGAGAGTCTCAAGGGTTACATTTATGAGATGACCTATGATGGAGAATAAATAGGAGGTGGTTAAAGAACCGAATGTACCTCTGCTATAAAAGATAGACTAAGCAGAAAAACTCTTAGCTCAATTTGAGAAGAGTAAGGTAGCTCATGATTAGAGTGAATTTGACAGCCTGATTGGGAAGAAAAGATTTGTATATATCAAGTCATTAAGGCTTCACTCAAAATCTTTTGAGACTTGGTTCAACATGCAGCAACATGCTTCTAGGGACACTTAGCTAGTACATAGATAAAGAATTATACCTGACCCAGCTCCATCATTGAGAATAGTCCTTATACACATATTGCAATAAAATGAAAGAAAATATTTTTGAGTTTTGAAGTTTCTGAAAAAAAAATAAAACAGAAAAGAAAAATGTTTTTGGATTTTATAAGATTTTCTGAAAAAGAATTAAAACAGAAAGAAATATATATATATATATATATATATATATATATATATATATATATATATATATATATATATATATATATATATATATACATATATATATATATATATTGGATTTTATAAAGTTTTCTGAAAAAGAATTAAAACAGAAAGAAAAATAGATTTTATAAGATTTTCTGAAAAAGAATTAAAACAGAAAGAAAAATAAAATGCGAGAAAATAGTATACATACTATACAACCGAAATCATCATTTGGAGATGAGAGGCGAACCGAGCCCGGTGAGACCGAACGCCTGATTGGGAAGAGTAAGGTAGCTCATGATTAGAGTGAATTTGACAGCCTGATTGGGAAGAAAAGATTTGTATATATCAAGTCATTAAGGCTTCACTCAAAATCTTTTGAGGCTTGGTTCAACATGCAGCAACATGCTTCTAGGGACACTTAGCTAGTACATAGATAAAGAATTATACCTGACCCAGCTCCATCATTGAGAATAGTCCTTATACACATATTGCAATAAAATGAAAGAAAATATTTTTGAGTTTTGAAGTTTCTGAAAAAAAAAATAAAACAGAAAAGAAAAATGTTTTTGGATTTTATAAGATTTTCTGAAAAAGAATTAAAACAGAAAGAAATATATATATATATATATATATATATATATATATATATATATATATATATTGGATTTTATAAAATTTTCTGAAAAAGAATTAAAACAGAAAGAAAAATATTTTTTGATTTTATAAGATTTTCTGAAAAAGAATTAAAACAGAAAGAAAAATAAAATGCGAGAAAATAGTATACATACTATACAACCGAAATCATCATTTGGAGATGAGAGGCGAACCGAGCCCGGTGAGACCGAACGCGAAATAGGCCGAGCGTTCGGTTCATTTCGGTTCCAGGAAGAACCGAACCCAAAATGGACCGAACGTTCGCTCTATTTCGCTTCCAACTTTTATTGAGACAAAAGAGATTTCGGTATAGATTCAGCTTCCATCATTCCTAAGCCTTGTAGGATTTTATTAAAACTAGCTTCAGGCAAGGCCTTAGTGAAGATGTCAGCCAATTGATCAGTGGTTCTTACGAAATGAATTTCAACGTTACCATCTTCCACATGATCCTTGATAAAGTGATACCTCAGTGCTATGTGTTTCATCTTTGAGTGTTGCACTGGGTTATGACAAATCCTAATTGCACTCTCTGAGTCGCAATATAGTGGGATTTTCTTCATGTTCAGGCCGTAGTCTCGAAGTTGACTTTGTATCCAAATGACATGAGATGTGCATGATGCTTCGGCTATATATTCTGCTTCGGCAGTGGAGAGAGACACACAAATTTGTTTCTTGGATTGCCAGATAACAAGTTTGCCATCCAGAAATTGGCATCCTCCAGTGGTACTCTTTCGGTCCAGTCCACATCCCCCAAGATCAGCATCTGAGAATGCTTGGACAAAGAACCCTGATTTGGCTGGGTACCACAAACCGAGAGAAGAGGTTCGCTTCAGGTAACGAAAGATGTTCTTCACAGCTAGCACGTGAGGTCCACATGGATTAGCTTGAAACCTGGCACAATAACAAACAGAGAACATTATATCTGGTCGACTAACTGTTAGATACATTAGAGACCCTATCATCTGACGATAAAGGGTCATGTCAGTAGCCGGTTTGTCCAGTGAAGGTGTTAGCTTTGTGCCAAACGCCATAGGAACCTTTACTTTCAAATCTCCCATCATTCCAAACTTGGCGAGCAAAGTCTTCGTGTAAGCCTCTTGATTAATGAAAATGCCTTCGGGTCCCTATCTTATATTCAAGCGAAGGAAAAAGTTAATAGGACCCATTGAGCTCATTTCAAATTTAGTCTCCATCAACTTCCTAAATTCAGCTGTTAAGCTAGGATTTGTGGAACCGAAGATGATATCATCAACGTAAATCTGAACGATCATAAGGTGGTCACCCTCTTTCTTACAAAAGAAGGTTGGGTCAACCGAACCTTGTTTAAACTTAGACATTTTGAGAAATCTAGTTAGAGTTTCATACCATGCCCTTGGTGCCTGCTTGATACCATAGACTGCCTTGTCCAGAATGTAGCAGTGATCTGGATACTTCTCGTTCACGAAACCCGGTGGTTGCTCAACATACACCGTCTCTTCCAGTTCTCCATTTAGAAAGGCACACTTCACATCCATTTGGAATACTTCAAAGTTCCTGTGTGCAGCATAGGTGAGAAAAATACGAACCGATTCTAGCCTTGCTACTGGAGCGAAGGTCTCTTTGTAATCTATGCCTTCTTCTTGACAGTAACCTTTCATAACCAATCTTGCCTTGTTGCGTATCATATTTCCTTCCTTATCCATCTTGTTCCTGAAAACCCACTTTAATCCAACCACGGAAGCATCCTTTGGTGTTGGAATCAGTCTCCACACTTTATTTCGCTCGAATTCATTGAGTTCGTCCTGCATCGCCTGTACCCAATCAGAATGATCAAGTGCAGTCTTGATCGTCTTTGGTTCGACTTTGGAGACGAACGAATTAAACATGCAGAATTCTACTTTAGAGAAAAGTGCAGTTTGTTTCGCTTTCAGTTGTGATCGTGTGAGAACCTTTTCTGTCGAATCACCAATAATTTGTGTTTGTGGATGATCTTTGGTCCATTTGGTGAGAAGAGGGTAATTAGGATCATATGTGGGATCCAGTTCAGCATTCACTTCTTCTTCAAATTCTGACTGAATATCATCATCGTTTGTATTCGCATTCTCCCCCTCGAATGATGATACTTCCTCAGCTTCAGGTTCATAATTCTCCCCTTGGACTCGACTTTCAGTTGGAATGAATGATGATGAGCTCTCCCCCTGGAATGGTGAATCTTGGTTATGTGGAAAAGACGAATCCTCCCCCTGAATATGAGAACTATCTTTTAGAGGTTCGCTTGTGTCTGGTTGTTCGGTTGTTACCGGTTGTTCTTTTGCCATTTTCTTTGCAGCATCGTCGATTATCTTCTTCAAGTTATCCACCTTGCTGTCTGCAGCTCCAGATTTAGAGAGAATAGCCTTTTCGGGTTCATCAAATAGCAGCATGTATTGCTCAAAGAGGTTTGAAATTGGTACCGTAACTTGACCAGATTTTGGAAATATATCCTCCACAGAACCTTCGGTTGTCTTCAGTTTCTTGATGTAGTTGTCATCGAAGGTAACACAATAGGTCTCCTCTATTTTCTTTGAACGCTTGTTGAGAACCCTATATGCTTTGGAGGTTAAGGAATAACCCAGAAAGATCCCTTCGTCTGCTTTGACATCAAACTTGTTTCGATGCTCCTTTGAATTGAAGATAAAGCATCTTGAACCGAACACATGGAAAAACTTTACATTAGGCTTTCGGTTGTTCAAGATCTCATAAGGAGTGATGGAGAAACGTTTGTTGAGATAAGATATGTTCTGTGTGAAACAAGCAGCAGCAATGGCATCAGCCCAGAAATATAGAGGTAGAGAAGCGAAGCTCAGCATGGTTCGGGCTGCTTCACATAAAGATCGGTTTCGCCTTTCGACAATTCCATTCTGTTGTGGAGTATATGGAGCCGAGAAGTTGTGAGTTGTCCCCTTCTCTGCAAGAAAATTTTCAAAGTCTTTGTTCTTGAACTCCAACCCGTTGTCGCTTCTTATGTTTCGAACTATCTTCCGTAGTTGAACTTCTATCTGCTTGATAAAGAGTTTAAGCTTGGTACTGGCCTCTGATTTCTGCTTCAAAAAGAACACCCAAGTAAACCGAGAGAAGTCATCCACTATTACAAGTATATACCTGTTACCACCAATGCTCTCGATTGAAGATGGACCACATAAATCAATATGAAGTAATTCTAGTGGTTCAATAATTTTTGTATTGACTCGAGAAGGATGACTTTGTCGACTTTGCTTTCCCATTTCACACGCAGCACACAAATTTTCTTTGTCGAACTTCAGAACGGGAAGACCTCGAACATGATCCCCAAGCACCAGTTTGTTGATGTCTTTGAAATTGAGGTGGGAGAGTCTTCGGTGCCAAAGCCAGCTGTCGTTTGAGTGAGCTTTTGTTAGCAAGCAAACTGCTGGTTTCCCTCGTATGGGATTGAGATTCAGAGGGTACATCTCTCCTTTTCGCTTCGATTTCAGCAGAATATTGTTCGTCTTCTTTTCAATAATCTCTGAGCCATCGTCATCGAACGAAACTTTTAACCCGGTACCAACCACCAGTTGAGAAACACTGATAAGGTTGTGTTGTAAACCTTCAACATACGCCACTTTTCGTATCGAGAAATCACCATTGGTGATCATACCATAACCTTTGATCGTGCTAAAAGAATTATTACCATACTTGACACTTCCACCATCTTGAAGGGACCGAAATTCCCTCAGCTCTTCCTTTCTCCCTGTCATGTGACGCGAGCAGCCACTGTCTATGTACCATTCATCGTCGAACTGCTCGTCACGCACAACCTGCAAAAATTAAGCAGATTTAGGAACCCAAAGTTTCTTGGGTCCTTGTGAGGCTTTTTACAGAACAGGGAATTGTAAGAGAAACATCAACTAAAAAGGTTCTTTTTATTAAGGTAGTTTCATCTTTTCTTTTTATGGTGAAAACTTTGATTTTATCAGACTTGAGTACTTTAGGTTCAGTTTTTGAATTTGAGAATTTGACGTTGGCAGACTTTTGGTTCTCGAAATCGGGTTTAAATGACGTCTTCTTTTCGTTTTCCGGAAAGAGCTTTCCTTTTCCCTTTCGATCATTCTATGAGTGAGAGTGATAATGAGAAAGATGAGACTTGGGAGCAGAGTTAAGCGTTCGGTCATTGCTCTCACTTGGTTGAGAGCCGAAGCTACTTTTTCTTCGGTTCCTCTCATTGGTTGGTCTAGGACCGAAACTACCCTTTTGGTTTTTCTCATCTTGAGGACCGAAACTCCTTTTTCGGTTGTTGTCCGTCTGAGGACCGAAACTTCTCTTTTTGTTGCTGTGCCTTTGTGGACTGAAACTCTGTTTTCGGTTGTTTGGATTCTGAGGACCGAAACTCTTCTTTCGGTTTTTTTCATCATGTTGAGCACCAGAAGTGGAGTTTGCTTTTCCTTCCTCCTTTGACTTAGAAGGCTTTTCATAGCGAACGTAATTAGGGTTTTGAGATCGCCAAAACTGTTTCCTTTCAGTGAGATTCTTCTTGTATCTCAAATTTCATTGATGTTTTCGGTCTAACACCTGTTTTGGATTTTTGTGGATGTTGGCCTTTTTCATTGGTCTTTGAGCATGAGGCTCGCTCTTTAGCGAAGAGGTTTCGCTAGACACCATGACCGGTTCACCTGAAGGAATTTTGGTACCACTTGTACTGGGCACATCAAAGCGTGTAGGATCATTAAGTGGTTCTGCCACATACCTACCTTTTACTTTCCATGGTGTTTTCTGAGATAGACCTTCTGTTTCATCAGCGTTATCAATCGGTGCTGACCAGAAAAACTCATCACAGCCATCAGCATTATCTTCTGCTACTAATGCTGTCAGTTCGGCTGTCTGTTGCTACGTAACTCCATGAACTTTATAAACTTGATTTGGAGTCGTTTGGACCTTTTGATATACAACGGCCTTTTCCTTGAGGACTTTGGTCTTGTCTTTGGACAGACGAGCGAACTCAACAGAATTTTCAGAAATAAGATTTTTTTTGGTTTCGGGTTCGCTCTTGACAAATTCGGAACAATCTACCACATCTTCTACATATATTTCACTCATATCATCATCCTCATTGAATTCAGAAGTGTTTTCAATATCAATTTTATTTTCTGAACTCAACTTGTCATTCAGAGAGTCAAATTTCTGTACGATTTCAGCTTTGATTTTTAATTTGTCATTTTCATCCAACAAATTTTTAAGCATGTCCTTATGGTCTTTTGACTTTATGAAGGACTCTATTTTGTCAAGATCAATTTTGTAAGAGGGAGAAATATCATCAGAAGAAACAACGTTTTCACAGTTATATGCATCGGCATCGATTTCATCCTCCTTTAACTCAAGGAAAGGTGAAATCATATGATGTATCGTCTTCCCTATTTCACAATCAAGATGCAATTGAGTAATGTTGGAATATAATCGTTTAGCAATTAAAAAAAACATTTCGTTGTTTCAAAAGCTTTAAATTATGTCTTTGCAAATAAATTGTTTCATCCCTAGACCTAATCAACTCCTTCTCTTTCTGCTCAATCCACATACGCCTCTCCTCAGTCTTCGATGATACCATGCTGATTTGATCAGTTAGGTTAGAGTTTGTGACGTGAGTTTGAGTTAAACTACCACTTATACTAGAAAATTTAGATTTTAATCCATTTAGTTCTTTTTCATAGTTTGTGATGGGAATTTGTAAGGAAACAAGAATAGATTGTACCTTTTTGATCAACTCATCGCATTCGTTGATCTGTTCATTGACAGGTTTCGCTGCAAAACACCTATCTTCTCACTCATTTGCTTCATCCAGTCCCTCATCAGTGGTATAGCCTCTCATTTGTGACACCCGAGAAGTCACCATTAGACACTTTCCTGCAACGTCCTCTTCTTTCACCAACAAAGCCCTGTCATGAGTAGGCTTCCTCACTTCTTCATCTTCTGAATCAGTGGACCAAACTTCAACACCTCCGAACTCATCGTCAACAATATTTCCCTTTACAATAAGAGCATTCATAGTGTTATTAGATCCAGCTTTCTTCTTCTTGATTTCTTCCAATCGTCGTGTGAGGTTCGCTTCCTTGTCCTCATCTTCATTCTTTTCTGACATCTTTCTCAGCATACAATCTTTGGCGAAGTGATTTTTGCCTCCGCAGTAGTGACAATTAATGCCTGAGGCACCTCCAAGTTTTACTTCCTTCTTTGGTTCTTCGGTCTGAGAAACACTCTTCGGTTCCTCCTTTTCTTTCTCAGCACTGTAGCTACCTTGCCAGTTTCGGTTCTTATTTGTTGAGAACCTTCTTTTGATGAACTTCTTGGGATTTGACACCATCAAAGCATACTCTTCATTTGTGAGATCATATTCAGAAAGATCCAAATCTTCTTCTTCTTCATCAGCATTCTTTCCTTTGGAGATTAGGGCCAAGGAACCCATGCCAGAAACCACATTCGTTTCTTTAGTCACGCCACTCTCATGTGACTTTAATATTCCCACCAGTTTTGCTAGAGAATAAGCCTTGAATTGTTCATGTGCCTTCACAGTAGACACCACACCCATCCATTCGGATCTAAGGCCATTCATGAATGTCACCTTCTGTTCAATGACTTTCCTTTCAGTCCCATGCTTTATCATCTTACTAAGGAGATGATTAAAGCGATCGAAGGCTTGAATAAGTTTCTCTTCGGGCTTCTGCTTGAAGTCACCAAATTCTGAGAGCAACAATGTTTGGATTTAATGCTCAAGATCTTCATCCGTAGAATACAATTCCTTCAATCTGTTCCATATTTCTTTTGCCGTTGTGCATGAGCTTACTAACCGAAATGTGTCCGATAGTAAAGCAAACCTAATCATTCTTAAAGCTTTGATGTTGCACTGAAACTTTTGCTTCTCATCTTGGGGAATGTCTTTCACATCACCAACGAGTTGATTGTACTCCTTTTGAGTTTTAACAATTCTTGAAGTGCTTGAGTGAGCTAATGGACCTATAGTAATCGCCTCCCAGATCAAGTATCTATTGTCTTCTGAGCCAATCACGTAGTCTTCAAAGTGATGCGTCCAGACCTCATAATCCTGAGTGTATAATATAGGAATCCTTGTCGTCGATCCTATGCTGTTGGAGATATTGATTGGGTTTGACTGAGAATCATCCATGGACATGACGATGTTTGTTCAAAAACCTGCTTAAGATCAGACTTGTAAATAACGTTAGGGTAAGATCGAATATTTAAAGAACTACGTCAATAGCAAATGACGGCTCTAACAATATCAATCAAAGCGAAAAACCCTAAGATCTTCTTCAACAGAAGAGATGTGTATGAATTACACAGTCTCCTACTCTGATACCAATTGATGAGTTGAAAAACTCTTAGATCGATTAGATCTTCAACAGGCTAAACAATAAAAGTAAACAAACACAGTAAACACAATATAGAATCAAGTAATGCTTAATGATTCAAATGTAGTCACGCCTTAGCAGAGCTCGATGAAGAACTTCCACTGTAGAGGCGAGATAGGGTTTTGTAGTACGATGATAAGAATAATAAAAGCTCTAACAATAAAGGATGCAGGCATGCACCTTAAATACTAAACCCTAATAAAATAAACACGGTTGGACAGGCCCAAACTGGATAATAAAATTGGGCTAAGGACCGAGCCCAAGGATGCAACCCTAATAGACCCAACAGATATAATTCTGAATAGATAGGATTCTATTAAGAATGGATTGTCATATGATACTTATGGAAAAGTTCCCATAATGGGAGTTGGATATCAAGAATATATGAGTAAGTTAGAAACTTTTATGCAAAGAAGGATGTTCAAAGGAATGTACTTTGAATTTGAGACTTCATCTCCATGGAATTGTCTTGTAACATTCTCCAAAGGAATGTACAAAAGGAATCTTTGCGTAATAGTTTAGAACTAACACATTCTAATATTGGCAAGAATTTGGTATTCTTACACTTAAAGATTTGGAATTGTGAAATGAGTTTAATTGGAAATCAAATTGATTTATTTCACAAAGTAAGGACCATAAGTAAACATAATGTGCATGCTTGGATTATGGGATAACTATTGTTTCTATTCAAGTATTAAGTTGATCAATCGAAACATTATACAATGAATAATGAGTAATCAATATGGTGATTAAATAAAATGTGTTTTATTTACGCTCACAAGTTTTGGGGCCATATAGGATTAGTATTATTCTTGTGTTTCAATTTTCATGTTTTGACTTCCAGAATAATAAGATTTATTCAAACTATCAACATTCGATCATACGTTGGAAGTAAGTATGAAAGAAGACTGTCATGAAGTGGCTTGTAAATTTTCTAAGGCGTTAGACATAGCAAGAGTTTGCTACACCATTCATGAGTACTTCTGAAATAAGATTTGAGTATTGGATATACCCACTCTCACTTTAATCACTTCTATCACACCTCCAAACCGAGACGGCAGAAACATTCGGGGGTGGAGGACGTCATGTATATTATCATAACAATTGCATCATGGTAATAAAAGTAAACACAACCATTACATTAAACACATAAGGTATTTACATTTGTTCGATACATAGCTTGTATAATAGAAAAAGTGTAACAAAAGTATAAAAGACGCGACTCTATATGCTCCGTCTTCTCAAAAGCCTGCAGACGTACCTGTCTACTGATTCCCTGATAATACAAGCGATTTTGAAAGTGTATCAACATTTAAGTTACTGAGTTCATAAGAATGTTTTTGTAATGAAAACTTGTCTTTGATTCTGTGAAAATGTTTGTATGTTTCTCGAGAAAATCCAATATTTTCTTTAGTAGTGCAGAGTGGTCTTAAACCCTAAGACCAAAAATGTATGTTCGTTACTGTATTCTGTAGTAGTATATGAAAATGTTACTTTGTATGCCTGGTTACCACCGGCTGTACTGTATAGTGTTGTTTTGTACGAAAACCTTTGTATGAAAACCCTGACTACCATCAGTATGTTTAGTATGTTCTGTATGAAAAACCCTAGCTACCACCAGTATGTATGGTATGTTCTGTAAGAAAAACCCTGGCTACCACCAGTATTTATAGTATGTTCTATTAATTAAAATAAAACTAATGAAGAATGAAATCCCGTAAACATTGGTTAGTTATATTGTCGTTAGTTTGATATAACCATGCTTGATATGACCTAGTCACCTCTACGACGTTCTTCAGGATTCAGAACGGTATGATATTTTCCACTCCATGCATACCTGCCTAACTGTAGCTAGTAGTTTAGGTGTGGGATTGTCAGTCCCGAGTAGATCGATTCACAAATCTCACGCTCTCCCGCCAGGAGACTCTGGTTATACTGTGTTAGGATTTAATTCAGCACCCTGAAGGGTACAATTGAAGTAGTGCCTCACAACCCCGTATTAACTCATTTACGTGTAGTGTAGTAGTGTTCTATTGTACTTGTGACTGTATGTATACTTGTAGAGTAAAAAAATAATTACACTTAAATAATTATTTAGTATTGTACTCTTGTGTTCAGAAAATAGTATTGTATGCCATAAACTATATCTATCATAGTTTATATGTTTCTTAACGTATAAGCTCTGGAATTGATAAAATCGTGTGTTGAATCCCAAACTATACCCATTATAGTTTGCATGTATGTTATGTATTCGATTCACGTATTGTACTGAAAACTTTGCAATTATGGTTGTATGTTGAAAACTTCCCTTATGCTCAACATGTTACAAAAGGGATAAAATATCTAAATATTTTATAAAATGTAGTGATCTCCTCCTTGTATCAATTTCATAAGTCTTAATTCTGTTGAAATTCTTTATATAAGAACATAAAATTTATTTATGTTTTGCTTGTCTTCCCCCCTGAAAACGTTAAAAACAGTAAAAGTGTAGGGGTATGAACTCACAGTTGATTATGTGCACGTGCTCGACAACAAAATCGGAAAGATGACCCTTGAGTTGGAGTACGCGGAATTTTCGGTATCCTAATGATAATTTAAAACATAATTGTATTTTAATTAGCGAAACCATTTATTAAAGTGTTAAAAAAAACACTTGCTTTTGGGTTAGGAATGTTACCGATACTTTTTTGAAGTGGAAAAAGAGGGTTTTCAACCAAGGTTCTCAGCTCAAAGCTGTTTGCGGCCGTGAACTGGGTTTGTGGCCGTTGATGATATGAAGGTTGTTCTTGGTGTTCTTGGTGAAAATATGAAGATTTGAAGGTGTGTTCTTGAGGATATGAATGTTCTTGGGAGGTTCATGGGAGCAACTTGAGAGAGTTTTCGGGTGAAAAAGATGAGAAATGAAGAATCTCTCCGGGAAAAACCTTTATACCGGTTGGGTTTACGGCCAGAAATGGGTTCTCGGCTGTAAACGGGTTTACGGCCCAGGGGTTTACGGCCGTAAACACATGGCTGGACGAGTTTGCTGATTTTTTCGAGGAAAAATATTGATTTTTCGAGTGTTTTTGGTTCTGAAGACTTATATAACCTCTAATTATATACTTTAGATTATTTTCTAACCCACCATAACTTAACGGGACAAATAAAATTTGAAATTTTATTTAACGGAAATTTGACTTTTGTCGACTAGAAAGTATCGGGTTATCACATCATCTCCCCGTTAGACGGAATTTCATCCCGAAATTCTTTCTAAAATGAATACAATTATGGACTAGGAAAGAGATGCAGATGCATCTGATACATCTGGTCTTCTCGCTCCCGGGTGAATTCGGGTCCCCGCTTGGCATTCCAGCGAACCTTCACTATCGTGATGCGACTTTGCTTCGTTCGTTTGACTTCCCTATCCATGATTTCGACTGGCTCTTCCACGAAGTTAAGACTCCCATCGATCTCGAATTCATCGATTGGAGTCACGCGAGTCTCGTCGGATAGACAATTCTTAAGATTTGACACGTGGAAGACGGGATGAATGTTGCTAAGCTCTTAGGGTAACCAGAGTTTGTAGGTTACGGGACCGATCCTAGCGAGGATCTCGAATGGCCCAATGTATCATGGATTTAGCCTTCGAGGGTGAGACCTTCAACAGAACGCGGTCACCAACTAGGAATTCCAAGGGTTTTCGTCTTTTGTCGGAGTAGCTCTTTTGTATATCTCTGGAGGCTTTTAGTCATTCTCGTATTTGCACGATCTTTTCGATAGTTTCTCGAATAATTTCAGGGCCAGTGAGAGTGCTGTCAGGGACTTGACCTCTAGCTAGCCGCGTATCACCCACCTCAGCCCAGCACAGAGGGGATCTGCACTTACGGCCAGAGACTTCGAATGGAGCGGCCTTAATACTAGTGTGATAGTTGTTGTTGTAGGAAAACTCGACCAGAGGCAAATGGATGTCCCACGACTTACCAAAGTCGATAACACATGCTCTCAGCATGTCTTTTAGTGTTTGGATGGTCCTCTCACTCTGCCCTTCGGTCTGTGGATGGTAAGTTGTGCTCTTATCCAGTTTAGTTCCAAGAGCCTTCTGCAGTGACTGCCAAAATCTCGAGGTGAATCTGCTATCCAGATCAGAGATAACGGATACGCGCACACCATGCAGTCGTACTATCTCTCGGATGTAGGTTCGGGTCAGTCTCTCCATCTTGTATGTTTCTTTGATTGGCAGGAAGTGGGCGGACTTGGTAAGTATGTCGACGATTACCCAGATAGTGTCATGGCCACTCGGGGTCTTGGGTAATTTGGTGATGAAGTCCATTGTAATTCTTTCCCACCTCCACTTAGGTATTTCTGGCTGTTGAAGTAAACCTGAGGGCTTTTGATATTCCACCTTCACCTTGGCGCAACTTAGGCACTTGCCCACGAAGGTAGCAATTTCTGCTCTCATGTTTGGCCACCAGTAGAGCTTCTTGAGATCCAGATACATCTTATCTGAACCTGGGTGAACGGAGTATCGAGTTCTGCGAGCTTCATTCATGACAACCTCCTTGTAACCACCGAACTTTGGGGGTCCATATCCAGTTCATAAAATAGTAAACTCTGTCTCCCTTGATCTCTAAGTTCTTCTCTATTCCCCTCAAGGCTTCATCCGTCATAATCTCTGGTTTCAAGGCATCTAGCTGAGCCTCTCTGATTTGGGCGGACAGATGGGAATGGATTGTTATTGTTAGTGCCTTCACTCTGCAACCATAGTACTCTTTCTGGCTGAGGGCATCCACTACCATATTGGCCTTGCCCGGATGATAGTGTATCTCACACTCATAATCATTGAGTAGCTCTACCCATCGTCGTTTCCTCATGTTAAGCTCCTTTTGATCAAAAATATGTTGGAGGCTTTTGTGGTCGGTGAAGACAGTGCACTTGGTTCCGTAGAGGTAATGCCTCCAAATCTTTAATGCAAAGACCACTGCTCCTAACTCCATATCGTGGGTTGATTAATTAACTTCGTGTACCTTCAGTTGTCTCGAGGCATAAGCAATAACTTTTCCTCGCTGCATGAGCACACATCCCAGCCCTTGATTGGATGCATCGCAGTAGACAACGAAGTCCTCCGTCCTTTCTGGAAGAGACAAGATAGGTGCATTGCATAGGGCCTGCTTCAATGTTCGGAACGCTGTGTCTTGCTTCTCTCCCAAACTAAAGGTTACACCTTTCTGAGTTAGGGCGGTAAGAGGCTTAGCAATCCTAGAGAAGTTTTGGATGAACCTGCGATAGTAGCCAGCAAGACCCAAGAATTGACGGATTTCTATGGGCGTCTTCGGTGCTGACCAATTCTCGATTGCCTTAATTTTGGAAAGGTCCACATGTACGCCTTCTTCGCTAACCACGTGACCAAGGAAGGTTACCTTTCTGATCCAAAATTCACACTTTGAGAATTTTGCATAAAGTTTCTCCGCCCTTAATGTTCCTAATACTTGTCTCAAGTGCTTTCTATGATTTTCCTCACTCCGCGAATAGACAAGTATATCATCTATGAATACTATCACGAACTTGTCTAGAAAGGGGCGGCACACCCGGTTCATTAGATCCATGAATACCGCAGGTGCGTTGGTTAGACCAAAGGGCATCACTACAAACTCATAGTGACCATATCGAGTCCTAAATGCTGTCTTAGGAACATCACCCTCATGGACTCGTAATTGTTGGTACCCTGATCTCAGGTCTATCTTTGAGAAGTAGCTGGCTCCTTGGAGTTGATCGAAGAGGTCGTCGATTCGGGGTAGAGGATAGCTATTTTTAATGTTGAGTTTGTTTAGTTCGCGATAATCTATGCACATTCGGAAGGACCCATCCTTCTTTTTCACAAATAAGACCGGGGCTCCCCAGGGTGAGAAGCTTGGCTTGATGAATCCCTTGTTGAGTAGTTCATTGAGCTGGCTGGATAACTCTTGCATTTCTGCAGACGCTAGACGGTAAGGGGATTTGGCTACGAGTGTAGCTCCTGGGATTAAGTCGATTCGGAATTCGACTTGGTGTTTGGGAGGAACTCCTCGAAGATCTTCGGGGAAGACATCAGGAAAGTTGCAGACTTCGGGGATGCTCTCGATGTCTTTAACTTCCTGATTTTCGTTTACGACATGCGCTAGGAATGCATGGCACTCCTTTCGCAGATATTTTTGGGCTTTGATGCACGATATGATACGAATGTTTCTGCTGAGTTTATCGCCGTAGATGATGAGAGCTTCGCCATTTGGCAAATTGAGGCGAATGGATTTTTCGAAACAAAGAATATCCGCATGAAGACTTAACCAGTCCATGCTGATGATGACATCGAAGCTCTTAATGGAGACTGGCATAAGATCGATGGGAAAGGAATAATCGTTTAAGGTAAGGGTGCAGCCTATGAATACGTCGTTAGTGCTCTCTTTCTTTCCGTTAGCCATCTCGATGGTAAATGTTTCAATTAGAGGTTGGGATTTATGCTTAAGTAGGTGTTCAAATGCATGACTGATAAAACTCATCTCCGCACCACTATCAAAAAGAATGCATGCATAAGAGTTGTAGAGGAAGAACGTACCCGTAACTACAGGGGGATCAGCGACTACCTCCTCCTGGCCCATTTCTAGCTTTTTCCCCGTGTTGCCAGCAGTCGTTGCTTTGGGGCAATTCCTCTTGAAGTGCCTGGTTTCACCACAACCATAGCAGGCTTGGCCCACTCCAGCTCCAGGAGCCTGATTGGTTGGTTGGACTTATGCTTTGCAAAAACGGGTTGTATGCCCTTTTTTGCCACAGTTGTTGCATTACATGTCACGGCAAGGTCCGTGATGATGGAAGTTACACTTGTCACACCTTGGGAGGGTTCCAGCATATCTGATTGTAGGAGCTTAAGTTGTGGAAGCAGCAGCAGGAGTGGTAGCAGCGTGAACTACCACTATCTGTTGTTTCTTGGAGGGCTTCTGCGAAGATTTCCCCTTGCGTTTGTTCCAGAACTTTTTCTTCCCACTGCCTTCTTGTTATGGTCCTGGAGCGGCTGCCACGGGGTTGTGGCTATCCTCGTGATCCACTAAGGCCTGTTTCAGATGCTTGGCACAGAAGAGCCAGGTCACTAAACATAGTAGTATAAGCTAAAACATTCCCCTGAGTTGGGGGTGTCAATCCCCATATATAACTCTCAACTTTCTTGCTCTCTGGGGTGACCAATCCGGGACACAGAAGAGCCAGGTCACTAAACATAGTAGTATAAGCAACCATGTCGGAACCCTTCATCTTCAGATCCAGAGTTGTTGCTCCAACGTCTGCATCTCGCCACACGGGCAGTATTCATTGGATTAGTGTCTAAGTCCATAACTATCATTGGTATGTACTTGACCCGAGAGTAGCATGGTCGCTTTGGGTTGCATATCATCAGGACAATTTTTTATGATGGACTTTTGAGAAGAGGTTATTTATGGTTTCTTAATATATTATAAGTTCTAATATATTAATATGAAATCATATGATTTAATTAGTATTGATCAAGAATTAGTTTGGAATTAATTTTGTGATCAAAAGAGACTAATTAAATATATGGAGATTGATTATGTAAATCATTCATTCTTATAATGTGGGCTTATGATCCATAGTTCTTTATGTTGGGCTAAACCCATGTGGTGACCCATGGATGATCCATGGAGATTTAAACCCATAGAGCATGAAGAATATGGAAAGTCATGCACATTAGGGTTTACGTGGTGTAACCCTAATGTTGCCACACTATATAAGAAACCCCTATCTCATGAAATCGGCCTATGTATGTGTTCTTGGAGAGCCATAGCCGATTTTGAGTGTAAGACTTCCTCTCTCAAGTTATCCTTTGTCCTAGATGTGTTGTGATTCCATTTGAGGCATTCATACTATTGGTGCTAAGCTCTTAAAGGTTCAAGGCTTCCGACTACACTAAAAGGTATGTCATCTAACTTGTATTTCATGTTGTTTATGCTTTATTGTATGCTAGTTAGGATGATGCTTTAGAATATTGAATGTATGAATGTATAATAGAGAAAACATAGATCCAAAGCATCTATGGTTGCATGTACACCATAGGAGTGTTAGAATGCTCAAAACCCTTCAGTATTCGGCCAACATTAACTCCTTTAAATCCTCCTAACTCATAGCATTTTCTAACGGAAGAGTCAGGGATTTGACTTGGCTGTTCCACCAATTTAGTGTTGTGTCAGTGAAGGTGCATGCTGCAAACTTCACCTTACTGGTCTTGGGTCATGCACATATCTCGAAAATTGATTCGGTCTTTTCGAACCAATGGGTTAGAGCAATGACACCTCCAGTTCCATCAAAAGACCGAGGTTTGGCGTTTGTGAATTCCTTGTATGAACACTCCTTCGTTTGTCCATGATTGTCACCAAGGTTTGATGGGTTGGCACCACTACCTGCCCCGCTAGTGCCACTAGCATTAATCTGGGACATGGCGGCAGCCACGGCGGCTATCACCGCTGCTTGAAAAACAACAAGATCGTACTGAGGAGGCGGCGGCGGCAGATCTGTCGGAGGGTTGTTGTTCTTTCTGTTGGACTTCTTCTTCGAAGGCATCTTTCTCTAAGAAGATTCAAGAGGAAATGACAATAAGTCCTCTATAGTTGTCAAGAGTAAGGTCTTTCGAACAAAGTATATCTTAGTCCTAGTTGTAACATAACATGATTCTATAGAGTACTACCAGTGATCTACAATAGAATTTTACTAACATAAGCAAGTAATCGCAGACATTCAATGGTGAGAATTAGTAATATGTGAAATTAAACTGTGTAGTGTGATAATGCCATAAAATACTCCTATAGTATTTTTAAGTTTTACGTTTGGTTCTTGTGCTTCTCTTTGTATAGAATATGGGTAACTTTTAGACTTGTTGCAACACCACAGTCACTCCCAAACACATGTTGGTCATATCTCGGATAAATATAGTTGATCAGGTTATATTTATCCTAGATATGATTACATAACTGTCCAGGTGTAACCGTAGTGTCCAACTTATCTTAAATGCTTTTATGTAGTTCTTACTGTGATGTTGTTTCTAGTGTGTATGTATACTTGTATACTTTTTATAAAATACTTAGATTTTAAAAGGATACTTTTAGTTCAGAGTGCTTCGGCCCCTTAGCGTTTATAGTTGTATACCATGTAAGGTTTGATATACTTAGTTCACTATAAACAATCCTCTGTTCTGAAAAGTTATATAACCTCTAATTATATATTTTAGATTATTTTCTAAGCCACAAGAACTTAACGGAACAAATAAAATTTGAAATTTTATTTAACAAAAATTTGACTTCTGTTGACTAGAAAGTATCGGGTTGTCACAACTTCATGGAATTTATCACGAGTGATCGTGAGACGATAATATCATATAAGTCTTCAAACCTAGATATATGAGTTGTTGACTATGAATTAGTTGTGCATTGATGATACGAAAACGTATCGGTAACTTGATATTATAAAACATATCGTTGAGCATAATTTAATGAGTAGTTAGTACAAGCATATAATGTCGAAGTTTATTTGTTCCCTTTTATCCTAAGAAGATTAAAAGCGATATCATGGGCCCCTCGATGATTCTGTTTTGAGTTATGTGTCGGGCCCGGTCAGAACTAAATTGTTGTGTTCAGTTATGTTCTTTGTCAGACGAATCGAAAATCGGGAAACAAACTGCTGGACAATAAGTATGACATTGTTCCATGTATTTGTCCAACTGATATCTTGAGAACAGAGGATTATATGATCCCTTATATTAAGGATGCGTCACTGACTGGGTCAGAGTTGACAGCAGCTTTTGAAAGCATACGATTGCTAAGTCGGATCCTAGAGTTACATTGGCAGTTATAGTTATTAGACTTATCCAAGTGGAAAATTGTTGGATTTAGTGTCTAAGCCCATAACTATAACTGGGATGTACTTGACCTGATTGTAGCATGGTCTTTTTGGGTTGCCTTCATCAGTGCAATTTGATAGGATGGACTTTTGAGAATAAGGTTAGTTATGATTTATTAATATATTACAAGTATAATATATTAATATATGAAATCATATTATTTAATTAGTATTGATCAAGAATTAATTTGGAATTAATTTTGTGGTCAAAAGAGACTTATTAAATATATGGAGATTGATTATGTAAATCAATGATTCTTGTAGTGTGGGTCAATGATCCATGATTATTTAGATGGGCTAAACCAATAAGTTAATCCATGGATAGTCCATGGAGGTTAAACCCATAGAGCATAAGAATGTGAAAGGTCATGGAGCATTAGGGTTTACAAAGTGTAACCCTAAAATTTGCCACACTATAAATAGAGTCCCCTACAGCCAAAATCGGTTGCCTCATCAATCCAAGAGCGTGATACACGATTTTGAGCTTGCTAACCTATTCTCTTAAGCCTCATCTTGCATATGATGTTTGTGAACCATTAGAGGCGTCACACTTGAGGTTCTCAAGCTTTCAAAGGTCAAGAACTCTACCCTACTCAAGAGGTAAGCATCCAAACTAATGTTTTATTATATATCTTCAATTGTATGCTAGCTAGGGTGAATGCTTTGGAAAAACAAAATGCACTTATAACTAGAGAAAACATAGATCCAAAGCATTTAGGGTTGCATGTGCACCATAGGAGTGTTATAGTGCTCCAAACCCAACACAAGCTACATCAAGAGGTATTCATCTAACTTGCTTTTTATGTTGTATATCCTCAATTGTATGCTAGTTAGGATGTATGCTTTGGAAAATTGAAATTGCATGTATAATTAGAGAAAACATAGATCCAAGGCATGTAGGGTTGCATGTGCACCATAGGAGTGTTATAGTGCTCAAAACCCAACAGTAGTATCAGAGCCTATGATTGTTTTCTATTATATTGATGTTATTGTATAATTTTCAAAGCTGAAAAAGTCACATTTATGTTCTCTGACTTCCCGACTCGACGAGTCCTATGATTGGACTCGACGAGTTGGATAATTAGATGATGAACTCGACGAGTCCATTGCCAGACTCGACAAGTTGGATCATCAGATGGCAGCTTTCTTGAGTTCTTGACCAAAATTAGATTAGGATCATTACCACAAACTGTTTTGTATCATTAAAAATCTTTTTTCTGATATGGTAGTGATTATGTTTATCCAATTAAAAGACAATTGTCAAATTTAAAGATAATAAGTTGATTAATTGTATTATTTGATGTGAATTGTTTTGCTATATGAGTTAGATTAGATCAACTTGATGAATAACTAGTTATATGATAATTAAATAAGTTATAATTGATCTAATTGTTCTTGAAGACAGTTTCATAACTTGTCCTCAAGTTATGAAATATGAAAAGTCTCATTCATGAACATTAAAACTCATAAGATATGGAAACCAAAATTTTTGAAGAGTTACAAAACTTGCCCTCAAGTTTTGGAATTTGTAAAGTCTCACTTATGAAACATTTAATTCCAAACCTTAGAATTTTAAAAGTTTAGAATTCAACCCTTATACTATTATAATATTAAAAGTTAATACTTATATATATGTATAATACAAGTCAGTATTAATGTTAGTAGGCCTCATTCACGAAACCGGTCTATAAGTGGGGTATAAGGTTACTTCCTATAAAATGGTGGTTTAATGGGTGTCCACTGTCACCCACCGCTTCCTTGACTGGTGGAGGGTTGTTAGCCGAACGGGTAGGATAGGACATAAATCTTCATTAATAAGTATAATGAAATTATAAAGTAACTAAACTTTTATAAATTCCCAATCTTAGTTACTTTAGGAAAATTGTGAAAATGGTGCTATTCCATGAAATTGAACTTTGCACCTTGCCAAGTCGTTAGTGGAGCGCATGTGGTTAATCGACACACTAATTTGGGACTGACAAGGATGGCAAAGGGTATCATGATGTTTGTCATAGATCAATGGAGTGTGTGTGGTTAACCGACACATTGATTAGGTGATAAGTGACATCAAGAGTACCAAGCAATTTGCATAGTTATTCACAGCTTGTTTGTGATCCTCGGTATCCCAGTCACAAACTTGAAGGGCATAATCGAGATTTAAACATGCCATTGAAAAGTTGAATGAATCTCAAAAGAATCTAGGAATTTCAGTCCAATTTAAAACTTAATAATCAAATTTGTTTTTCATGGTGGAAATTGGTAAATCGTCATTTACCTACCTTCAAATATTTTGCAATTGGATTATGGCATCCCTCTTCCGAATTGTAAAATATTGTGTTGGGTCCTAGCCTTAATATTACATTAGGGTGTTATATTAAGGATTCTCATCTAATGTAAACTTTGTTCTTTTTCCTTTTCAGTTGTCTATCCCAAACAATGCTTCAGGCTCCAACCCTTCTAGCTCATTCTCCCTCATGAACTAGGTTGGGAGAACTATCTTCGATGGGTCGAACTTTAACAATTGGATTCGAAACATTTGTATGGCCCTTTGCTACGAGGACAAAGAATATGTCCTCGATAAAGAGCTGAAGGAGATTGATGAACAAACTGCTACTCCCGAGCAAATCGAGGAATACAGGGTTCATGAGAGGGACGCGACAAAGGTGTCGTGCATTATGATTGCTACCATGACTGCTGAGCTTCAAAAGTCCTATGAGGACTTCTGGCCCTTCGAGATGCACCAAGATTTGATGGAAAGGTACCATCAAAGTGATCGGCATGAGAGGTATGGGATCATTGCCTCCATGATCACAACCAAAATGAAGGATGGAAAGTCCATCACGGCCCACTTCCAAAAGATGTAGAGATATGTGGACCGCTTGCTGAAGTTGAATGTGAACTTCGATGAAGAGTTGGCTATTGATATCATCTTACATTATTTGCCTTCTTCTTATGATTAGTTTAGAATGACTTATCATATGAACAAGGAGGAAGTCACTCTGAGCAAGCTTCAAGGCCTTCTAAGAACTGCATAAAGCAATTTGAAAGGCAAGTCTGTTGTATCTACTCCTACTGTTGTTGCCCCTGTTTTGGCAATTGGACATGGGAAGGGAAAGAAGAGGAAGGCTCCTTCTAAGAGCCACAATGGAAAGCCCTATGATGGATCCTCTTCTACTGGAACCAAAGGTGGTCCTGCTAAACCCTCTACCAGTCCAAAGGAAGCAGAGTGCTTTTATTGTCATTAAAAGGGCACTGGAAATGAAGCTGCCCCAAATACTTGCAGAACATTAAGGATGGGAAGATAAAGCCGACATTCGTAGGTATTTACACTATTATTTCTAATAACTCATCACATGCTAATTCTTGGGTCCTTGATACAGGTTGTGGATTTCACATTTGTTCTGATTTGCAGTGACTAAAAGGAAGTAGGGATGTGGAGCACGGAAAGATAAACTTAATCATGGGGAATAGGAAAGTGTCGCATGTCACCAAGATTGGAGTTTATTCTTTATTGCTTAGTAGTGGGTTAAATTTAGAGTTGAATAATTGTTGTTACTCGTTGGATATGGCGAGAAATATTATTTCCTTTCATGGTTTGAATAAACAAGGTTTTAGATTTTCATTTGATAATGAAATTGGTTCTATTAATGCTTTCTTTAATGGTGTATTTTATTTTAATGCATTGCCTTGTAATGGTATATATGAAACTATGATGATTGTAGATAACTTAGGAAATAATGTGTTGAATATTGATTCGTCCAATAGTTTGGACAAGGCATGCTTGTGGCATTGTCGTCTAGGACATGTCAATAAGAAGCTCATAGCCCAACTCCAAAAGGATGGAGTCTTGGAGTCATTCGAATTGAAGTCGGATGACACTTGCGAATCTTGTTAGCTTGGAAAGATGACCAAGTCACCCTTCACTGGTACTTGTGAAATGGGTGAAGGCCTGTTGGATCTCATACACACGGATGTGTGTGGACCCTTCAGATCCGCCACAAGGGATGCTAATCGCTTCTATGTGAATTTTACAGATGATTACAACAGATATGGTTGTATTTACTAGATCAAGCATAAGTCAGAAACCTTTAAAAAGTTCAAAGAGTTTAACCAAGAAGTAGAGAGTCAATTGGGCAGGAAGATAAAGATGCTCCGATCCGATCGAGGTGGTGAGTATCTTAGCATCAAGTTCCACGACTATCTTAAGGAATGTGGAATTGTTTCATATATTACGCCACCTATGACACCACAACTTAATGGTGTGGCTGAGAGGCGCAATCGAACCTTGTTGGACATGGTTCGTTCCATGATGAGTCGAGCTTCGTTACCTATCTCATTCTGGGGGTATGCTTAGAGACTGCCACCCATATCCTTAATCTAGTCCCAACTAAGAAAGTTGCCAAAACACCGCACGAGATGTGGACATGGAAGGCTCCCTCGTTAGAACATATCAAGGTTTGGGGTTGCGAGGCTTTCGTAAGACGATAGACTCACAGCAAGCTCGAACCTTGTAGTGAGCGATGTATTTTCATCGGCTACCCGCAGAATTCCTTTGGGTATCTCTTATATAGACCGAGTGACAATGTTGTCTTCGTTGCGAGGAGAGGGTTTTTCCGAGAGAGAGAACTCATATGCCAAGAGGACAATGAGAGGAAAATTGACCTTGAAGAGCTTCAAGAGTTAAGTGATGAAGCAACCTCAAACACTAGCACTCAACCCGAGGAGGAAACTCCTATTGAACCAATTGATGAGTCCGTACCTCTGAGACGTTCCAGTATAGTTAGTGTTCCACCTATGTTATATGGTCTTCATATAACAGCTGAAGGTGATACATTTATCAGTGATAATACATTGATAAATCTGGATGAACCTAACAACTACAAGGAAGCCATGGCAGGCCCTGAGTCTGCAAAATGGAAAGAGGCGATGGACAGCGAGATTCAGTCCATGTATGAAAATCAAGTTTGAAACTTGGTTGACAATGTGCCCGGTCACAAGACAGTCGGGTGCAAATGGATCTTCAAGAAGAAGACCGACATTGATGGGAAAGTACACACATATAAGGCGAAGCTGGTTGCGAAGGGCTTTACTCAAACTCATGGAGTTAACTATGATGAGACCTTCTCAGCAGTAGCGAAGATTAAATCTATAAGGGTTATGTTATCCATAGCTGCATTTCATGATTATAAAATATTGCAAATGGATGTCAAAACCGCTTTCCTTAATGGAAAGTTGGCTGAAGATGTTTACATGTCTCTTCCAGAGGCTTTTGTCAATGCAAAGTACCCTAATAGAGTGTTTAAGCTTGAGAAATCCATCTATGGATTGAAACAAGCATCACGCAGATGGAATCTTTGTTTTGATGAGAAAGTCAAAGAATTTGGTTTTTCGAGAAGCGAAGATGAGTCCTGTGTATATGTCAAAGCTAGTGGGAGTATAGTTAGCTTTCTGGTATTGTATGTGGATGACATACTGCACATAGGAAACGACATCCCAACCTTGCAGGAGGTGAAGTCCTGGCTTGGGAAGTGTTTCGCTATGAAGGACCTTGGGGAAGCTGCTTATATTCTAGGGATAAGAATATTGAGAAACAGGAGTAAAAGACTAATAGGACTTACTCTATGTACCTACTTGGATAAGGTGTTGAAACGTTTCAACATGGAGAATTCCAAGAAAGGTGGCTTACACATCCAAAGGAATACCAAGCTGAGTAAGACTCAAAGTCCGAGTACAGAGGCCGAGATAGTAGAGATGAGTCGAGTACCATATGCTTCCGTAGTTGGCTCCATCATGTATGTTATGACTTGTACTCGCCCTAATGTGGCCTTTGCTTTGAGCATGGTCAGCAGATATCAAGGGAATCCTGGTAGAGCTCACTGGACTGCGGTAAAGAACATTCTTAAGTACCTGCGGATGACTATGGACTAGGTTCTTACCCTCGGTGGGAGTGATGATTTGAGAGTGACAGGGTATTGTGACGCCGGTTTTTAGACGGACAGAAATAATTTGCGCTCTCAGTTGGGCTGGGTGTTGTTGGATTAGTGTCTAAGCCCGTAACTGTATTTGGTAAGTACTTGACCCGGTTGTGCATGGTCCTTTTGGGTTGCCTTCACCAAAGCAACATGACAAGATGATATATTAAGAAAGAGGTTATTATGATTTATTAATATGTTATAGGAATAATATATTAATGGAGAAATCATATAATTAAATTAATATTAGACAAGAAATAATTAAGAAATTAATTATGTGGCTAAAAGACATTAATTTAATATCAGGGACTTAAACTGTCAAATGTGTGATAGTTGAGTATTGGGCTGAGGAGCCTCTTGGATTAGGCATGGACGAAATTAGGATGTGTCCATCCTTAATTTTGGCCCTAAGGCCCTATTCCAGAAGCTTCCTTGGATAGCTTAAGGCCTAAGCTGTCCATTAGGGTTTTTGACTGAAACCCTAACAGCTTCAGTATAAATAGGGCCCTAAGGATCAAGAATTCGGCTACCCCTATTCCTAAGAGCTATAGAGCCGACTTCAAGAAGCCTCCAACCTCTCTCCAAGATCATTCTTTTGCTACTGGTGTTTGTAAGCCATTAGAGGAGTGACACTTGCGACTCTAAGCTTCAAAGACAAGAAGATTCAAGCAAGAAACAAGAGGTAATCATCTAGATCTGATTTGTTTCTTATAATTTCGAATTCTTCTTAATAGATCTCTTAATAGATCTAGGGTTTATAAGTCTTGGATGAATGCATGTACAATTAGAGAAACCTAGATCTAAGCATTAGGGTTTGCATGAGCACATAGGATGTTCTTTTGGCTCAAACCCATCAGTGGTATCATAGCTTTGTTTGGTTTCTATTATATTGATGCCTTGTTTATTCATTCAAGCTTTAAAATCGATTTTTGTGCTAACTATCTGATGAACTCGACGAGCTCCTTGAGGAACTCGACGAGTTCCGATGTGGACTCGACGAGTTTAGCTGTCAGACAGAAAGATTTTCGGGATATCTTGTTGTTTTGCTTAAGGATACTTACCTAAATCGTTTTAGTTTAATAAAATCTGAATTTTATTACCTTTTAGTCAATATCATTAACAAAACAAGAGATAATTACCAATTATTTGAATAATAAATTCCTTATTTTATAATATTTGATTATTTGAATTTATTTGGTGAATTATCTTGTACATAATCTTGATTAGGTCAAATTTGGATAATCATTAAATTAATTGTTTAATTTAAAATTATTTGCTATTTGATCCTTTGTGTTTTGAAAAGTTCAAAACTTGTCCTCAAGTTTTGAAATTTAAATTTTATGATTAAAATGTTTAATTTGAACTATTTAAATTTCAAACCCTAGAATTTTACAAGTTTAAAATTCAACCTTATACTTTATAATATTATGAGATTAATATATATATATATATATATATATATATATATATATATATATATATATATATATATATATATATATATATATATATATATATATATATATATATATATATATAGGGGACAGTTCAAATAAAAACAGTAAATAGTGTGAGAACGTAAAAACACTTTTTTATGTTATTATTCTGCAATGAATTTTGTATCGACTACTTTATGTCATTATTCAGCAAAGAATAAATGAATAGTCAAAGGTTAAAATTAAAATTAGAATTTACTACAAAAATGCACATATATAAGTTTATAAAAGAATAATAACATTGTAATGAATATATGACTAATCGAAAGTTAATATTTATATTAGAATTACTTCAACAATACACATATACAAAATTCATTACAGAATAATAACATAAACATAGTGTTTTTACGTTCTCACACTATTTACTGTTTTTATTTGAACTTACTTTTATATATATATATATATATATATATATATATATATATATATATATATATATATATATATATATATATATATATAACTTAAAATGCTAGTCTTACCGTTAGTAGGCCTCATTCACGAAGCCGATCTATAAGGGGGGTATAAGGTTATGGCCTATAAAATGGTCGTTTATTGGGTGTCCACTCTCACCCACCGCTTCCTTGATTGGTGGAGGGTCGTTAGCCGAACGGGTAGGATAGGGAAAACCTTTCTTCATTAAAAGTATAATGAATCTATATAAAGTAACTAAATGTTTTTTCAAAATTCCCAATCTTAGTTACTTTAAGCAAAAGTGAATTGATGCAATTCCATGAAATTACACTTTGTACCCTTGCTAAGACGTTAGTGGAGCGTGTGTGGTTATCCGACACACTAATTGGGTTCTAAGCAAAGGTGGCAAAGGGTGACTCATTGTTTGTCATAGTTCGATGGAGCGTGTGTGGTTAACCGGCACATCGAATAGGTGACTGTAACAATGAGGGCACCATGTATATTTGCATGGTTATTCACACCCGCTTTGTGATCCTCGGCATCCCAGTCACAAAGTAGAGGGGCATATCGAGATTTAAACATGTCATTGAAAAGTTCAATGAATCTCAAAAGATCTAGGAGTTTTCAATACATTTAAAACTTAATCTCTTTTCATTTTTCATGGTGGAGAATTAGTGAATCGTCATTCACTTACCTTCAAATTATTTACATGTTAGATTACGGCATCCCTTTTCTAATTTGTAAATAATGTTGTTGGATCCTAGCCCTAATTTCTCATTTGGGTGTTTAATTGGGGATTCATTTCTAATCAAACTTTGTTTATTTTCCTTTCCAGATGTCGAACATGAACAACAACAACACTTCCGGCTCGAATTCCTCCGACTCATTCTCACTCATGAACTTGTGTGGGAGGGTGATATTTGATGGAAACAATTTCAATGATTGGATCCATAACATAAGAATGGTCACCCGTTACGAGGACAAAGAGTATGTCCTTGACAAGGAGCTGAAGGAGATCAACCTCAACACTGCCACTGCTGAAGAGATCGTTGCCTTTAAGGCACATGAGCGTGATGCCACGAAAGTCCATTGCATCATGCTAGCGACCATGACTGCAGAACTACAAAAGTCCTATGAGGACATGTATCCCTATGAAATGCATCAATACTTGCTGGACCGGTACCACCAAAGTGCGAGGCAAGAAAGGTGTGAGATCATCACTTCGATAATCACTACCAAAATGGGTAATGGAGAGTCCCTTACCGCTCATCTGCAAAAGATGCAGAGATATGTTGATCGCTTGCTGAAATTAAATGTTAAATTCGATGAAGAGCTGGCAATTGACATCATCCTTCACTCCTTACCTCCCTGCTACAACCAGTTCCGCATGACCTACCACATTAATAAGGAAGAGGTCACCTTGAGCAAGCTTCAAGGCTTGCTAAGGACTGTTGAGAGCAATCTCAAGGATAAGTCTGTTGCACCGACTCCCACTCCCATTGTTGCGCCTGTCTTGGCAATAGGTCAAGGGAAGGGTAAGAAGAGGAAGGCTCCCTCAAAGAGCCACCACAAGGGAAAGTCCCAAGATGGGACCTCTTCTAGTGGAACCAAAGTTGGTTCTGCTAAACCCAACTCAAACCCTAAGGAGGCAGAGTGCAACCACTGCCACAAGATAGGGCATTGGAAGAGAAGCTGCCCGGAATATCTGCAAGCAATCAAGGATGGGAAGATCAAGCCATCCTACGCAGGTATTTACACAATTAAATCTAATGATTCATCACATTCCATTTCTTGGGTACTTGATACAGGATGTGGTTTTCACATTTGTTCTGATTTGCAGGACCTAAGAAGAGATAGGGATGTGGAGCATGGGAAGATAAATTTGATCATGGGGAACAGAAGATCGTCGCCTGTTACCAAGATCGGAGTTTACTCTTTAATGCTTAATAGTGGATTAGGATTAGATTTAAACAATTGTTGCTATTCGCCACATATGGAAAGAAACATCATTTCATTTCATGGTTTATATAGACAAGGTTTTAGATATTCATTTGATAATGAAAAGGGTTCTATTAATGCTTATCTTAATGGTGTTTTTTATTTTGAAGCATTGTCTTGTAATGGAATATATGAAACTGTGATGGTTGTAGATAACGTAGGAAATGATGTGCTGTATATTGATTCATCCAATGATTTGGATAAAGCATGCTTGTGGCATTGTCGTCTTGGACATGTCAACAAGAAACGCATAGCCCAACTCCAAAAGGATGGAGTGTTGGAGTCATTCGACCTTAGGGACGATGACGTGTGCGAATCTTGTTTACTTGGAAAGATGACCAAGTCACCCTTCACTGGTACTTGTGAAAGGGGTGAGGGTCTATTGGATCTCATACACACCGATGTGTGTGGGCCCTTTAGATCCACCACAAGGGATGCAAACCGCTTCTATGTGACTTTCACCGACGATTAAAGCAGATATGGATATATCTACTTAATCAAGCACAAGTCGGAAACCTTTGAAATGTTCAAAGAGTTTAAACAAGAAGTGGAGAATAAACTGGGCAGAAAAATCAAGATGATTCAATCCGATTGAGGAGGAGAGTACCTAAGTATTGAATTCCACGACTATCTTAAGGAATGCGGAATCGTTTCGCAATTAACGCCACCTAGGACACCGCAGCTGAACAGTGTGGCTGAGAGGCGTAATCGAACCTTGTTAGACATGGTTCATTCCATGATGAGTCGTGCTTCACTACCTATCTCATTCTGGGGGTAAGCCTTAGATACTTCCGCCTATATCCTTAACTTAGTCCCTACGAAGAAGGTTGCCAAAACACCTCACGAGATGTAGACAGGGAAGGCTCCCTCATTGGCACATATCAAGGTTTGGGGTTGCGAGGCTTTCCTAAGACGAGAGACTCACGACAAACTCGAACCTCGTAGTTAGCGGTGTATTTTCATCGGCTACCCGCAGAAGTCCTTTGGATATCTCTTCTATAGACCGAGTGACAATGTTCTCTTCGTTGCGAGGAGAGGGGTTTTCCGAGAGCGAGAACTCATAAGCCAAGGGGACAATGGGAGGCAAATCGATCTTGAAGAGATTCAAGAGTCGAGCGATGAAGGAACCTCAAACGCTGGCGCTCAACCCGAGGAGGAAACTCCGGTTGAACCGATTGACGAGTCCTTACCTCGTAGACGATCCGATAGAGTTAGGGTTCAACCCCAGTTTTATGGTTTTCATATTACTACCGAAGGGGATACGTTCATTAGTGATAGTACACTAGTGAATTTGGACGAACCTAACAGCTATAAGGAAGCCATGGCAGGCCCGGAGTCTGATAAGTGGAAAGAGGCGATGGAGAGCGAGATTCAGTCCATGTATGACAACCAAGTTTGGAATTTGGTTGACCATGTGCTCGGACGTAAGACGGTCGGATGCAAGTGGATCTTCAAGAATAAGACCGACATGGATGGGAATATGCACACATATAAGGCGCGGTTGGTCGCGAAGGGTTTCACTCAAACTCCCGGAGTTGACTATGATGAAACCTTCTCACCGGTTGCCAAGATAAAGTCTATTAGGGTGATGTTGGCCATTGCTGTATTTCATGACTACGAAATATGGCAGATGGATGTCAAAACCGCTTTCCTTAATGGGAAGTTGGCTGAGGATGTTTACATGGCTCAGCCAGAGGGTTTTGTCAATGCAAAGCATCCCAATAGTGTGTGCAAGCTTGAGAAGTCCATTTATGGACTTAAGCAAGCGTCTCGCAGATGGAATCTTTGTTTCGACGAGAAAGTCAAAGAGTTTGGTTTTCTACGAAGCGAAGATGAATCATGTGTATATGTCAAAGCCAGTGGGAGTATAGTAAGCTTCCTCGTATTGTATGTCGATGACATACTACTCATAGGAAACGACATTCAGACATTGCAGGAGGTTAAGTCCTAGCTCGGGAAGTGCTTCGCTATGAAGGACCTCGGAGAGGCTTCCTATATTTTTGGAATAAGGATAGTGAGAGACAGAAGTAAGAGACTAATAGGACTTAGTCAGAATACTTACTTGGACAAGGTACTAAAACGTTTTAGTATGGAGAATTCAAAGAAGGGGGAGTTACCGATCCAAAGTAATGCCTAGTTGAGTAAGACTCAAAGTCCGAGTACCGAAGTCGAGATAGCAGACATGAGCTGAGTACCTTACGCTTCCGCAGTTGGCTCGATCATGTATGCTATGACTTGTACTCGCCCTGATGTGGCCTTCGCTTTGAGCATGGTCAATAGATATCAAGGGAACCCTGGCAAAGCACATTGGACCGCAGTCAAGAACATTCTTAAATACCTTCGGAGGACCAAGGAATGGTTTATAGTCCTCGGTGGGAGTGATGACTTAAAGGTGCGAGGGTACAGTGACGCCAGTTTTCAGACCGACAGGGACAACTACCGTTCGCAGTCGAGCTGGGTCTTTACCCTTAATGGAGGAGCAGTGACTTGGAAAAGTTCCAAGAAAGAGACTGTAGCTGATTCAACGTGCGATTCAGAGTACATTGCAGCAAGCGAAGCATCAAAGGAGGCAATATGGCTGAAGAATTTCATTGGAGACCTTGGAGTTGTGCCAGCCATACAGGAGCCTATGGAAATTTTCTGTGATAACGAAGGAGCGGTTGCCTTGACCAAGGAACCGAGGGATCATGGTAGATCTCGACATATCGATAGAAAATATCACTTTATTCGACATCGGGTGGAAGGACTCCTCATAGTAAAGAGGGTATCGTCAGAGGATAACCCAGCAGATCTGCTTACGAAGGGACTGAGTAGGGTTAAACACTTGCAGCACGCTAGGAGCATTGGGCTGAAGGACGATATTAGTTTGGATTAGATAGTTTAGAAAAGTGTAATAGATAAACTGTAATTAACATTTGATGATTAAATAAAAGAGTATTATTTATTAGTAATGTTGTTGTCTTATGTTAATTGTTTACATATTGTTTCACTTTGCATGTTTTGACTTCCTGAATAATGAGATTATTCGAACGATCCACAGTCGTTCATATGTTGGAAGTAGGTATGAATGCAGACTGTCATGAATTGGTGTGTAGATTGTCTGAAATGTATTATACATAGCAAAAGTTTGCTACAACGTTCATGAGTGCTTATGAGTTTGATTTGAGCATTGGAATAAACCCACGCTTGCTGGAATTACTTCATGGAATTTATCACGAGTGATCGCAAGACGATAATATCATATGGTCTTAAAACCTAGATATATGGTTTATTGTTTGCTAATTGGTTATGCATTGATAATGCGTAAACGCATCAGTAACTTGATGTTATAAAACGCATTGTTGTGTATGATTTGATTAGTGAAAAGTAAATGCATATATGTCAAAGTTTATCTGTTCCTTTTATCCTAAGAGGGTAAAAGCGATATCAGGGCCCCTCGATGATTTGGTTTCACTTATGTGTCGGGCCCGGTCAGGACTGAATTGATGTGTTCAATTAAGTTCTATGTCAAACGAATCAGAGATCGAGAAAGAAACTACTAGACAATAATTATGACTATGTTCCATGTAATTGTCAGCACGATATCTAGAACAGAGGACTGTACGATCCCTTATCTAAAAGACAGGTTACTGATGAGATCAGAGTTTGACAGCGTCTTTGAGAGCTTCGATTGCTAATCAGATTGTGCTTACATTTATAGTTACTAGACTTATCCAAGTGGGAGACTGTTGGATTACTGTCTAAGCCCGTAACTGTATTTGGTAAGTACTTAACCCGGTTGTGCATGGTCCTTTTGGGTTGCCTTCACCAAAGCAACATGATAGGATGATATATTAAGAAAGAGGTTATTATGATTTATTAATATGTTATAGGAATAATATATTAATGTAGAAATCATATAATTAAATTAATATAAGACAAGAATTAATTAAGAAATTAATTATATGGCTAAAAGACATTAATTTAATATCAGGGACATAAGCTGTCAAATGTGTGATAGTTGAGTATTGGGCTGAGGAGCCTCTTGGATTAGGCATGGACGAAATTAGGATGTGTCCATCCTCAATTTCGGCCCTAAGGCCCTATTCCAGAAGCTTCCTTGGATAGCTTAAGGCCTAAGCTGTCCATTAGGGTTTTTGACTGAAACCCTAACAGCTTTAGTATAAATAGGGCCCTAAGGATCAAGAATTCGGCTACCCCTATTCCTAAGAGCTATAGAGTCGATTTCAAGAAGCCTCCAACCTCTCTCCAAGATCATTCTTTTGCTATTGTTTTTGTAAGCCATTAGAGGAGTGACACTTGTGACTCTAAGCTTCAAAGACAAGAAGATTCAAGCAAGCAACAAGAGGTAATCATCTAGATCTGATTTGTTTCTTATAATTTCGAATTCTTCTCAATAGATCTAGGGTTTATAAGTCTTGGATGAATGCATGTACAATTAGAGAAACCTAGATCCAAGCATTAGGGTTTGCATGAGCACATAGGATGTTCTTTTGGCTCAAACCCATCAGGTGTTTACCCTAAATGGAGGAGTAGTAACATGGAAAAGTTCCAAGCAGGAGACTGTAGTTGATTCAACGTGCGAATCAGAGTACATAGCAGCGAGCGAAGTATCGAAGGAGGCGATATGGTTAAAAAACTTCATCAGAGACCTTGGAATTATACCATCCATAAAGGAGCCTGTGGAGATTTTCTGCGATAATGAAGGGGCGATCGCCTTAACCAAGGAACCGAGAGATTATGGAAGATCCAGGCATATCGACAGATAATACCACTTCGTAATACATCAAGTAGAAGAAGGACACCTCGTTGTAAAGAGGGTATCGTCAGAGGACAACCCAGGAGATCCTCTTACGAAGGGACTGAGTAGGGTTAAGCAGTTGCAGCATGCAAGGGGCATTGGGCTAAAGGACGATATTAGTTTTACTGATTAGATAAATATTTAGAAACTTGTAATAGATAAATTGTAATTGACATTTGATGATTGAATAAAAGGAGATTTATTTATAAGTAAACTTACTATCTTGTGTTAATTATTTACTCTTGTTTCACTTTTGCATGTTTTGACTTCCGGAATAATAAGATTATTCGAACTATCCATAGTTGATCATACTTTGGAAGTAGGTTATGAGGTTTGACTGTCATGAATCGGCTTGTAGATTATCTAAAGTGTTAGACATAGCAAAAGTTTGCTACAACGTTTATGAGTGCTCTTGAAATAAGATTTGAGTATTGGTTTAAACTCACGCTCACATGAATCACTTCATGGAATTTATCACGAGTGATTGTGATACGATAATATCATATAGTCTTCAAACCAACACTACAAATAAAATGACATTTAGTGGCATAGAAAATGTGTCACTAAAAACAGAAAAAAAATGCCACTAAAGGCACCTTGGGAAATCAACAGCACAAAAAAAAGTGTCACTAAAAACGTTGCCACTAAATACCTTTAGTGGTACTTTTTGATTGTTTCGTTGCAGCCTTATGTGTTTTAGTGGCACTTTTTACTTTGACACTACCGCACTTGTAGGTTTTAGTGGCATAATTTTTATGCCACTATTTAACTGATAAAATAAATATTATTTTCATGTTTTTTTTAACACAAATAAAAATTATAAATCAAGGCCATTTTTTTAAAATTTAAATGGAATATAAAATAATATTAATAATAAGACAATTAAGATAATAAATAGAAAACACAAATATCATTAATTCAATTCAAATTTGTCTAACAACAATATTCAAACTTGTGCTAATGCTCAAAACATAATAATATCAAACTAAATATATGTTGGGGATTAACACAAAACTTGATCGACCACGAACATTCTATAATTTCTCATCTTGAGTTTTTCTTCTTTAGACAATATCACACTAAATATTTGTTGCGGAAAAGACAAAACTTGATCTACCACAAACTTTCTATAATTGCTCATCTTGAGTTTCTCTTCTTTAGACAATGACACAAACACCATCGGTCCTACAATGTCAAAACACATGAAGGTATAAGTAAGAAGAACAATGTACTTTTGGTATTCTCTAAAACAAATTTTCAAAATAAATAAAATATCAAAAAACTTAGCAAATTCATTTGCTAGTTATTAGGAATTTACAAACAATATTTAAATAAAAGTGTATTGATATCAAAATATGTACATGCTAACATTCTTCATACCTCCACGTAAACCACCATAGATAAATATTATATCACACTACACTCCTGCTGTAGTATCAAGAACTATACATAGGAAAATGAGTAGTGAGAAAAAAGTGAAGCTCATAGATCAAAAACTACATCCCTAACTAGGGTTGTAAATGATTTGATTTCAGTACAATAACTACCATTTAACTCTAGTCTATGATTCATGTCCCCTGCTACCTTGTTTAAAATAAATAATAAATCAAAAACTCAATTTCAATATCAATGGAATTGGTTCCTGGTGATGAGTTTAATTATAAGAGGCACTAACATACCTCCATTAGATAAGTAGATGCACCAATCGAGGTCTTTTACAGCCTCTTATCATCTAATTCACCATAATTTTAATTATGATGATCTGAAAAGGCATTGTGGTTCATTTGTGCTGGGAATTGTAAATTCCATGGATGGTTATGGATCAGGTTGCCAAAAAAGTTCACAACGGTACCTTGTGTTCGTACTTTTCATTAGGCCGCTTCCTTTAAGATGGCTGAAGAAAAAATAACAAAAATGTTAATCACATATTCACATGTAAGAAAATTATACATAGTTGTCATATACAAAAGTAATACTTACAAAATTCAATAGAACTAAGGAGTTCAAAACACTCAAAATGGCCATAACATATAAAATTCAATACTAGGTTGAAATAAGAAAATAAGAAAAAAAATTTAAAAAAGAAAACCTTACCGAGGTATGGTGACAACTCATGTCAAAGTATTGTGTATGGTCTATTGAGATTTTAGAGGAATAATACATAATTATCAAACATTATTTATTACATTAGCCATATAAGTGGTTTGATTCAGATATTGAAAACATTTTGCAACATCAATTGCCGAAATGTACCCTAAAATACATTTGCTACTACTAAATTGGGTTAAAGGGTGCATACAGATTCTATGCAAACACGGTTGAAAAAATACATAGAATAAATTAATATTCTAACAAAACGAGTGAGAATTCGAATGATTCAAAACATAATACCTTAACTTATGTGAATAGTAGCTTAGTTGCAGATTAGGGAAGACGGCAAAAAAATCCTAACTTGTACGGGCAGTGATGAATAAAGAGTGTGCATCATAGTGGGAGTTGATTATTTGGGGTTTAAGAGTCAATGGGTTTGGAATTAGATCGACATTGACAAAAGCTCACATATGGGAGAAATTTTGGGGAGCAGCTTTTTTCAATGGCGGATTTATAGTATGAGCTTCGCTGGGAGTTTAATTAAGCAAGTTTACTTAAGCGTATCAATTTTCACATCAAATTCAAGGTCAGATGCCAAACCTTATCACAATTATCGAACCCTAGTATGAACCCTAGAGTCAAATCTTGATTTGTTTCTGATTTTGAAGTTGCGTTCGTGTCAAGAGTCACGTCGTACTTGAGCCGAAGATGCCTGGGTAGAAGACGACATCAAGTAGTGGAACCAGGCAGTGGTGGCGAGTTGCGAAGGCTGAGCGGCGATGATTTTTTGGAGGCTATATCATCAGGTCATAGTCTGCCTGGGAGCGTGGGAGGTAATTAGAAGGGTGCCGGTGAAATTGAAAATTTTGGAGTCTCTTAGAGCGTGTTTGGATTCCTTTTTCAAAAAAAGTTTGAAAAGGTGTTTGGTAAATTTAAAAGAACTTTTAAAATGACTTTTTGGCAAGAAAAAAGAGAAAGGGTTTTAAAAGCTAGGATTTGTGACTTTTGGTTTTTTGGTATTTTCTTCGTCAAAAGTTAACCCAAACACATTTTAAAATCATCTTTTGGAAAAAGCTACAAGTCAAAAAGTTCTTTTGTTGAAAAAGACCTTTTAGCCTACAAAGCAATCCCAAACACCCCTTTAATCTCTTATCTATTTAGAAATCTCAAAAGAGGGGAGAATTTTTCAATAGGAGGGAAACAAAGTGCAGGCGGGGGCTTTGTAATTTTTGGAGAAAACATTTTCCCGCTGGCATGATTCTCTAATTTTGCCACTAAAAGTGTACTATAATGGCACATAAGAAATATGTCACTAAAAAATTGTGCCACTAAATGTCATTTAGTTTGTAGTGAAAGATATATAAGTTGTTGACTACGAGTTGGTTGTGCATTGATGGTATGAAAACGCATTAGTAACTTGATTTTATAAAATGTATCGTTGTGCATGATTTAACGAGTAGTTAGTACAAGCATATAAGTCGAAGTTTATATGTTTCTTCTGTCCTAAGAGGATTAAAAGCGGTATCTTGGGCCCCTCAATGATTTGGTTTTGGCTTATGTGTCGGATCCTGTCAGGACTCAATTGATGTGTTCAATTAAGTTCTATGTCAAACAAATCGGAAATCGAGAAACAAACTGCAGGACAATAAGTGTCACACCCCCAAACCAGAACGACGGAATCGTTCGAGGGCGGATCACTTCATGTAGTATCGTAACAGTTGAATACATAGTAAAGAAAGTAAACCAACCATCATATATATAATTTAAAAGTTACATTGTTGAATGATACTTATTTCAAAACAAATTACAATATGATGACAAAATGAGTTTTAAACTGACGCCTTAGCGTCACTTCTCCAAAAGCTGAAGTTTGCCTGTATTACTGAATCCCTGAGAAATACAAGTAGATTTGAAAGAGTAGATCAGCGTTTAAGCTGGTGAGTTCATAAGTATTTAATGTTAATGTTTGTATAAATCTGAATGAAATTGTTTGTAGATGTTTGAAAACTCCTAGAAAATCCCATATTTCCTACTAGTATAAAAGTAGTCTTCTACCAAGACCCGACTGATTTGAATGTTTTCTTTTAGAAATCCAATGTTTTTCCATAAATATGTGGTAGTTTAAAAGTTCCAAAACTGAAATGCAAAAGTGTTTTTCATGCCTAGAATAGTAGATTTATGTATGTATAAAATCACTAAGGCATTTGATAACCCCGTAAATCAACGTGTTTTTAATACTCCATGTGAGTTTTATAACCATGCTATTGACTCAGACTGCCCGTAACAACGTTCTTCAGGCGTTGGAATGTTATGACGATTGTCACCCCAGACTTGCCAGTCTAACTGTAGCTAACAGTTTAGGTGCGGGATTGTCAATCCCGTATAGATCTATACACAAGTATCACGCTCTCCCTACAAGAGATTATGGTATATAATACAGGACTTTAACTGCATACTTGAAAGTACGTGAAGTTGATTGTCTCACAAAACTTAGTATTAAATAGATTTACGTATGAAAAGTCCATTTGTTCTTGTATATGAAAGTATTTCCTTGATATAGTATTTATAGTATGTAAAATCTCATGACTATCTAGTAAACTATACCTATTATAGTTTTTCCAAAAGTGTGATTCGTATGCATGATAAACCCTAGTGTAGTGTCGACTTGGTATGTAAAGTATAACATTTGTAATAACATTATTGAACATTTATACTCAAAATATAAATAAAGTGTTTCATATTTACATAACAACATGTTTCATTCCAAAAAGGACAAAGTGTCATCGTGATATATTGTATGAGAACGTTTTCGTATGATAGTTATAAATCACATATGATTGATTATAACAAAAAGTATAGCAAAAGATTTATGTTATTCACACGAGGATAATCGTGTGTTTACTTGTATTCCCCCCCTTAAAAGTGTATAAAAGCATTTACAAAGCATTTGAAAACGTAGTTATAGGGGTATGAACTCACTTGATAGAGTGAAGATGGTGAGATGAAAACCGAGCAGAACTTCGACAGGAGAAAGCGGGTTTTCTCGGGATTCTCGGGAATTCTCGAGAGTATAAGACCTTCCTTCGGAACTTGGATGCGAAGACCGGGGCTTCGGGATGGCTTCGGGGGTTAAAACGCAGAGCTTCGGCACGAGAAAGAAGGGAATTGAGCAATGAAACCCGGAACCCCTTGAGCTCTATTTATAGCCCAATTTTTGGGTCCCACATCGTGGCCATAAGGTTGCCACATCGTTGAGTCGATCCTATCCTCTTCCATGGACGAGACGTCTGCTGCCAAGCCTGAAAACCCATCAATCAGGGCCCCACGTCGTGGCCATCTGTGCCACGTCGTGGCCAGCCTGACAGCCTCGGATTTTGTGTCTCGAACTTGTAAAATCCGTAACTTCTGCGTACGAGCTCCGTTTTCGACGTTCTATATATACACGCGTAGGTGGGAACATGCTCTACAACTCTCGTTTAGATTTCGTCGGCAAATTTTGACTTTATTTTTAATTAATTATTTTTAACAGGCCGGGACACGAAAACTCCGTCATAAATCCATAACTTCTTCGTCCGATGCCCGTTTTTGTCAGACTTTTTACAGTTGCGCTACTATTGTTGAGATCTTCGATTCTCATTTAGATTGTTTCGGCCAAAAAATCCCTCGATCTCTATTTCGAGTTTTTAGCTGTCTACTGCTATATCCGCAACTTCGAAAAATCATAACTTCCTCATACGAAGTCAGATTTGGGCGTTCTTTTTATGTATGTTCACGGTTTAATGATATCTACGACTTTCGTTTAGATACTTAAGGTTAAAAAGTATTTTATTAAAACTTCACGTTTAACGTTTAATCGTATTGACGGTTTTGTTGTGATTCTTAGGTTGGTCATAACTTCTTCGTTATAACTCGGAATCTAGTGTTCTTTATATTTATGAAAACCTTGACATGATAACTATCATTTTAGGCAACCCAATAGAGACTTTTGAACATTTTATTTTTGACGCTAATTTCTTTATATCAAAAGAGATAACAATTCTTGACTTTTCAGGTCATTACATTGATTCGAAATATTGGGTTGTCACATCATCCCCCCGTTAGAGGGAATTTCGTCCCGAAATTTAATGTAAGATAAATATTTGTGGATTAGGGAAAGAGATGCAGATACTTTTGTTTCATTTGATATTCGCGCTCCCAAGTGTATTCAGGTCCCCGTTTTGCATTCCAGCGGACCTTCACAATGGGTATGCGACTTTGTTTTGTTCGTTTAATTTCCCTATCCACGACCACAATTGGTTCCTCTATAAAGTGGAGACTCTCGTTGATTTCGATTTCGTCTAGGGGACGACGAGGGTCTCATCGGACAAACATTTCTTCAAGTTTGACACATGAAAGGTAGGTTGTACGTTATTGAGTTCCTGCGGTAGTCGAAGTTTATATGCTACCGGACCGATCCTTGCAAGGATCTCGAATGGTCCGATATACCTTGGGTTTAGTTTCCCACGTTTTTCGAAACGTATTAACCCTTTCCAGGGCGAGACCTTTAATAGCACTCGATCCCCGACCTGAAATGCCAAGGGCTTCCGTCTTTTGTCCGCATAACTCTTTTGTCTATCTCTTGAAGCCTTTAGTCGTTCCCGAATCTGAACAATCTTCTCAGTTGTTTCTCTTATGATTTTCGGGCCTGTGAGAGCGCTGTCGGGTACTTGTCCCTTGGCTAGTTGCGTGTCACCTACTTCAGCCCAGCACAGTGGTGATCTGCACTTCCGGCCATAGAGGGCTTCGAATGGAGCAACTTTAATGCTGGAGTGATAGCTATTGTTGTATGAGAATTCGACTAGTGGTAAATGGGTATCCCATGCTTTACCAAAATCGATTACACAAGCTCTTAGCATATCTTCCAAGGTTTGTATGGTCCTCTCACTTTGACCGTCGGTTTGTGGATGGTAAGCGGTACTCATGTCTAGCCTCGTTCCTAAAGACTTTTGCAGTGACTGCCAGAATCGCGAGGTGAACCTACTATCTCTGTCAGAGATAATGGATATTGGTACACCGTGCAGTCGTACAATCTCTCGGATGTATGTTCGAGCTAGCTTCTCCATCTTGTCGGTTTCCTTTATGGGTAGGGAGTGTGCGGATTTTGTTAATCTATCGACGATTACCCAGATGGTGTCTAGCCTACCTGCTGTCTTGGGTAATTTGGTTATGAAATCCATGGTTATCCTTTCCCACTTCCACTCAGGTATTTTGGGTTGTTGTAGTAATCCTGATGGCTTTTGGTACTCTACCTTGACTTTGGCGCAAGTCAGACACTTGCCCACATAGGTAGCGATCTCTGCTTTCATGTTCGGCCACCAATACAGTTTCTTGAGGTCCTGATACATCTTGTCCGAACCTGGATGTACGGAGTATCGAGTCTTATGAGCCTCATTCATGACCACTTCTCTTTATCCACCAAACCTCGGTGTCCAGATCCGATCCATGAACTAGCGAACTCCGTCGCCCTTGAGTTCAAGATTCTTATCCATTCCCCTTAAGGCTTCACCCATCACATTCTCTGTTTTCAAGGCTTCCCTCTGAGCTTCCTTGATTTGTGTGGACAGGTGTGAATGGACCGTCATGGTTAAGGATTTCACTCGGCGGACCGAATATTCCTTTCGACTAAGAGCATCAGCTACCACATTCGCTTTTCCTGGATGAAAACGAATTTCACATTCGTAGTCATTCAACAGTTCAACCCATCGTCTTTGCCTCATGTTGAGTTCCTTTTGATTGAGGATGTGTTGAAGGCTCTTGTGATCGGCAAAGATTGTGCATTTCGTGCCATAAAGATAGTGTCTCCAAATCTTCAAGGCGAAAACGACTGCTCCCAATTCGAGGTCGTGTGTAGTGTAGTTGACCTTGTGCGTCTTGAGTTTTCTCGAGGCGTAGGCGATGACCTTTCCTCGTTGCATTAGAACACATCCAAGACCTTGATTAGATGCATCACAGTAGACCACGAAGTCTTCTGTTCCTTCTGGGAAGGACAATATAAGTGTGCTGCATAGTGCTTGCTTCAGTGTTTGGAATGCAGCGTCTTGTCTTTCTTCCTAATTGAAGGTTACCCCCTTCTGGGTCAAGGTGGTAAGTGGTTTAGCAATCTTCGAGAAGTTTTGAATAAATCTTCGGTAATAGCCAGCAAGGCCCAAGAATTGTCGGATTTCCGTTGGGGTTCTTGGTGCTGACCAGTTCTCTATTGCCTTGATTTTGGAAGGGTCCACGTGTATCCCGTCTTTGCTAACCACGTGACCTAGGAAATCTACTTTCCGAATCCAAAATTCGCACTTTGAGAATTTTGCGTATAGTTTCTCTTTTATTAGAGTTTCCAAGATTTGTCGGAGGTGTTGACCATGTTCCTCTTTACTCTTTGAATAAATGAGTATATCGTCTATGAACATGATCACAAATTTGTCCAGGAATGAACGACACACTCGGTTCATTAAGTCCATGAACACCGCCGGTGCATTTGTTAATCCAAAGGGCATCACTACAAACTCGTAGTGACCATAACGAGTTCGAAAGGCTGTTTTGGGAACATCTCCTTCCAAGACTCGTAGCTGATGATACCCGGATCTCAAATCGATCTTCGAGAAATAACTTGATCCTTGGAGTTGGTCGAACAAGTCGTCAATGCGTGGTAGGGGGTATCAGTTCTTGATAGTGAGCTTGTTGAGTTCCCGGTAATCGATGCACATGCGGAAAGATCCATCCTTCTTCTTTACGAACAGGACTGGCGCTCCCCAAGGTGAGAAGCTCGGTCTGATGAATCCTTTGTTGAGTAGTTCATTTAATTGGCTGGATAATTCTTGCATCTCAGCTGGCGCTAGACGATACGGCGACTTAGCTACTAGGGTAGCTCCGGGGATTAAATCGATTCTGAACTCGACTTGTCGTTCTGGTGGGACTCCTGGAAGATCTTCAGGGAAGATATCGGGAAAATCGCAGACTTCTGGAATATCCTTGAGGTCTTTCGCTTCTTTTTCCTTATCTACTACGTGGGCTAAGAAGGCATGATACTCCTTACACAGGTATTTTTGGGCTTTGACGCAAGAGATGATTTGTAAATTGGTACCGGGTTTGTCACCATAAATGACAAGAGTTTCGCCGTTTGGCAGATTTAGGCGAACGGCCCTTTCGTGACAAAGTACATCGGCATGGTGTAGGCTTAACCAATCCATACCGATGATGACATCAAAGCTCTTTATAGTGATCGGCATTAGATCGATTGGAAATGAATGTTCGTTTAGAGTTAGAGTGCAACCTATGTACATATCGTTTGTGCTTTCTGTTCTACCGTTTGCCATTTCTACTGTAAATATCTTATTGAGTGATTGAGGATTCTGTTTTAGTATGTGTTTGAATTTATGACTCACGAAACTCCTCTCCGCACCACAATCAAAGAGTATGCATGCATAAGCGTTATTGAGGAGAAACGTACCCGTAACCACCGTGGGATCAGCTATTGCTTCGTTCTGCCCTATTTCCAGAACTCTTCCTATGCCGCCAGCATTCCTTGCCTTAGGGCACTCTCTCTTGTAGTGTCCAGCCTCACCACACCCGTAACACGCCTGGCCCAGACCCACTCCAGGGACTTGGGGGATTGGTCGTGCTGGTGCCTTACAGAAACGGGCAGTGTGCCCTTTCTTGTTGCAGTTGTTGCAGTGCATCTCCCGACAATTTCCGTTGTGATGGAAATTGCATTTGCTGCACTTCGGTAGGTTCCCAGCATATTGCTTTACTGGTGCAGAGGTAACAGGAGCAGCAGTGGGGGTAGTAGCGGCATGGACTGCCACTATTTGTTGCTTCTTGGAAGGTTCCTGTGAATACTGACTCTTCCTCTTGTTCCAAAACTTCTTCTTCTTCTTGTTGTTGGTACTGATGTTGTTGTTGTTGTTTCCTATGGTTTGCTCCGGGACAGCAGTTGCGAAGCCTTGACAGATTCCATGGTCAACGGAGCTTGTGCCAACTGTTTGGCGCTATCGAAAGTGACTGGTTTGGAAGCTAGTACACTTCCTCGAATCTGGGGTGACAGTCCCCAGATGTATCTTTCGATCTTCTTGCTCTCTAGAGCAACCATCCCTGGGAAAAGGATTGCCAAATCACTAAACCTATTGGTATAGGTTTTGATGTCCGAGCCTACCATAGTAAGGCCCTAAAGTTCCTGCTCTAGCTTTTGTACTTCGCCCCTTGGACAGTACTCTTGCATTAACATTTGCTTTAGATTCTCCCAGCCCATGGAATTAGCCACCACCAGAGTTAGTGACTTGACATGGCCATTCCACCACGTCAGAGCTCTCTCGGAGAATGTACAAGCAGCAAATTTTACCTTGCTCTCTTCCAGACATGCACAGATCTTGAAAACCGCTTCTGTTTTCTCTATCCATTGTGATAGAGCCATTATCCCTCCGGATCCATTAAAAGATATGGGCTTGATATTGGTGAAGTCCTTGAAGGTGCAATCCCCTGAACGACCCTGACGTTGGCCATTCGTAGAGCTATTTACTCCCCCTCCGGACCTATTATTACTCATCTGTGCCATTGTTGCTGTCACTACAGCTGTTACAGCAGCTATCAAGGCGGCGTTATCCGTTGATGGAGGTGGTGGTGGTGGAGGTGTTGCGTTGTTGACACGGCGTGCAGATCTACGGGGCAGCATCGTTCTGCTAGAGAAATAGACTGAAGATCATAAGTCTTTAATGATTGGAAGTCGTGTGTTAATAAATTTGTTATTTTCATCAATTTATGAATTTGACTGACCTACCCAAGGTTTAGAGTTTGTTTCATAATATAAGTTTGTATAATGATAGATAGACCTATGAATCTGAGTGGTATTCAAGGAATTAACACACAAAGAAATTTCTTCATATATATTAAACATACGTTGAGTTACATTTTGAAGTTAAGAAAATTTTGACCCTTCTATGGGTCTCCGATATAGAAGTTAAAGAAAAGTAAGACTTTTAGCTGAGTTCCTATTCTATAACAAAATCTTTGGGATCCGAGCAAGTACTACTTGCGACGTAGGTTGCGCCTGGAGCTCGACTCCGTGTCTGATTGCTTTGCTCCCATAAGACGCCTATCAAAAACGGCTTGCTGTTCCCTCTTTTCCCTTATTTCAGAGAGGGTTGCAATCAGTTGATCTTGGAATGTGTCGGTGCGGAGTTGGGCATTTTCCTGCAACCTGTCCAGTCGACGGATGTCGGAAGTGTAAACTTGTACTTCCACGTTGACTTCACGAATCCGGTTTGCTTGAACCCCGGATTGATAGGACTGGTTGGCTAGTTTTCCCACCATGACTGGGAGTGCTCGGTCGGCTGAACCTCCACCCCTGACGTCGTAGAAGTCCCGACACATACCGTAGGGAGGACGTAATCCTTGCTGTCAGCTCCAATGGTGAATGTGGCTTCCCCAAATGGGAGTTGGTCCCTGAAAGTTTCCCTTAAATGCGGGAGGTTGAGCGACTGGTGGGTTGATTACTTCTGGTTCTGAGTCTATCCCATAATCATCCCCTTCCTCCAACTCTATAGGTTCCTCATCCTCTTCGGGGTCCTCCTCTGTCCATCCTCCATTGCCCTGATTCGGGTAGTAGGGATCCCCTGGTGGATAGAATCCAGCCATTGTGTCTGTACGAGAATAGAGGTATGAGAATTGTCTTAGAAATTTTAAAAACATGTAAATCTAAACATGTAAGTTAGACTATTGTATTTACCAAATACTCCTATAGTATTTAAGTTTGTATGTTTGATACTAGTGTCATTTTGGTAAGTTTTGACTTGTTGCCCACTACGACCATTCCTCGATATACATTAGTCCGATCTCGGATAAATATAGTTGATCAGGCTATATTCGTCCCAAATCCGATTACATATTCCGAGGCCTAGTCGTAGTGTCCAACTTGTCTTAATACTTATTGTATAGTTCTAATTATGAAAATGACTCGTTGTATGCATGTATTTGTGCTTTTATGACCCAAATAATTTAAGCTACATGAAACGCGGTTTAGGTGTAAAAACGTTTTGTCAGAGATTTTTAGTCCCTATGCATTTATAGTTTGTATATCTTATGTGGTTCGATATGCTTAGTTCACTATAAACAATGCTCTGATACCAATCTGTCACACCCCCAAACCAGAACGACGGAATCGTTCGAGGGCGGATGACTTCATGTAGTATCGTAACAGTTGAATACATAGTAAAGAAAGTAAACCAACCATCATATATATATATATATATATATATATATAATTTAAAAGTTACATTGTTGAATGATACTTATTTCAAAACAAATTACAATATGATGACAAAATGAGTTTTAAACTGACGCCTTAGCGTCACTTCTCCAAAAGCTGAAGTTTGCCTGTATTACTGAATCCCTGAGAAATACAAGTAGATTTGAAAGAGTAGATCAGCGTTTAAGCTGGTGAGTTCATAAGTATTTAATGTTAATGTTTGTATAAATCTGAATGAAATTGTTTGTAGATGTTTGAAAACTCCTAGAAAATCCCATATTTCCTACTAGTATAAAAGTAGTCTTCTACCAAGACCCGACTGATTTGAATGTTTGCTTTTAGAAATCCAATGTTTTTCCATAAATATGTGGTAGTTTAAAAGTTCCAAAACTGAAATGCAAAAGTGTTTTTCATGCCTAGAATAGTAGATTTATGTATGTATAAAATCACTAAGGCATTTGATAACCCCATAAATCAACGTGTTTTTAATACTCCATGTGAGTTTTATAACCATGCTATTGACCCAGACTGCCCGTAACAACGTTCTTCAGGCGTTGGAATGTTATGACGATTGTCACCCCAGACTTGCCAGTCTAACTGTAGCTAACAGTTTAGGTGCGGGATTGTCAATCCCGTATAGATCTATACACAAGTATCACGCTCTCCCTACAAGAGATTATGGTATATAATACAGGACTTTAACTGCATACTTGAAAGTACGTGAAGTTGATTGTCTCACAAAACTTAGTATTAAATAGATTTACGTATGAAAAGTCCATTTGTTCTTGTATATGAAAGTATTTCCTTGATATAGTATTTATAGTATGTAAAATCTCATGACTATCTAGTAAACTATACCTATTATAGTTTTTCCAAAAGTGTGATTCGTATGCATGATAAACCCTAGTGTAGTGTCGACTTGGTATGTAAAGTATAACATTTGTAATAACATTATTGAACATTTATACTCAAAATATAAGTAAAGTGTTTCATATTTACATAACAACATGTTTCATTCCAAAAAGGACAAAGTGTCATCGTGATATATTGTATGAGAACGTTTTCGTATGATAGTTATAAATCACATATGATTAATTATAACAAAAAGTATAGCAAAAGATTTATGTTATTCACACGAGGATAATCGTGTGTTTACTTGTATTCCCCCCCTTAAAAGTGTATAAAAGCATTTACAAAGCATTTTAAAACGTAGTTATAGGGGTATGAACTCACTTGATAGAGTGAAGATGGTGAGATGAAAACCGAGCATAACTTCGACAGGACAAAGTGGGTTTTCTCGGGATTCTCGGGAATTCTCGAGAGTGTAAGACCTTCCTTCGGAACTTGGATGCGAAGACCGGGGCTTCGGGATGGCTTCGAGGGTTAAAACGTAGAGCTTCGGCACGAGAAAGAAGGGAATTGAGCAATGAAACCCGAAACCCCTTGAGCTCTATTTATAGCCCAATTTTTGGGTCCCACGTCGTGGCCATAAGGTTGCTACATCGTGGAGTCGATCCTATCCTCTTCCATGGACGAGACGTCTGCTGCCAAGCCTGAAAACTCATCAATCAGGGCCCCACGTCGTGGCCATCTGTGCCACGTCGTGGCCAGCCTGACAGCCTCAGATTTTGTGTCTCGAACTTGTAAAATCCGTAACTTCTGCGTACGAGCTCCGTTTTAGACGTTCTATATATGCACGCGTAGGTGAGAACATGCTCTACAACTCTCGTTTAGATATCGTTGGCAAATTTTGAATTTATTTTTAATTAATTATTTTTAACAGGCCAGGACACGAAAACTCCGTCATAAATCCATAACTTCTTCGTCCGATGCCCGTTTTCGTCAGACTTTTTACCGTTGCGCTACTATTGTTGAGATCTTCGATTCTCATTTAGATTGTTTCGGCCAAAAAATCCCTCGATCTCAATTTCGAGTTTTTAGCTATCTACTGCTATATCCGAAACTTCGAGAAATCATAACTTCCTCATACGAAGTCAGATTTGGACGTTCTTTTTATGTATGTTCACGGTTTAATGATATCTACGACTTTCGTTTAGATACTTAAGGTTAAAAAGTATTTTATTAAAACTTCGCGTTTAACGTTTAATCGTATTGACGGTTTTGTTGTGAATCTTAGGTTGGTCATAACTTCTTCGTTATAACTCGTATTCTAGTGTTCTTTATATTTCTGAAAACCTTGACATGATAACTATCATTTTAGGCAACCCAATAGATACTTTTGAACATTTTATTTTTGACGCTAATTTCTTTATATCAAAAGAGATAACAATTCTTGACTTTTCAGGTCATTACATTGATTCGAAATATTGGGTTGTCACAATAAGTATACCTATGTTCGATGTATTTGTCTGCACGATATCTTGTAGAACAGAGGATTATACGATCCTTTATCTAAAGGACGCCTCACTGACTAGGTTAGAGTTCGACAACAGCTTTTGAGAGCTACGATTGTTAATCGGATTTTAAAGTTGCATTGGCAATTATAGTTATTAGACTTATCAAATTGAGAGACTTTTGGATTAGGTGTCTAAGCCCATAACTATAATTTGTATGTACTTGACCCGATAGTAGCATGGTCCTTTTGGTTTGCCTTCACCAGAGCAATTTGATAGGATGGACTTTTGAGAAGAGGTTATTTGTGATTTATTAATATATTATAAGTATAATATATTAATTGAGAAATCATAGTATTTAATTAGTATTGATCAAGAATTAATTTGGAATTAATTTAGTGATCAAAAGAGACTGATTAAATATACGGGGACTGATTAAGTAAATCAGTAATACTTATAGCTGGGCTTATGATTTAAGGTTGATTAGGGCGGGCTAAACCTATATGATAGTCCATAAAAGTTTAACCCATGTAAACTAAGAAATATGAAGGGTTATGTGAATTAGGGTTTGCATGGATGAAACTCTAGGCCTTGCCAAACTATAAAAGCAACCACATAGTCACCAAAACCGGCCCCCACACATTCTAAGAAGAGTCATAACCGATTTTGAGCTACCTAGCAACTTCTCATAAGCCTCCTCTTTCATTTGGTGTTTGTGACACATTAGAGGCATCACACTTGAGGTGCAAAAGCTTTCAAAAGGCCAAGAACTACAAGTTACATCAAGAGGTATTCATCTAACTTGGTTTTTATGTTGTATATCCTCAATTGTATGCTAGTTAGGATGTATGCTTTGGAAAATTGAAATTGCATGTATAATTAGAGAAAACATAGATCCAAAGCATCTAGGCTTGCATGTGCACCATAGGAGTGTTATAGTGCTCAAAACCCAACAGTTAGGAGTAGTGAAATGTTGTTAGACGTTCATCACTATCTATATCAATCTAATACGAGTCTTACACAAGTGGGCTAATTAACATATAATAATAATGGGTCACACTAACAACAACTTGATACAATTGATTATGTAACATCCTGATTCCCATGTATGAGATTTATTTTTCAAAAGACAAGTTTTCCTTGGAACTCATTGAGTTGATGGCCTCAACTCGACGTGTTGATCGACTTTGGGCCGCGCATATTTTTGGACTAACTCGACGAGTTGGAGAGGAAAACTTGACGAGTTGGAAGCTGATTATGAAAACCTAATTTTTAGGGTGTTGCACCCCATTTAAAGACCTTATACCCATTAGATAGCCTCCTAACCGGTCCCCTCTGTCCAGAAACCCTAGTTTCATGCAACCTCTCCCATATTTGAGTGTGAGTGAGTTTGAAGAGTGTTTTTTTGGTTCTCTTTTGAAGGAGATTGAATTTTGAAGTGACTTGATTGAAAGGAAGGCTTTAGATCCAAAACCTCCTCTTTTTTTACAGTCATTTTGAGGTATAACGTTGACACCTTGCTTTTATACTTCTTAGATCTCTTCCTTGGATAGATTCTTGGGATTTTTGGATCATTTATGGATTGATCATGGGGTTGAGCTTTTCATGGATTGTCACCTTAGATCTGGCCAATTTTTAGCCTCTTTTGACTTAAAGTTGCAAACTTTATTAGGTTCAAGGTTTTATCCATGCATTAAGTTCTCTATTAAGCCTTGTATGAGTTCTAGAGATTCTTCTGGCATGCTTGAACGTAAAGTTGGAAAATTTACGTGGTTTTCTAACCCCATTGAACCAGATATGTATCTTGAAGCATTAGATTCGATAAAAGGGCTGAATGTGTTAAGACTGGGGAACACTCGGCGAGTTGGCTTGGGTTTTCCCGACCTTCTGAGTATTGTGGGAACTCGACGAGTTGGGTCAATATGGACTGTTGACCTTGACCGTTGGCTTTGACTTTGACCATGGTTGACAAAGTTTGAATGTTGAGGGCATTTTGGATAATTCAGGGTTTTGATTGAAATGGTCGCATGGTGGTTGTAGGCATTTGAGTCCGGAGCTGAGATTTGGAGGTGTATCTAATCACTTCAGCACTACTTGTGAGGTGAGTTTTTCTCACTGTACTTGCGGGTCGAAGGCACAAATGCCGACCCTTGGATTGATAAATTGTTGTGCATGTTATGCTATAGTGATCTGGTAGATCAGTACCCTGGTAGTTAGGATGATGCTATGCTTTGTGATCTGTAAGATCTGTTTATTTGTTTTCTAGCTGGTTAATAGTATGATTATATGTATTATGTATCTAATCAGTGCATTTCACGGCAGGGGCCGTGATGATGGAAAGAGCACTTGGTGCACTTGGGCAGGTTCCCTGCATATGTTTTGGATGGTATAGGGGCAGCAGGAGTAGTGGTAGCATGGACAGCCACCGTTTGTTGGTTCTTGGAAGAGGATTGAGTTGACTTGCCCTTCTTTCGGTCCCACCGCTTCCTTTTGTTGTCAGATGTGTGGGTTGGTGTTGGGGCAGTGGTTGCAGTTGCTGATGGAGTAGAGGGAACTTCATGATCAATCAACCTTTGGGCCAATTCCTTGGCGCTGTCAAAGGTCGTAGGGTGTGATGCTAGAATGTTCCCTCGATACGGGGGCACTAGACCCCAGATGTATCGCTCAATTTTCTTGCCCTCAGTGGGGACCATGTTAGGACATAGTGTCACCAGGTCGCAGAACCTGACGGTATAGGCCACTATGTCGGTGCCCTTCATCTTGAGGTTCCAGAGTTCCTCCTCAAGTTTCTGAATTTCTCCCCTAGGGAAGTACTCCCTTGTCAGCAGGTCCTTCAGTGTGTCCCAGCCCATGGCGTTGGTTGTTACTAAAGAGAGTGATTTGACATGGCCATTCCACCACGTCAAGGCCCTTTCGGTGAAGGTGCAAGCTGCGAACTTTATCTTGCTCTCCTCGGGGCACAAGCACATCTCGAAGATGGCTTCAGTTCTTTCGATCCATTGGGACAGTGCAATAATCCCCCCGGTCCCATTGAAGAATGTTGGTTTGCAGCTCATGAAATCCTTATAGGTACACCCCTGTGTACGTGGGTGGATTTCACCATGTCTAGAGTTGGTGCCCATTCCGGCTCCACTTGCGTCACCAGAATTTACTTGGGCCATAGCTGCGGTCACAGCCGCAGTTACAGCTGCCTGAAACATCACTGGGTCGAACTGCGGAGGAGGTGGTGGTGGTGGTGGAGTTTGATCCACAGGCGTGCGTCTGGTCGGACGCTTGCGAGGAGGCATCTTTTACTGAAAAATTTTAAAAGATGATGACAACAGTGAGAATCAATTGTAAGTATGATGAGAGTGTTTCATGGACTAAATCGCCATAGTCCAACTGTCAGATAGAGTCATAACAACAGAGTAGGGAATCATAAAAGTATAGACTTTTCATAGAGTAGTCAACTGCCAATAATATTGGTATTAATGATGTAAAATGAGTTTAGGAAAAACGACCTAACAATAGGTCTTACATCAAACCATAAGGGAAAATGTTGGCAGTTTAGAAGCCTAGTTAGAGTATTTTCAAAGTTAGGAATGTTTACAGACAAGTGCTCTACCGAGCATAGAAAAGAAAAGGCTATTCCTTAATCAAAAGAGAAGGATGAGTTGACATCTTCTACTGGCGACGGTTATCCCTTGGGCGAACCCTAAGATCAGCCAGTTGGCGTACAACTTCCTGAAGGTGTCGCTCATGCGCCCTCTGACGCACACGGAGTTTCATGACTTCAGATCGGGATGCAGCTAACTGTTGCTGCAGAGCCTCATTGGTCCTCCTAGTCCTATCCACAGCTTCTTCAAGTTGGCGGATACGGACTGCGTTAAGGTTAGAGTTGGCGTCAATTTCCACAACTCTACCGATAACTGCATGACTTTGTTCGACGTTCCTAGCAATCCTACGGACCATGATGGGCAGAACTTGGTCAGCTGATCCTCCCTCGCTTATGTTGTAGAAGCTTCGGTCTCCGTTGAAGGGTAAAGGCTGACCCTGTTCATCACTCCATCGATTCAAGGTTGTTGCCCACATGGGAGTGGGACCTTGAAATGCCGGATGGGGGTTGGGGTTTGGAGCTACTGGGGGTAGGTTGTTGACTTCCGGTTCGGAGTCGGAGCTATCTGAAAAGCCTTCTGCACGGTGATCATCCAAAGGGATCGGGTGATCATCTTCTGGCTCTTCATCAAGCCATCCTCCAATGCCTTGGTTCGGATAATACGGATCGTCGTAAAGGTGGAAACCAGCCATGCTATCTACGCGAGAATGGGAAAAGAATAGTTAATAGACGTACTAATATAGGATACTTATAAGATGATCGTTATTAGTCGACCCAATACTTGCATAATGCATACCAATTACATGTAACCGAGACAGGATAGACCTTCGAATAAGTGACCCTAACTCTAAATCCATAACCAAACAAGGAACAGGAAGTAAAGCAAAGATCACAGATTCTAAGTCTATAGCGTCTTAGTCACATGTAACCGTAGAGTATCCACTTAGCAACTATTGCTCTACTAGTACCGACCCTTTTTGTTCTCACATATGTAATTCATAAAATGCAGAATACTCCTATAGTATTCTTGTTCCAATGTTCTTGTAGTAGTGTTGGTAAGTTTTTAGACTTGTCGCAACATCACAACCATTCTTAGGCACATGCTAGTCACTCCTAGGAAAATGTAGTTGATCAGGCTACATCCACCCAGATTTGACTATATGTCTCTAAGCCTAATTGTGCTGTTCAACAATCTTAATACTTTTGTTCTGTTCTAGTATGATACTGACCCTTTGTATGAATGGATGTATATATATACACTTAGTTAAATATTTTATTATTTAAAAGTATATATTCTTGGTCAGGGTGTTTTAATCCCAATGTGTTTATAGTTCGTATATCTTTTATGGGTTGATATACTTGATTCACTATAAACAATGCTCTGATACCAATCTGTCACACCCCAAAACCGAGAACGGCGGAATACGTTCTGGGGTGGAGGACGTCATGTACAGTATCATAACAATGCATAATAGTAAAGACAAGCAACAACATCCATTGCATTTATATAATAATTGTAATACAAGCGTGTTCTATACAGTTTGTAAGACACCAAAGTTATAATCAAAATAAAGAGGAGTCTTGTATGTGCTCCATCTTCTCAAAAGCTTCATCTGTACCTGTCTACTGATGACCTGAGAATACAAGTTATTTTGAAAGCGAGTATCAGCATAAAGCTGGTGAGTTCATAAGTATTTAGTGTCATTGCTTGTATAAAAATGTTCACAACAATGTAGTATAATGATTGATTTCGATTGTTTAAAAAACAGTATAATCCCTAGAAAACCCTATGTTTTCCAGTAAATGTGGTCTTCTACCAAGACTCGGTTAGTTACATGTTTGATCCTTTGAAAATGTAAAAGTTTTCCCAGTTAGACTATCAGTATGAAAATATAGTTTTCAACTTTGTTCATGTAAAGTACTTGGGAAAAACAATGTTTTACCCCAACAGTATCACTGCCGGCTGATGTAATAAAAATGCAGACTCCAGGTGGTATTAAATGTACAATACACCTCGGGGAGTCTGTTTTGCCTTTAATTCTTAATGTATTAATTAAAGGTCGGAATGTGAACTCGTATGCAACCATGCTGATTGACGATCGAATCCCTGATGACCCTCCAGGTCACACGTGGTATGGTTACATTTTGTCACCCCTGGGCCTAGTCGGCTCGGACTGTAGCTAGCAGTCGGGATGTGGGAGTGTCTGTCCCGTATAGATCTATACACATAATGCCCGCTCCCCCTCCAGGAGACTCTGGTTACACGGTGATAGCACAATGAAGTGTCGTATCGAGAAGTAGTATGTCACATTCTATTTTAGTATGTTCTCTTGTATATTGTATAATGTATTTTCTGGTATAATGTATAGAGTGTTCTCTTGTATAGTATATAGTGTTCTCTTTGCATAGTATTTATCATGTATTGACTCATAACTGTACCGACTCTGACAGATCCCAATGTAATAGTAGCAATGAGTAGAAATCCTTAACTATACCTATTATAGTTAAATTGTAATGTTGGTTGTGGGCCTTTGTTACACAAAGGTATTGAACTGAAGTAAAGACTTTTATATCCTACACAAATATATATAATATATAACTAAGAATTCAACGACAGTCGGACAGATAACAATATACCCTAAATCCACAATCAAACAAGAACAGGAAGTAAGGTGAGCTATCAGTTCTAAGTCCTTCAAGTCTTACTTATATAAATATATTGCTGTAGATATGATTTGAGAACAAAAGAAGTTTTAAAAGAGTTTTAGAAATGGTTTTATAACAATTTAACATGAAAATGAGTTTGATAAACATTTGAAGCAGTTTTGTTGGCAAATCAGTTGAAAATATAGAAAATCCTTTTGGCTGTAAGTTATAAATCACATGTGATTGATTCTATAACTTGATTGATTCAACTTGTATTCCCCCCCCCATAAAAGCATTTAAAAACATTTAAAAGGTTTATTAAGGGGTATGAACTCACCTGTAGTGAGTGAAGTGGATAGAAGTGCTGAGTAGGATGCTAGGTGTCAAGTGAGGACTTGAACACACACACTGATCCTATGTAACATGTAGTGATACATAAATATGTCTAATTAGTTATTTAGTCACTAATTAAGTAAGTAAAGGCACTCTAATGTATGAAAACACTTTGTTTCAAGTGCTAGGAGTGCTAAGGGTTGCATCTAAGGAGTGTGTGGCCTCACTATGGAGTTTACACTTCAAATGGTCACCCCTATGGGTGTTTACGGTTGGAGGACCATTTCCCCCATGAGTTTACGGCTGTAAACTCATGGGAATGGTGTGTTTGAGTGATTTAAGGTCTCATGTTTCACATAGAAGTGTCCTAGGGTTGAATCAAAGGTATAGGAAGTGGTTAGGACCCGAAATGGTACTCCCTTGGAGTTTGCGGTCCTTGGACCACTCCTTGGGAGTTTACGGTCGTAAACCCTAGAGTTTACGGCTGTAAACTCTTGGGCGCTTCATTCTTTTCATGTTTTGTGGTTCATAGATCATTCATGCAATTTCGTAGTTCATTAGCCAAGCATTGGAAGGAGTTTGGGGCATCAAAACCCCTTTTTGGGGTGTTTATGGTTTTAGGAGATCCCCAAACCGTAAACCCATGTTCTTGGGGGGTTTTTGGTGTTTAATCCATGGATAACTAAGCATTCCAAGCATATAACTAGCTAGGGGTAGTATACTTACTTATAGGAAGCTTGTAGAGGTGTTTAGGACCCAAGAACACTAGTGTGTGTTCTTGGTGTTTTGAAGATCACTTGAAGATCTAAGAAAAAATCGAAAATCCAAGGATGAAAAGATGTATAAACACTAGATTAAGTGTTTTATGAAAGAATCTAGGGAAGAAACACTTACATTTTGGCGGATTTGAAGAGATGAAATTATGATACTTGAGAGAAAAGTTTGGTGTTCTTGAGTGGGAAGTGGAAAAATGAGGACAAGAAGTGTAAACTCATGCTATATGCATAAGTTCTTGGGGAAAGGGTGTTTACGGCCCAAACACCACTTGTTTGGCCGTAAACACCTTGCTAAGGTGTTGGGTTGTTTTACTCGTTACACATGACTAATAACATCACTTCCTTATTTTTAATCGTTTGACGAAAAATAAAATAAAACACCAAACGGACTTAAATCCGGCCAAAAATGTATTGAAATGTTTTTGACTAATATTTGAAGTGTTTGACTGTGGAAATTATACAAAAGAAAATTTCGGGTTGTCACATCACCCCCCCCCCCCCGTTAGAGGGAATTTCGTCCCGAAATTAGAGTTCAAGTAGCTAAGTTATTACAACATAACTAAGCGAAAAGATGAGGATATTTAAGTTTCATTTGATCCTCGCGCTCCCAAGTGAACTCCGGTCCTCGCTTGGCGTTCTAGCGAACCTTCACAATTGGGATGCGGCTTTGTTTCGTTCGTTTGACCTCTCGGTCCATAATCTACACAGGTTCTTCCACGAAGTTGAGGCTCTCGTTGATCTCGATCTGGTCGAGTGGGATTACTAGAGTCTCGTCGGATAGGCACTTTTTCAAGTTCGAGATGTGGAAGGTAGGATGTACGTTACTAAGCTCGAGGGGTAGATTGAGTTTGTAAGCTACGGGGCCGATTCTAGCGAGAATCTCGAAAGGCCCTATGTATCTTGGATTTAGCTTTCCACGCTTTCTGAAGTGTATTAAGCCCTTACAGGGTGAGACCTTTAAAAGGACTCGGTCTCCCACCTGGAACTCCAAAGGTTTCCTTCGTTTATCTGCGTAGCTTTTCTGTCGGTCTCTGGAGGCTTTCAATCGTTCATGAATCTGAACGATCTTCTCTGTCGTTTCCCGAATGATCTCCGGACCCGTGAGAGTGCTGTCAGGAACTCGTCCTTTAGCTAACTGAGTGTCACCCACCTCAGCCCAGCACAGAGGGGATCTGCACTTTCGGCCGTAGAGGGCTTCGAATGGAGCAGCTTTGATGCTCGTGTGATAACTGTTATTGTAGGAAAACTCGACAAGGGGTAAGTGGGTATCCCATTCCTTACCAAAGTCGATCACACAGGCTCGCAACATATCTTCCAGGGTTTGGATAGTTCTCTCACTTTGTCTGTCGGTCTGCAGATGGTAGGCTGTACTCATGTCCAACCTCGTTCCTAAGGAGTTTTGTAGCGACTGCCAGAATCTCGAAGTGAATCTACTATCTCTGTCGGAGATAATAGATATAGGAACACCATGCAACCGTACGATCTCCCTAATGTATGTCCTCGTGAGCTTCTCCATCTTGTCGGTTTCTTTGATGGGTAGGAAGTGTGCGGACTTGGTCAATCTATCGACGATGATCCATATGGTATCAAGTCCACCTGTTGTCTTGGGTAGCTTGGTTATGAAGTCCATAGTGATCCGCTCCCACTTCCACTTAGGTATCTCCGGTTGCTGGAGTAGACCTGATGGTTTCTGGTATTCGATCTTGACCTTGGCGAAAGTAAGGCATTTACTTTCGAAGGTAGCGATCTCCGCTTTCATGTTAGGCCACCAGTATGTCTTTTTGAGATCCAGATACATCTTGTCTGAACCTGGGTGAACGGAATATCAAGTGTTGTGCGCTTCTTTCATGACCAAGTCTGTGAAGCCACCGTGCTTCGGTGTCCAGATTCGGTCCATGAGATATAAGGCTCCGTCACCCTTAACTTCTAGGTTCTTATCCATTCCTCTCAAGGATTCTCCCGCTACATGTTCAGGTTTCAAAGCTTCGAGCTGAGCTTCTTTAATTTGTGCGGATAGATGCGAATGGATAGTCATTGTTAATGACTTGACTCTTCGGCCAGAATATTCTTTCCGACTTAGGGCGTCTGCTACTACGTTGGCTTTACCCGGATGATAACGAATTTCGCATTCGTAGTCATTGAGTAGCTCGACCCACCGTCGTTGTCTCATGTTGAGCTCTTTCTGGTTGAAGATGTGTTAGGGGCTTTTGTGGTCGGTATAGATGGTGCTCTTTGTACCGTACATATAGTGTCTCCAGATCTGTAGGGCGAACACAACCGCTCCTAGTTCGAGGTCGTGTGTGGTGTAGTTAACCTCATGTGTCTTCAGCTGTCTTGAGGCGTAGGCGATGACCTTACCTCGTTGCATCAGGACACAACCGAGCCCCTGATTGGAAGCATCGCAGTAAACAACGAAGTCGACTATCCCTTCGGGGAGGGACAGTACCGGTGCGGTGTATAAGGCTCGTTTCAGGGTTTGGAATGCCTTCTCTTGCTTCTCTTCCCAGTCAAAGGCCACGCCTTTCTGGGTCAGTGTCGTAAGGGGTTTCGCGATCCGAGAGAAGTTTTGAATGAACCTGCGGTAGTAGCCAGCGAGGCCTAGAAATTGGCGAATTTTCGTAGGCGTCTTTGGTGCTGACCAGTTCTCAATCGCTTTAATCTTGGATGGGTCCACGTGGATTCCTTCTTTGCTAACCACGTGTCCTAAGAATTCTGCTCTTCGGATCCAAAATTCGCACTTAGAGAACTTCGCATATAGTTTCTCCGATCCTAGGGTTTCTAGGACTTGTCGGAGATGATCGCTATGCTCTTCCTCACTTCGAGAGTAGATAAGTATGTCATCAATAAAGACGATGACGAACTGATCCAAGTAAGGACGGGATACTCTATTCATCAAGTCCATGAATACTGCTGGCGCATTGGTCAGTCCGAACTGCATTACTACGAACTCGTAGTGTCCGTAATGAGTTCAGAAGGCTGTTTTCGAAACATCCTCCTCGAGCACTCGTAACTGGTGATACCCGGACCTTAGATCAATCTTGGAAAAGTAGCTCGCCCCTTGCAGTTGGTCAAATAAATCGTCTATACGAGGAAGAGGGTAACGATTTTTGACCGTCAGTTTGTTGAGTTCCCTATAATCGATGCACATACGGAACGATCCATCTTTCTTCTTCACGAACAAGACCGGTGCTCCCCAGGGTGAGAAGCTTGGTCTTATAAAGCGCTTGCCGAGCAGTTCGTTAAGTTGACCGGACAGTTCTTGCATCTCAGCAGGCGCTAGGCGATAGGGCGATCTGGCTATGGGGGTAGCTCCTGGAATTAAGTTGATTCGGAACTCAACTTGACGTTGCGGAGGTAAGCCTGGGAGTTCTTCCGGAAAGACGTCGGGGAAGTCGCGTACCACGGGGTAGTCTTTTAGGTCTTTTGTTTTCTGACTCGTATCGACGATGTGTGCAAGGAATGCACGATACTCCTTACGCAAGCACTTTTGGGCTTGAATACTTGAGATGATACGAAGGCTCGTACTGGGTTTGTCTCCGTACATCAACAAGGTTTCGTTACTCGGTAGGTTCAGACGGATGGCTTTGTCGAAACACAGAATATCGGTATGATGGAGACTCAACCAGTCCATGCCCACAATGACATCGAAGCTCTTGATTGCTACTGGTATGAGATCGATTGGGAGCGAATGATTATCTAGCATGAGGGTACAACCTATGTAGATTTCGTTAGAACTCTCTGTCTTGCCGTTAGCCATTTCTACGACGAAGGTTTCTTTTAGTGGTTGCGGTGTTTGGTTAAGTAGGTGTTTAAAGTTTTGGTTTACGAAGCTTCTTTCTGGCCCACTATCGAATAGAATACAAGCATAAGAGTTATCGAGAAGGAACGTACCTGTGACTACTGTGGGGTCCGCTACTGCTTCAGTGTGGCCAATAGCTAGTAGTCTCACTGTTCCTCCCGCATTCCCAACCTTCAGACAGTTTCTTTTGAAGTGTCCTGTCTCGCCACACCCATAGCAGGCTTGACTCACTCCGGTGTTGGGAACTTGATTGATGGGTTTGGGTTGGGATCTACAAAACCGGGCGGTGTGGCCCTTCCGGTCGCAGTTAGTGCAGTGCATTTCACGGCAGGGGCTGTGATGATGGAAAGAGCACTTGGTGCACTTGGGCAGGTTCCCTGCATATGTTTTGGCTGGTACAGGGGCAGCAGGAGTAGTGGTAGCATGGACAGCCACCGTTTGTTGGTTCTTGGAAGAGGATTGAGTTGACTTGCCCTTCTTTAGGTCCCACCGCTTCCTTTTGTTGTCAGATGTGTGGGTTGGTGTTGGGGCAGTGGTTGCAGTTGCTGATGGAGTAGAGGGAACTTCATGATCAATCAACCTTTGGGCCAATTCCTTGGCACTGTCAAAGGTCGTAGGGTGTGATGCTAGAATGTTCCCTCGATACGGGGGCACTAGACCCCAGATGTATCGCTCAATTTTCTTGCCCTCAGTGGAGACCATGTTAGGACATAGTGTCACCAGGTCGCAGAACCTGGCGGTATAGGCCACTATGTCGGTGCCCTTCATCTTGAGGTTCCAGAGTTCCTCCTCAAGTTTCTGAATTTCTCCCCTAGGGCAGTACTCCCTTGTCAGCAGGTCCTTCAGTGTGTCCCAGCCCATGGCGTTGGCTGTTACTAAAGAGAGTGATTTGACATGGCCATTCCACCACGTCAAGGCCCTTTCGGTGAAGGTGCAAGCTGCGAACTTTATCTTGCTCTCCTCGGGGCACGAGCACATCTCGAAGATGGCTTCAGTTCTTTCGATCCATTGGGACAGTGCAATAATCCCCCCGGTCCCATTGAAGAATGTTGGTTTGCAGCTCATGAAATCCTTATAGGTACACCCCTGTGTACGTGGGTGGATTTCACCATGTCTAGAGTTGGTGCCCACCAGAATTTACTTGGGCCATAGCTGCGGTCACAGCCGCAGTTACAACTGCCTGAAACATCACTGGGTCGAACTGCGGAGGAGGTGGTGGTGGTGGTGGAGTTTGATCCACAGGCATGCGTCTGGTCGGACGCTTGCGAGGAGGCATCTTTTACTGAAAAATTTTAAAAGATGATGACAACAGTGAGAATCAATTGTAAGTATGATGAGAGTGTTTCATGGACTAAATCGCCATAGTCCAACTGTCAGATAGAGTCATAACAACAGAGTAGGGAATCATAAAAGTATAGACTTTTCCATAGAGTAGTCAACTGCCAATAATACTGGTATTAATGATGTAAAATGAGTTTAGGAAAAACGACCTAACAATAGGTCTTACATCAAACCATAAGGGAAAATGTTGGCAGTTTAGAAGCCTAGTTAGAGTATTTTCAAAGTTAGGAATGTTTACAGACAAGTGCTCTACCGAGCATAGAAAAGAAAAGGCTATTCCTTAATCAAAAGAGAAGGATGAGTTGACATCTTCTACTGGCGACGGTTATCCCTTGGGCGAACCCTAAGATCAGCCAGTTGGCGTACAACTTCCTGAAGGTGTCGCTCATGCTCCCTCTGACGCACACGGAGTTCCATGACTTCAGCCCGGGATGCAGCTAACTGTTGCTGCAGAGCCTCATTGCTCCTCCTAGTCCTATCCATAGCTTCTTCAAGTTGGTGGATACGGACTGCGTTAAGGTTAGAGTTGGCGTTAATTTCCACAACTCTACCGATAGCTGCATGACTTTGTTCGACGTTCCTAGCAATCCTACGGACCATGATGGGCAGAACTCGGTCAGCTGACCCTCCCTCGCTTATGTTGTAAAAGCTTCTGTCTCCGTCGAAGGCCATCGATTCAAGGTTGTTGCCCACATGGGAGTGGGACCTTGAAATGCCAGACGGGGGTTGGGGTTTGGAGCTACTGGGGGTAGGTTGTTGACTTCCGGTTCGGAGTCAGAGCTATCCGAAAAGCCTTCTGCACGGTGATCATCCAAAGGGATCGGGTGATCATCTTCTGGCTCTTCATCAAGCCATCCTCCAATGCCTTGGTTCAGGTAATACGGATCGTCGGGAAGGTGGAAACCAGCCATGCTATCTACGCGAGAATGGGAAAAGAATAGTTAATAGACGTACTAATCTAGGATACTTATAAGATGATCGTTATTAGTCGACCCAATACTTGCATAATGCATACCAATTACATGTAACCGAGGCAGGGTAGACCTTCGAATAAGTGACCCTAACTCTAAATCCATAACCAAACAAGGAACAGGAAGTAAAGCAAAGATCATAGATTCTAAGTCTATAGCGTCTTAGTCACATGTAACCGTAGAGTATCCACTTAGCAACTATTGCTCTACTAGTAACGACCCTTTTTGTTCTCACATATGTAATTCATAAAATGCAAAATACTCCTATAGTATTCTTGTTCCAATGTTCTTGTAGTAGTGTTGGTAAGTTTTTAGACTTGTCGCAACATCACAACCATTCTTAGGCACATGCTAGTCACTCCTAGGAAAATGTAGTTGATCAGGCTACATCCACCCAGATTTGACTATATGTCTCTAAGCCTAATTGTGCTGTTCAACAATCTTAATACTTTTGTTCTGTTCTAGTATGATACTGACCCTTTGTATGAATGGATGTATATATATACTTAGTTAAATATTTTATTATTTAAAAGTATATATTCTTGGTCAGGGTGTTTTAATCCCAATGTGTTTATAGTTCGTATATCTTTTATGGGTTGATATACTTGATTCACTATAAACAATGCTCTGATACCAATCTGTCACACCCCAAAACCGAGAATGGCGGAATACGTTCTGGGGTGGAGGACGTCATGTACAGTATCATAACAATGCATAATAGTAAAGACAAGCAACAACAACCATTGCATTTATATAATAATTGTAATACAAGCGTGTTCTATACAGTTTGTAAGACACCAAAATTATAATCAAAATAAAGAGGAGTCTTGTATGTGCTCCATCTTCTCAAAAGCTTCATCTGTACATGTCTACTGATGACCTGAGAATACAAGTTATTTTGAAAGCGAGTATCAGCATAAAGCTGGTGAGTTCATAAGTATTTAGTGTCATTGCTTGTATAAAAATGTTCACAACAATGTAGTATAATGATTGATTTCGATTGTTTAAAAAACAGTATAATCCCTAGAAAACCCTATGTTTTCCAGTAAAAGTGGTCTTCTACCAAGACCCGGTTAGTTACATGTTTGATCCTTTGAAAATGTAAAAGTTTTCCTAGTTAGACTATCAGTATGAAAATATAGTTTTCAACTTTGTTCATGTAAAGTACTTGGGAAAAACAATGTTTTACCCCAATAGTATCACTGCCAGCTGATGTAATAAAAATGCAGACTCCAGGTGGTATTAAATGTACAATACACCTCGGGGAGTCTGTTTTGCCTTTAATTCTTAATGTATTAATTAAAGGTCGGAATGTGAACTCGTATGCAACCATGCTGATTGACGATCGAATCCCTGATGACCCTCCAGGTCACACGTGGTATGGTTACATTTTGTCACCCCTGGGCCTAGTCGGCTCGGACTGTAGCTAGCAGTCGGGATGTGGGAGGGTCTGTCCCGTATAGATCTATACACATAATGCCCGTTCCCCCTCCAGGAGACTCTGGTTACACGGTGAAAGCACAATGAAGTGTCGTATCGAGAAGTAGTATGTCACATTCTATTTTAGTATGTTCTCTTGTATATTTTATAATGTATTTTCTGGTATAATGTATAGAGTGTTCTCTTGTATAGTATATAGTGTTCTCTTTGCATAGTATTTATCATGTATTGACTCATAACTGTACCGACTCTGACAGATCCCAATGTAATAGTAGCAACGAGTAGAAATCCTTAACTATACCTATTATAGTTAAATTGTAATGTTGGTTGTGGGCCTTTGTTACACAAAGGTACTGAACTGAAGTAAAGACTTTTATATCCTACACAAATATATATAATATATAACTAAGAATTCAACGACAGTCGGACAGATAACAATATACCCTAAATCCACAATCAAACAAGAACAGGAAGTAAGGTGAGCTATCAGTTCTAAGTCCTTCAAGTCTTATTTATATAAATATATTGGTGTAGATATGATTTGAGAACAAAAGAAGTTTTAAAAGAGTTTTAGAAATGGTTTTATAACAATTTAACATGAAAATGAGTTTGATAAACATTTGAAGCAGTTTTGTTGGCAAATCATTTGAAAATATAGAAAATCCTTTTGGCTGTAAGTTATAAATCACATGTGATTGATTCTATAACTTGATTGATTCAACTTGTATTCCCCCCCCATAAAAGCATTTAAAAACATTTAAAAGGTTGATTAAGGGGTATGAACTCACCTGTAGTGAGTGAAGTGGATGGAAGTGCTGAGTAGGATGCTAGGTGTCAAGTGAGGACTTGAACACACACACTGATCCTATGTAACATGTAGTGATACATACATATGTCTAATTAGTTATTTAGTCACTAATTAAGTAAGTAAAGGCACTCTAATGTATGAAAACACTTTGTTTCAAGTGCTAGGAGTGCTAAGGGTTGCATCTAAGGAATGTGTGGCCTCACTATGGAGTTTACACTTCAAATGGTCACCCCTATGGGTGTTTACGGTTGGAGGACCATTTCCCCCATGAGTTTACGGCTGTAAACTCATGGGAATGGTGTGTTTGAGTGATTTAAGGTCTCATGTTTCACATAGAAGTGTCCTAGGGTTGAATCAAAGGTATAGGAAGTGGTTAGGACCCGAAATGGTACTCCCTTGGAGTTTGCGGTCCTTGGACCACTCCTTGGGAGTTTACGGTCGTAAACCCTAGAGTTTACGGCTGTAAACTCTTGGGCGCTCCATTCTTTTCATGTTTTGTGGTTCATAGATCATTCATGCAATTTCGTAGTTCATTAGCCAAGCATTGGAAGGAGTTTGGGGCATCAAAACCCCTTTTTGGGGTGTTTACGGTTTTAGGAGCTCCCCAAACCGTAAACCCATGTTCTTGGGGGGGTTTTTGGTGTTTAATCCATGGATAACTAAGCATTCCAAGCATATAACTAGCTAGGGGGAGTATACTTACTTATAGGAAGCTTGTAGAGGTGTTTAGGACCCAAGAACACTAGTGTGTGTTCTTGGTGTTTTGAAGATCACTTGAAGATCTAAGAAAAAATCGAAAATCCAAGGATGAAAAGATGTATAAACACTAGATTAAGTGTTTTATGAAAGAATCTAGGGAAGAAACACTTACATTTTGGCGGATTTGAAGAGTTGAAATTATGATACTTGAGAGAAAAGTTTGGTGTTCTTGAGTAGGAAGTGGAAAAATGAGGACAAGAAGTGTAAACTCATGCTATATGCATAAGTTCTTGGGGAAAGGGTGTTTACGGCCCAAACACCACTTGTTTGGCCGTAAACACCTTGCTAAGGTGTCGGGTTGTTTTACTCGTTACACATGACTAATAACATCACTTCCTTATTTTTAATCGTTTGACGAAAAATAAAATAAAACACCAAACGGAGTTAAATCCGGCCAAAAATGTATTGAAATGTTTTTGACTAATATTTGAAGTGTTTGACTGTGGAAATTATACAAAAGAAAATTTCGGGTTGTCACATCACCCCCCCCCCCATTAGAGGGAATTTCGTCCCGAAATTAGAGTTCAAGTAGCTAAGTTATTACAACATAACTAAGCGAAAAGATGAGGATATTTAAGTTTCATTTGATCCTCGCACTCCCAAGTGAACTCCGGTCCTCGCTTGGCGTTCTAGCGAACCTTCACAATTGGGATGCGGCTTTGTTTCGTTCGTTTGACCTCTCGGTCCATAATCTACACAGGTTCTTCCACGAAGTTGAGGCTCTCGTTGATCTCGATCTCGTCGAGTGGGATTACTAGAGTCTCGTCGGATAGGCACTTTTTCAAGTTCGAGATGTGGAAGGTAGGATGTACGTTACTAAGCTCGCTGGGTAGATTGAGTTTGTAAGCTACGGGGCCGATTCTAGCGAGAATCTCGAAAGGCCCTATGTATCTTGGATTTAGCTTTCCACGCTTTCCGAAGTGTATTAAGCCCTTACAGGGTGAGACCTTTAAAAGGACTCGGTCTCCCACCTGGAACTCCAAAGGTTTCCTTCGTTTATCTGCGTAGCTTTTCTGTCGGTCTCTGGAGGCTTTCAATCGTTCACGAATCTGAACGATCTTCTCTGTCGTTTCCCGAATGATCTCCGGACCCGTGAGAGTGCTGTCAGGAACTCGTCCTTTAGCTAACTGAGTGTCACCCACCTCAGCCCAGCACAGAGGGGATCTGCACTTTCGGCCGTAGAGGGCTTCGAATGGAGCAGCTTTGATGCTCGTGTGATAACTGTTATTGTAGGAAAACTCGACAAGGGGTAAGTGGGTATCCCATGCCTTACCAAAGTCGATCACACAGGCTCGCAGCATATCTTCCAGGGTTTGGATAGTTCTCTCACTTTGTCCGTCGGTCTGCGGATGGTAGGCTGTACTCATGTCCAACCTCGTTCCTAAGGAGTTTTGTAGCGACTGCCAGAATCTCGAAGTGAATCTACTATCTCTGTCGGAGATAATAGATATAGGAACACCATGCAGCCGTACGATCTCCCTAATGTATGTCCTCGTGAGCTTCTCCATCTTGTCGGTTTCTTTGATGGGTAGGAAGTGTGCGGACTTGGTCAATCTATCGACGATGACCCATATGGTATCAAGTCCACCCGTTGTCTTGGGTAGCTTGGTTATGAAGTCCATAGTGATCCGCTCCCACTTCCACTCAGGTATCTCCGGTTGCTGGAGTAGACCTGATGGTTTCTGGTATTCGATCTTGACCTTGGCGAAAGTAAGGCATTTACTTACGAAGGTAGCGATCTCCGCTTTCATGTTAGGCCACCAGTATGTCTTTTTGAGATCCAGATACATCTTGTCTGAACCTGGGTGAACGGAATATCGAGTATTGTGCGCTTCTTTCATGACCAAGTCTCTGAAGCCACCGTGCTTCGGTGTCCAGATTCGGTCCATGAGATATAAGGCTCCGTCACCCTTAACTTCTAGGTTCTTATCCATTCCTCTCAAGGATTCTCCCACTACATGTTCAGGTTTCAAAGCTTCGAGCTGAGCTTCTTTAATTTGTGCGGATAGATGCGAATGGATAGTCATTGTTAATGACTTGACTCTTCGGCCAGAATATTCTTTCCGACTTAGGGCGTCTGCTACTACGTTGGCTTTACCCGGATGATAACGAATTTCGCATTCGTAGTCATTGAGTAGCTCGACCCACCGTCGTTGTCTCATGTTGAACTCTTTCTGGTTGAAGATGTGTTAGAGGCTTTTGTGGTCGGTATAGATGGTGCTCTTCGTACCGTACATATAGTGTCTCCAGATCTTTAGGGCGAACACAACCGCTCCTAGTTCGAGGTCGTGTGCGATGACCTTACCTCGTTGCATCAGGACACAACCGAGCCCCTGATTGGAAGCATCGCAGTAAACAACGAAGTCGACTATCCCTTCGGGGAGGGATAGTACCGGTGCGGTGTATAAGGATCGCTTCAGGGTTTGGAATGCCTTCTCTTGCTTCTCTTCCCAGTCAAAGGCCACGCCTTTCTAGGTCAGTGTCGTAAGGGGTTTCGCGATCCGAGAGAAGTTTTGAATGAACCTGCGGTAGTAGCCAACGAGGCCTAGAAATTGGCGAATTTCCGTAGGCATCTTCGGTGCTGACCAGTTCTCAATCGCTTTAATCTTGGATGGGTCCACGTGGATTCCTTCTTTGCTAACCACGTGTCCTAAGAATTCTACTCTTCGGATCCAAAATTCGCACTTAGAGAACTTCGCGTATAGTTTCTCCGATCGTAGGGTTTCTAGGACTTGTCGGAGATGATCGCTATGCTCTTCCTCACTTCGAGAGTAGATAAGTATGTCATCAATAAAGACGATGACGAACTAATCCAAGTAAGGACGGCATACTCTATTCATCAAGTCCATGAATACTGCGGGCGCATTGGTCAGTCCGAACGGCATTACTACGAACTCGTAGTGTCCGTAATGAGTTCGGAAGGCTGTTTTCGGAACATCCTCCTCGAGCACTCGTAACTGGTGATACCCGGACCTTAGATCAATCTTGGAAAAGTAGCTCGCCCCTTGCAGTTGGTCAAATAAATCGTCTATAAGAGGAAGAGGGTAACGATTTTTGACCGTCAGTTTGTTGAGTTCCCTATAATCGATGCACATACGGAACGATCCATCTTTCTTCTTCACGAACAAGACCGGTGCTCCCCAGGGTGAGAAGCTTGGTCTTATAAAGCCCTTGCCGAGCAGTTCGTTAAGTTGACCGGACAGTTCTTGCATCTCAGCAGGCGCTAGGCGATAGGGCGATCTGGCTATGGGGGTAGCTCCTGGAATTAAGTCGATTCGGAACTCGACTTGACGTTGCGGAGGTAAGCCTGGGAGTTCTTCCAGAAAGACGTCGGGGAAGTCGCGTACCACGGGGTAGTCTTTTAGGTCTTTTGTTTTCTGACTCGTATCGACGATGTGTGCAAGGAATGCACGATACTCCTTACGCAAGCACTTTTGGGCTTGAATACTTGAGATGATACGAAGGCTCGTACTGGGTTTGTCTCCGTAGATCAACAAGGTTTCGTTACTCGGTAGGTTCAGACGGATGGCTTTGTCGAAACACAGAATATCGGTACGATGGAGACTCAACCAGTCCATGCCCACAATGACATCGAAGCTCTTGATTGCTACTGGTATGAGATCGATTGGGAACGAATGATTATCTAGCATGAGGGTACAACCTATGTAGATTTCGTTAGAACTCTCTGTCTTGCCGTTAGCCATTTGTACGACGAAGGTTTCTTTTAGTGGTTGCGGTGTTTGGTTAAGTAGGTGTTTAAAGTTTTGGTTTACGAAGCTTCTTTCTGCCCCACTATCGAATAGAATACAAGCATAAGATTTATCGAGAAGGAACGTACCCGTGACTACTGTGGGGTCCGCTACTGCTTCAGTGTGGCCAATAGCGAGTAGTCTCACTGTTCCTCCCGCATTCCCAACCTTCAGATAGTTTCTTTTGAAGTGTCCTGTCTCGCCACACCCATAGCAGGCTTGACTCACTCCGGTGTTGGGAACTTGATTGATGGGTTTGGGTTGGGATCTGCAAAACCGGGCGGTGTGGCCCTTCCGGTCGCAGTTAGTGCAGTGCATTTCACGGCAGGGGCTGTGATGATGGAAAGAGCACTTGGTGCACTTGGGCAGGTTCCCTGCATATGTTTTGGCTGGTACAGGGGCAGCAGGAGTAGTGGTAGCATGGACAGCCACCGTTTGTTGGTTCTTGGAAGAGGATTGAGTTGACTTGCCCTTCTTTAGGTCCCACCGCTTCCTTTTGTTGTCAGATGTGTGGGTTGGTGTTGGGGCAGTGGTTGCAGTTGCTGATGGAGTTGAGGGAACTTCATGATCAATCAACCTTTGGGCCAATTCCTTGGCACTGTCAAAGGTCGTAGGGTGTGATGCTAGAATGTTCCCTCGATACGGGGGCACTAGACCCCAGATGTATCGCTCAATTTTCTTGCCCTCAGTGGAGACCATGTTAGGACATAGTGTCACCAGGTCGCAGAACCTGGCGGTATAGGCCACTATGTCGGTGCCCTTCATCTTGAGGTTCCAGAGTTCCTCCTCAAGTTTCTGAATTTCTCCCCTAGGGCAGTACTCCCTTGTCAGCAGGTCCTTCAGTGTGTCCCAGCCCATGGCGTTGGCTGTTACTAAAGAGAGTGATTTGACATGGCCATTCCACCATATCAAGGCCCTTTCGGTGAAGGTGCAAGCTGCGAACTTTATCTTGCTCTCCTCGGGGGACGAGCACATCTCAAAGATGGCTTCAGTTCTTTCGATCCATTGGGACAGTGCAATAATCCCCCTGGTCCCATTGAAGAATGTTGGTTTGCAGCTCATGAAATCCTTATAGGTACACCCCTGTGTACGTGGGTGGATTTCACCATGTCTAGAGTTGTTGCCCACCAGAATTTACTTGGGCCATAGCTGCGGTCACAGCCGCAGTTACAACTGCCTGAAACATCACTGGGTCGAACTGCGGAGGAGGTGGTGGTGGTGGTGGAGTTTGATCCACAGGCATGCGTCTGGTCGGACGCTTGCGAGGAGGCATCTTTTACTGAAAAGTTTTAAAAGATGATGACAACAGTGAGAATGGGAAAAGAATAGTTAATAGACGCGAGAATGGGAAAAGATGATGACAACAGTGATAATACGGATCGTCGGGAAGGTGGAAACCAGCCATGCTATCTACGCGAGAAAGGGAAAAGAATAGTTAATAGACGTACTAATCTAGGATACTTATAAGATGATCGTTATTAGTCGACCCAATACTTGCATAATGCATACCAATTACATGTAACCGAGACAGGGAACAAGAAGTAAAGCAAAGATCACAGATTCTAAGTCTATAGCGTCTTAGTCACATGTAACCGTAGAGTATCCACTTAGCAACTATTGCTCTACTAGTAACGACCCTTTTTGTTCTCACATATGTAATTCATAAAATGCAGAATACTCCTATAGTATTCTTTTTCCAATGTTCTTGTAGTAGTGTTGGTATGTTTTTAGACTTGTCGCAACATCACAACCATTCTTAGGCACATGCTAGTCACTCCTAGGAAAATGTAGTTGATCAGGCTACATCCACCCAGATTTGACTATATGTCTCTAAGCCTAATTGTGCTGTTCAACAATCTTAATACTTTTGTTCTGTTCTAGTATGATACTGACCCTTTGTATGAATGGATGTATATATATACTTAGTTAAATATTTTATTATTTAAAAGTATATATTCTTGGTCAAAGTGTTTTAATCCCAATGTGTTTATAGTTCGTATATCTTTTATGGGTTGATATACTTGATTCACTATAAACAATTCTCTGATACCAATCTGTCACACCCCAAAACCGAAAACGGCAGAATACGTTCTGGGGTGGAGGACGTCATGTACAGTATTATAACAATGCATAATAGTAAAGAGAAGCAACAACATCCATTGCATTTATATAATAATTGTAATACAAGCGTGTTCTATACAGTTTGTAAGACACCAAAATTATAATCAAAATAAAGAGGAGTCTTGTATGTGCTCCATCTTCTCAAAAGCTTCATCTGTACCTGTCTACTGATGACCTGAGAATACAAGTTATTTTGAAAGCGAGTATCAGCATAAAGCTGGTGAGTTCATAAGTATTTAGTGTCATTGCTTGTATAAAAATGTTCACAACAATGTAGTATAATGATTGATTTCGATTGTTTAAAAAACGGTATAATCCCTAGAAAACCCTATGTTTTCCAGTAAAAGTGGTCTTCTACCAAGACCCGGTTAGTTACATGTTTGATCCTTTGAAAATGTAAAATTTTTCCCAGTTAGACTATCAGTATGAAAATATAGTTTTCAACTTTGTTCATGTAAAGTACTTGGTAAAAACAATGTTTTACCCCAACAGTATCACTGCCAGCTGATGTAATAAAAATGCAGACTCCAGGTGGTATTAAATGTACAATACACCTCGGGAAGTCTGTTTTGCCTTTAATTCTTAATGTATTAATTAAAGGTCGGAATGTGAACTCGTATGCAACCATGCTGATTGACGATCGAATCCCTGATGACCCTCCAGGTCACACGTGGTATGGCTACGTTTTGTCACCCCTGGGCCTAGTCGGCTCTGCCTGTAGCTAGCAGTCGGGATGTGGGAGTGTATGTCCCGTATAGATCTATACACATAATGCCCGCTCCTCCTCCAGGAAACTCTGGTTACACGGTGATAGCACAATGAAGTGTCGTATCGAGAAGTAGTATGTCACATTCTATTTTAGTATGTTCTCTTGTATATTGTATAATGTATTTTCTGGTATAATGTATAGAGTGTTCTCTTGTATAGTATATAGTATTCTCTTTGCATTGTATTTATCATGTATTGACTCATAACTGTACCGACTCTGACAGATCCCAATGTAATAGTAGCAATGAGTAGAAATCCTTAACTATATCTATTATAGTTAAATTGTAATGTTGGTTGTGTGCCTTTGTTACACAAAGGTACTGAACTGAAGTAAAGACTTTTATATCCTACACACATATATATATATATATATATATATATATATATATATATATATATATATATATATATATATATATATATATATATATATATATATTATAACTAAGAATTCAACGACAGTCGGACAGATAAGAATATACCCTAAATCCACAATCAAACAAGAACATGAAGTAAGGTGAGCTATCAGTTCTAAGTCCTTCAAGTCTTACTTATATAAATATATTGGTGTAGATATGATTTGAGAACAAAAGAAGTTTTAAAAGAGTTTTAGAAATGGTTTTATAACAATTTAACATGAAAATGAGTTTGATCAACATTTGAAGCAGTTTTGTTGGCAAATCAGTTGAAAATATAGAAAATCCTTTTGGTTGCAAGTTATAAATCACATGTGATTGATTCTATAACTTGATTGATTCAACTTGTATTCCCCCCCCCCCCCCCAGAAAAGCATTTAAAAACATTTAAAAGGTTGATTAAGGGGTATGAACTCACCTGTAGTGAGTGAAGTGGATGGAAGTGCTGAGTAGGATGTTAGGTGTCAAGTGAGGACTTGAACACACACTGATCCTATGTAACATGTAGTGATACATAAATATGTCTAATTAGTTATTTATTCACTAATTAAGTAAGTAAAGGCACTCTAATGTATGAAAGCACTTTGTTTCAAGTGCTAGGAGTGCTAAGGGTTGCATCTAAGGAGTGTATGACCTCACTATGGAGTTTACACTTCAAATGGTCACCCCTATGGGTGTTTACAGTTGGAGGACCATTTCCCCCATGAGTTTACGGCCGTAAACTCATGGGAATGGTGTGTTTGAGTGATTTAAGGTCTCATGTTTCACATAGAAGTGTCCTAGGGTTGAATCAAAGGTATAGGAAGTGGTTAGGACCCGAAATGGTACTCCCTTGGAGTTTGCGGTCCTTGGACCACTCCTTGGGAGTTTACGGTCGTAAACCCTAGAGTTTACGGCCGTAAACCCTTGCCACTTCATCCTTTTCGTGTTTTGTGGTTCTTAGATCATTCATGCAAGTCCCTAGTTCATTAACCAAGCATAGTAAGGAGTTTGGGGCATCAAAACCCCTTTTAGGGGTGTTTACGGTTTTGGGAGATCTCCAAACCGTAAACCCATGTTCTTGGGGGTTTTTGGTGTTCATTCCATGGATTTGTAAGCACACTAAGCCAATAACTAGTTAGGAAGAGTATACTTACTTATAGGAAGCTTGTAGAGGTGTTTAGGACCCAAGAACACTAGTGTGTGTTCTTGGTGTTCTTGGTGTTTTGAAGATCACTTGAAGATCTAAGCAAAAATCGAAAATCCAAGGATGAAAAGATGTATAAACACTAGATTAAGTGTTTTATGAAAGAATCTAGGGAAGAAACACTTATATTTTGGCGGATTTGAAGAGATGAAATTATGATACCTGAGAGAAAAGTTTGTTGTTCTTGAGTGGGAAGTGGAAAAATGAGGACAAGAAGTGTAAACTCATGCTATATGCATGAGTTCTTGGGGAAAGGGTGTTTACGGCCCAAACACCACTTGTTTGGCCGTAAACACCTTGCTAAGGTGTCGGGTTGTTTTACTCGTTACACTTAACTAATAACGTCACTTCCTTATTTTTAATCGTTTGAAGAAAAATAAAATAAAACACCAAACGGACTTAAATCCGCCCAAAAATGTATAGAAATGTTTTTGACTAATATTTGAAGTGTTTGACTGTGGAAATTATACAAAAGAAAATTTCGGGTTGTCACACATAGTATGCAATTATTATATTTGTGCTATTTGTTATGTATTGGTATTTTGGGGGAACTCACTAAGCTTTGGGCTTACAGTTTTGGATTATGTTTCAGGTACTTCAGAGGATCGCGGGAAGGCGAAGGCATGATCGTGCACATCCTCATATATATATATATATATATATATATATATATATATATATATATATATATATATTATGATTTTGGGATTTCTCTGATGTGGAACCAATTTTGAAAAAACCTTGTAAACAATGGTGGTTTGTGGTTTGTTTAAAAAGTTTAAATTTTTCAAGAATTTTTCGAATGTTACAAGTTGGTATCAGAGCCTTGGTTTGAATGAATTGGAGGAACACTCGTGTGAATCCAGTCTCAAACTAAGGAAATGATTTTCAAAATGATTTTTCAAATGGTTTTCAAAATACTCAAGGAGGATGCGATCTGTACGATCAGACGGAGCCAGTAAGTAGACCCCAAAATACCATACTATTATTTGATATCGTGATACGTTAGAACAACATGCTAGTGATAGGCTGGGGATCTTCAGGAATTGCATGATAAAATTTCCTGATTATATGACGCATGTTAGCCTAGGACCTTTCTTTTATGGAATGGACATCATTACTGTAGTTGCTAAGTGTATGCATCATGGTGATATATAACTAAGATCTTATAGCCTAAGAATGTCTAGTTTGACTTTATTTCATGTTCTTGTTTGATGCAGGGCTTAGGGTAGGATTAGTTATTCCAATGTCAGTAGGGTCTAGCATTATGTATGGCTAGCATACGCAAGTGCTGCAGGGTTGGTGGAAGTTTCATGGGCGAGTCGTGTGGGGTCAGCCGGCCAGTTGTGAGATGTTTAGATTTTCCTCTAGAGAGTATGGATTAAGTGTTCTTCTATGCTTATGAGTATTGTCAGGGCGCTATGATGATCCTTGAGACAAATACGGGTAGGTGTGGAAGGTAGTATGGGCCCGTACTACTGAAAGCATAGCACCCGTACGCGTAGCAATGAATTCACAACACCTAGGGATTCATTGGAAGCTGGTTCCCTTATATGATATATGGATTATCTGATATATTCCTGGTGTATTTTAGTATGGTGACTACGAGACGAGTCGAGATCAGATCCGTATCGGGATCAGGACATGGCAGATAGGGTGAGCCAGTATTGTCAGAGGACAGCTTCAGGGAGATCATTCGCGAGGAGGTAGTTGCTATTGTATGAGGTCAGATTCTGGAGATGTTCGGGTCTATCAAGACCACGATGATGGAGTTCTTTGATGATCGCTATGCAGCTGTCTCTGAGACAGCTGCTGCTGCAGCCTCCGCAGTTATAGCGGCTGTAGGTGTTGATATAGGGTGGGTCTTTTAGTATCGGGACTTCGATAATATGAAACCCCCGACTTTCGACGGAGTTTAGGACCCGATCATAGCTATGAGGTGGCTATCTGATGTGGAGGGATGTTTTTCTCACTTGTTTATGCCCTGCTGACTAGAAGGTCAAGTGCGCTCTGAACCTTTTGAGGTCCGGAGCGAAGGATTGGTGGAGGCTTGCTACTAGTTCTTATTATGTTGAGCAGAGAGCTATTGTGTCAGGGGAGCAGTTTTCTGAGATGTTCCGCTCTCGGTATGTCCCGTTGATTGAGCGTGAGAGGTTAACGCATGAGTATCTGGATTTGAGACAGGGTTCTGAGACGCTGGCGGAGATTACCAAGATGTTCACGAAGAGTGATATGTTCTGCCCTGAGTTTGCTGCATCTGAGCAGGCTCAGATGACCTGTTAGTTGAGCATGCTCAAGACGGAGATCAGGCAGTTTGTTTCTAATCAGCGCTATAGTTCATTGTTGGAGATGATGGAGGCCGCCAGGCGGCGCGAGATTGAGATTGAGTTGCAGACTCGGGATTCGAGACCAGCCCCGATGCAGTTGCAGCCTGCGCCGAAGCCGTTTAGGGCCACCGACTCCAGGTCAGGAAGTCATAGGGGTCGTAGTTGTAGGAAGTGCGGCAAGGTACATGATGGTGTTTGTCGATATTCTTTGGGTTACCACAAATGTGGTAAGCAGGGCCACATTGTAAGGGATTTTCGTCAACAGACTCTAGCTTCTGGCATCATACTTTGTTACCATTGTGATCAAGTGGGCCATATAAAGGCCCTGTGTCCCTTGTTAGCTGCCAAGCCAGCGCAGGCTCCAGCACCGGCTACTTTGAGGATCACTGACGGGAGTCAGGGCAGGGCGGAGCCCCCGAGGGCTCGAGGTCGTGATTTCCAGCTCAGTGCCGAGGAGGCCAGGACAGCACCAGATGTTGTGACTGGTATGTTTCTATCCCTTATCTTATTGATTATGTTTGTTTATTGCTCATTTGATTGTACCTTTGGTAGGTACATTTCTACTAAACTCATTGCCTACTTTAGTGTTGTTTGACTCGGGTGCTAGTCAGTCCTTTGTTTCTCGGTCTTTTAGTAGGGAGTTTGCTTTGCCCATTGGGAAGTTGGAGTGTCCATTGCGAGTTTCTATCGCCAACGAACACGGGGTCTCTGCTTCTTCGGTCTATTAGGGTTGCATTTTGGAGATCTTCGAGGTATCTTTTCCGATCGATTTGATTCCTATTCCCATGGGGGATGTCTGCATGATCGTGAGTGTGGATTGGCTGAGTCGTTTCTATATCATGATCGACTGCGAGGGTCCGTGCATGCTAGTTCGAACCCCAAGTGGGGGAGAACTGGTTATTTATGGAGAGGGCACCATGTTGGGTTTAGGGTTTTGTTCGGCAGCCATGGTTCGACAGTATATTCAGCACGGGTGTCTAGGTTACTTGGCATATGTGGTGGACACGCGGGTTGGGGACCAGGTGTCGGGTGCTGATGTTCCGCTTGTCAGGGAGTTCGCTAATGTATTCTTGGAGGAGTTTCCCAGTGTGCCTCTCGAGAGGCGGGTCGAGTTCATGGTCAACCTTGTGCAAGGTGCGGCCCCTATTGCAAAGAACGATTGGCACCGCCTGAGATGAAAGAGCTATCATCTCAGCTGCAGGAGCTGCTAGGAAAGCAGTTCATCCGTTTGAACAGTTCTCTGTGGGGAGCGCCGATTCATTTTTTCAAGAAGAAGGATGGTTCGCACCAGATGTGCATCGATTATAGGGAGCCGAACAAGTTAATGGTGAAGAACCGTTATCCCCTTCCGCGGATTGATGATCTATTTGATCAGTTATAGGGAGCATCTTGGTTCTCCAAGATTGATCTGAGGTTTGGGTACCATCAGGTCAGGGTGAGGGAGGAGGACGTGGATAAGACCGCATTCTGGACTCGTTATGGGCATTACGAGTTCATGGTGATGCCATTTGGGCTCACCAATGCACCCGCGATATTTATGGATTTGATGAATTGGGTATGCAGGCCGATGCTCGATCGCTCAGTTATTGTGTTCATTGATGATATATTGTTGTATTCCAAGACCAGAGATCAGCATGAGGAGCATCTTCGCGAGCTTCTGGGGGGTGTTTAGACGAGAACGGTGTGACAAGCCGAAATTTTCATTTGTATAATTTCCACAGTCAAACACTTCTAAAATTAGTCAAAAACATTTCAGTACATTTTTGGCCGGATTTAAGCCCGTTTGGTGTTTTATTTTATTTTTCATCAAACGAATTAATAAAAGGAAGTGACGTTATTAATTTAGTGTAACGAACAAAACAACCCGACACCTTAACATGGTGTTTACGGCCAAACAAGTGGTGTTTGGGCCGTAAACACCATTTTTCCCAAGACTCATGCATATAGCATGAGTTTACACATCTTTTTACTCATTTCCCACTTCCCACCTCAAGAACACAAACTTTTCTCTCAAGTATCATAATTTCATCTCTTCAAATCCGCCAAAATGTAAGTGTTTCTTCCCTAGATTCTTTCATAAAACACTTAATCTAGTGTTTATACATCTTTTCATCCTTGGATTTTCGATTTTTGCTTAGATCTTCAAGTGATCTTCAAAACACCAAGAACACCAAGAACACACACTAGTGTTCTTGGGTCCTAAACACCTCTACAAGCTTCCTATAAGTAAGTATACTCTTCCTAACTAGTTATTGGCTTAGTGTGCTTACAAATCCATGGAATGAACACCAAAAACCCCCCAAGAACATGGGTTTACGGTTTGGAGATCTCCCAAAACCGTAAACACCCCTAAAAGGGGTTTTGATGCCCCACACTCCTTACTATGCTTGGTTAATGAATTAGGGACTTGCATGAATGATCTAAGAACCACAAAACACGAAAAGGATGAAGTGGCAAGGGTTTACGGCCGTAAACTCTAGGGTTTACGACCGTAAACTCCCAAGGAGTGGTCCAAGGACCGCAAACTCCAAGGGAGTACCATTTCGGGTCCTAACCACTTCCTATACCTTTGATTCAACCCTAGGACACTTCTATGTGAAACATGAGACCTTAAATCACTCAAACACACCATTCCCATGAGTTTACGGCCGTAAACTCATGGGGGAAATGGTCCTCCAACCGTAAACACACATAGGGGTGACCATTTGAAGTGTAAACTCCATAGTGAGGCCATACACTCCTTAGACGCAACCCTTAGCACTCCTAGCACTTGAAACAAAGTATTTTCATACATTAGAGTGCCTTTACTTACTTAATTAGTGATTAAATAACTAATTAGACATATTTATGTATCACTACATGTTACATAGGATCAGTGTGTGTGTTCAAGTCCGCATTTGACACCTAGCATCCTACCCGGCACTTCCATCCAAACTACTCACCGCAGGTGAGTTCATACCCCTTAATCAACCTTTTAAATGTTTTTAAATGCTTTTATGGTGTGGAATACAAGTTGAATCAATCAAGTTATAGAATCAATCACATGTGATTTATAACTTGCAACCAAAAGGATTTTCTATATTTTCAACTGATTTGCCAACAAAACTACTTCAAATGTTTATCAAAAATTCATTTTCGTATTAAATTGTTATAAAACTATTTCCAAACTCTTTTAAACTACTTTTATTTCCAAACCATATCTACACCAATATATATATATATATATATATATATATATATATATATATATATATATATAAGTAAGACTTGAATGACTTAGGACTAATAGCTCACCTTACTTCCTGTTCTTGTTTGATTGTGGGCTTAGGGTATTTTGTTATTTGTCCGACTGTCGTTGAATTCTTAGTTATATATCATCTATATTTGTGTTAGATATAAAAGTCTTCATTTCAGTTCAGTGCCTGTGTGTATCAAAGGCATGCAACCAACATTTCTATTTAACTATAATAGGTATAGTTAAGGATTACTACTCATTACTACTATGGCCAAGACAACTACCAGAGTCAGCACAATTATGAGTCAACACATGCTAAATACTATACAAAGGGAATACTAAATACTATACAAAGAGAATACTATATGCTATACAAGAGAACACTCTATACATTATACCAGAAAAATACATTATATAATACACAAGAGAACATACTAAAACATAATGTGACATACTACTTCTCGATACGACACTCCATTGTGCTATCACCGTGTAACCAGAGTCTCCTGGAGGGAGAGCGGGCATTATGTGTATAGATCTATACGGGACAGACACTCCCACATCCCGACTGCTAGCTACAGTCCGAGCCAACTAGGCCCGGGGGTGACAAAATGTCACCATACTACGTGTGACCTGGAGGGTCATCAGGGATTCGATCGTCAATCAGCATGGTTACATACGAGTTCACATTCCGACCTTTAATTAATACATTAAGAATTAAAGGCAAAACAGACTCCCCGAGGTGTATCGTACATTTAATACCACCACAGTCTGCATTTTTATTACATCAGCCGGCAGTGATACTACTGGGGTAAAACATTATTTTCCCAAGTTCTTTACATGAACAAAGTTTAAAACTATATTTTCATAATAATAGTCTAACTGGGAAAACTTTTACATTTTCAAAGGATCAAACATGTAACTAACCGGGTCTTGGTAGAAGACCACTTTTACTGGAAAACATAGGGTTTTCTAGGGATTATACTATTTTTCAAACAATCGAAATCAATCATTATACTACATTGTTGTGAACATTTTTATAAAAGTAATGACACTAAATACTTATGAACTCACCAGCTTTATGCTGATACTCGCTTTCAAAATAACTTGTATTCTCAGGTCATCAGTAGACAGGTACAGATGCAGCTTTTGAGAAGATGGAGCACATACAAGACTCATCTTTATTTTGATTATACTTTTGGTGTCTAACAAACTGTACAGTACACGCTTATATTACAATTATTATATTAATGCAATGGATGTTGTTGCTTGTCTTTACTATTATGCATTGTTATGATACTGTACATGACGTCCTCCACCCCAGAACGTATTCCGCCGTTCTCGGTTTTGGGGTGTGACAGATTGGTATCAGAGAACTGTTTATAGTGAATCAAGTATATTAACCCATAAAAGATATACGAACTATAAACACATCGGGATTAAAACACTCTGACCAAGAATATATACTTTTAAATAATAAAATATTTAACTAAGTATATATATACATCCATTCATACAAAGGGTCGGTAGCATACTAGAACAGAACAAAAGTATTAAGATTGTTGAACAACACAATTAGGCTTAGAGACATATAGTCAAATTTGGGTGGATGTGGCCTGATCAACTACATTTTCCTAGGAGTGACTAGCATGTGCCTAAGAATGGTTGTGATGTTGCGACAAGTCTAAAAACTTACCAACACTACTACAAGAACATTGGAACAAGAATACTATAGGAGTATTCTGCATTTTATGAATTACATATGTGAGAACTAAAAGGGTCGTTACTAGTAGGGCAATAGTTGCTAAGTGGACACTCTACGGTTACATGTGACTAAGACGCTATAGACTTAGAATCTGTGATCTTTGCTTTACTTCCTGTTCCTTGTTTGGTTGTGGATTTAGAGTTAGGGTCACTTATTCGAAGGTCTATCCTGTCTCGGTTACATGTAATTGGTATGCATTATGCAAGTATTGGGTCGACTAATAACGATCATCTTATAAGTATCCTAGATTAGTACGTCTATTAACTATTATTTTCCCATTCTCGCGTAGATAGCATGGCTGGTTTCCACCTTCCCGGCGATCCGTATTATCCGAACCAAGGCATTGGAGGATGGCTTGATGAAGAGCCAGAAGATGATCACCCGATCCCTTTGGATGATCACCGTGCAGAAGGCTTTTCGGATAGCTCCGACTCCGAACCGGAAGTCAACAACCTACCCCCAGTAGCTCCAAACCCCAACCCCCGTCCGTTATTTCAAGGTCCCACTCCCATGTGGGCAACAACCTTGAATCGATGGAGTGATGAACAGGGTCAGCCTTTTCCCTTCAATGGAGACCGAAGCTTCTACAACATAAGCGAGGGAGGATCTGCTGACCAAGTTCTGCCCATCATGGTCCGTAGGATTGCTAGGAACATTGAACAAAGTCATGCAGCTATCGGTAGAGTTGTGGAAATTAACGCCAACTCTAACCTTAACGCAGTCCGTATCCGCCAAATTGAAGAAGCTATGGATAGGACTAGGAGGAGCAATGAGGCTCTGCAGCAACAGTTAGCTGCATCCCGGGCTGAAGTCATGGAACTTCGTGTGCGTCAGAGGGCGCATGAGCGACACCTTCAGGAAGTTGTACGCCAACTGGCTGATCTTAGAGTTCGCCCAAGGGATACCCGTCGCCAGTAGAAGATGTCAGCTCATCCTTCTCTTTTGATTAAGGAATAGCCTTTTCTTTTCTATGCTCGGTAGAACACTTGTCTGTAAACATTTCTAACTTTGAAAATACTCTAACTAGGCTTCTAAACTGCCAACATTTTCCCTTATGGTTTGATGTAAGACCTATTGTTAGGTCGTTTTTCCTAAACTCATTTTACATAATTAATACCTGTATTATTGGCAGTTGACTACTCTATGGGAAAGTCTATACTTTTATGATTCCCTACTCTGTTGTTATGACTCTATATGACAGTTGGACTATGGCGATTTAGTCCATGAAACACTCTCATCATACTTACAATTGATTCTCACTGTTGTCATCATCTTTTAAAATTTTTCAGTAAAAGATGCCTCCTCGCAAGCGTCCGACCAGACGCACGCCTGTGGATCAAACTCCACCACCACCCCCTCCTCCGCAGTTCAACCCAGTGATGTTTCAGGCAGCCGTGACCGCGGCTGTGACAGCCGCTATGGCTCAAGTAAATTCTGGTGGCGCCAGTGGAGGTGGAATGGGCACTCACTCTAGCCATGGTGAAACCCACCCACGTGCACGGGAGTGCACCTATAAAGACTTCATCAGCTGCAAACCTACCTACTTCAATGGAACCGGAGGGATCCTTGCACTATCCCAATGGATCGAAAGAACCGAAGCAATCTTCGAAATGTGCTCATGCCCCGAGGGAAGCAAGATAAAATTTGTTGCTTGCACCTTCACCCAAAGGGCCCTGACGTGGTGGAATGGCCATGTCAGATCCATCTCACTAGTCACAGCCAACGCCATGGGCTGGGACACACTGAAGGACCTCATGACGAGGGAGTACTGCCCGAGGGGCGAAATTCAGAAGCTTGAGGAGGAACTCTGGAACCTCAAAATGCAGGGTTCCGACATCGTAGCCTATACGGCCAGGTTCTGCGACTTGGTGGCTCTATGCCCTAACATGGTGCAAACCGAAAGCAAGAAAATCGAACGATACATCTGGGGTCTGGTACCCCCGTACCGAGGGAACGTTCTAGCATCACACCCTACGACCTTTGAAAGTGCCAAGGAATTGGCCCAAAGGCTGATTGATCATGAAGTTCCCTCTACTCCATCAGCAACTGCAACCACTGCCCCAACACCAACCCACACATCCGATAACAAAAGGAAGCGGTGGGACCGAAAGAAGGGCAAGTCAACTCAATCCTCTTCAAAGAACCAACAAACGGTGGCTGTCCATGCTGCCACTACCCCAGCTGCCCCTGTACCAGCCAAAACATATGCTGGGAATCTACCCAAGTGCACCAAGTACTCTTTCCACCACAACGGCCCCTGCCGGGAAATGCACTGCACTAACTGTGACCGGAAGGGCCATACCGCCCGGTTTTGCCGGTCACAGCCCAAACCCATTTCCCAGATCCCCAGTACCGGAGTAAGCCAGGCCTTGCTACGGCTGTGGCGAGATAGGGCATTTCAAAAGAAACTGCCCGAAGGCTGGGAATGCAGGAGGGACTGGCAGACTACTTGCTATTGGCCATAATGAAGCAGTAGCAGACCCCACGGTAGTCATGGGTACGTTCCTTCTCGATAACTCTTATGCTTGTATTCTATTCGATAGTGGGGCAGAAAGAAGCTTCGTAAACCAAAACTTTAAACACCTACTTAAACAAACACCGCAACCACTAAAAGAAACCTTCGTCGTAGAAATGGCTAACGGCATGACAGAGAGTTCTAACGAAATCTACATAGGTTGTACCCTCACGCTAGATAATCATTCGTTCCCAATCGACCTCATACCAGTAGCAATCAAGAGCTTCGATGTCATTGTGGGCATGGACTGGTTGAGTCTCCATCGTACCGATATTCTGTGTTTCGACAAAGCCATCCGTCTGAATCTACCGAGTAACAAAACCTTGTTGATCTACGGAGACAAACCCAGTACGAGCCTTCGTATCATCTCAAGTATTCAAGCCCAAAAGTACTTGCGTAAGGAGTATCATGCATTCCTTGCACACGTCGTCGATATGAGCCAGAAAACAAAACACCTAAAAGACTACCCCATAGTACGCGACTTCCCCGACGTCTTTCCGGAAGAACTACCGGGCTTACCTCCGCAAAGTCAAGTCGAGTTCCGAATCGACTTAATTCCAGGAGCTACCCCCGTAGCCAAATCGCCCTATCGCCTAGCGCCTGCTGAGATGCAAGAACTGTCTGGTCAACTTAACGAACTGCTCGGCAAGGGCTTTATAAGACCAAGCTTCTCACCCTGGGGAGCACCAGTCTTGTTCGTGAAGAAGAAAGACAGATCGTTCCGTATGTGCATCGATTATAGGGAACTCAACAAACTGACGGTCAAAAATCGTTACCCTCTTCCTCGTATAGATGATTTATTTGACCAACTGCAAGGGGCGAGCTACTTTTCCAAGATTGATCTAAGGTCCGGGTATCACCAGTTACGAGTGCTCGAGGAGGATGTTCCGAAAACAGCCTTCCGAACTCGTTACGGACACTACAAGTTCGTAGTAATGTCGTTCGGACTGACCAATGCACCCGCAGTATTCATGGACTTGATGAATAGAGTATGCCATCCTTACATGGATCAGTTCGTCATCGTCTTTATTGATGACATACTTATCTACTCTCGAAGTGAGGAAGAGCATAGTGATCATCTGCGACAAGTCCTGGAAATCCTACGATCGGAGAAACTATACGCGAAGTTCTCTAAGTGCGAATTTTGGATCCGAAGAGTAGAATTCTTAGGACACGTGGTTAGCAAAGAAGGAATCCACGTGGACCCATCCAAGATTAAAGCGATTGAGAACTGGTCAGCACCGAAGACGCCTACGGAAATTCGCCAATTTCTAGGCCTCGCTGGCTACTACCGCAAGTTCATTCAAAACTTCTCTCGGATCGTGAAACCCCTTACGACACTGACCCAGAAAGGCGTGGCCTTTGACTGGGAAGAGAAGCAAGAAAAGGCATTCCAAGCCCTGAAGCGAGCCTTATGCACCGCACCGGTACTGTCCCTCCCCGAAGGGATAGACGACTTCGTTGTTTACTGCGATGCTTCCAATCAGGGGCTCGGTTGTGTCCTGATGCAACGAGGTAAGGTCATCGCCTACGCCTCAAGATAGCTGAAGACACACGAGGTTAACTACACCACATACGACCTCGAGCTAGGAGCGGTTGTGTTCGCCCTAAAGATCTGGAGACACTATCTGTACGGTACAAAGAGCACCATCTATACCGACCACAAAAGCCTCCAACACATCTTCAACCAGAAAGAGCTCAACATGAGACAACGACGGTGGGTCGAGCTACTCAATGACTACGAATGCGAAATTTGTTATCATCCGGGTAAAGCCAACGTAGTAGCAGACGCCCTAAGTCGGAAAGAATATTCTGGCCGAAGAGTCAAGTCATTAACAATGACTATCCATTCGCATCTATCCTCACAAATTAAAGAAGCTCAGCTCGAAGCTTTGAAACCTGAACATGTAGCGGGAGAATCCCTGCGAGGAATGGATAAGAACCTAGAAGTCAAGGGTGACGGAGCCTTATATCTCATGGACCGGATCTGGACACCGAAGCATGGTGGCTTCAGAGATTTGGTCATGAAGGAAGCACATAATACTCGATATTTCGTCCACCCGGGTTCAGATAAGATGTATCTGGATCTCAAGAAATCATACTGGTGGCCTAACATGAAAGCGGAGATTGCTACCTTCGTGAGTAAATGCCTTACTTGCGCCAAGGTCATGGTCGAATACCAGAAACCATCAGGTTTACTCCAGCAACCGGAGATACCTGAGTGGAAGTGGGAGCGGATCACTATGGACTTCATAACCAAGTTACCCAAGACAGCGGGTGGACTTGATACCATATGGGTCATCGTCGACAGATTGACCAAGTCCGCACACTTCCTACCCATCAAAGAAACCGACAAAATGGAGAAGCTCACGAGAACCTACATTAGGGAAATTGTACGACTGCATGGTGTTCGGATATCCATTATCTCCGACAGAGATAGTAGATTCACTTCGAGGTTCTGGCAGTCGCTACAAAACTCCTTAGGAACGAGGCTGGACATGAGTACAGCCAACCATCCACAGACCGACGGACAAGGTGAGAGGACCATCCAAACCTTGGAGGACATGCTGCGAGCCTGTGTGATCGACTTTGGGAAGGCGTGGGATACCCACTTACCTCTCGTCGAATTCTCTTACAACAACAGTTATCACACGAGCATCAAAGCTGCTCCATTCGAAGCCCTCTACGGCCGAAAGTGCAGATCCCCTCTGTGCTGGGCTGAGGTGGGTGACACCCAGTTAGCTAAAGGACGAGTTCCTGACAGCACTCTCACGGGTCCGGAAATCATTCGGGAAACGACAGAGAAGATCGTTCAAATTCGTGAACGATTGAAAGCCTCTAGAGACCGACAGAAAAGTTACGCAGATAAACGAAGGAAACCTTTGGAGTTCCAGGTGGGAGACCGAGTCCTTTTGAATGTCTCACCCTGGAAAGGCTTGATACGCTTCGGAAAGCGTGGAAAGCTTAATCCAAGATACATAGGGCCTTTCGAGATTCTCGCTAGAATCGGCCCCGTAGCTTACAAACTCAATCTACCCCGCGAGCTTAGTAACGTACATCCTACCTTCCACGTCTCGAACTTGAAAAAGTGCCTATCCGACGAGACTCTTGTAATCCCACTCGACGAGATAGAGATTAACAAGAGCCTCAACTTCGTGGAAGAACCTGTGGAGATTATGGACCGAGAGGTCAAACGAACGAAACAAAGCCGCATCCGAATCGTGAAGGTTCGCTGGAACGCCAAGCGAGGACCGGAATTCACATGGGAGCTTGAGGATCAAATGAAACTTAAATATCCTCATCTTTTTGCTTAGATATGTTGTAATAACTTAGCTGCTTGAACTCTAATTTCGGGACGAAATTCCGTCTAACGGGGGGATGATGTGACAACCCGAAATTTTCATTTGTATAATTTCCACAGTCAAACACTTCTAAAATTAGTCAAAAACATTTCAGTACATTTTTGGCCGGATTTAAGCCCGTTTGGTGTTTTATTTTATTTTTCATCAAACGAATTAATAAAAGGAAGTGACGTTATTAATTTAGTGTAACGAGCAAAACAACCCGACACCTTAACAAGGTGTTTACGGCCAAACAAGTGGTGTTTGGGCCGTAAACACCATTTTTCCCAAGACTCATGCATATAGCATGAGTTTACACATCTTTTTACTCATTTCCTACTTCCCACCTCAAGAACACAAACTTTTCTCTCAAGTATCATAACTTCATCTCTTCAAATCCGCCAAAATGTAAGTGTTTCTTCCCTAGATTCTTTCATAAAACACTTAATCTAGTGTTTATACATCTTTTCATCCTTGGATTTTTGATTTTTGCTTAGATCTTCAAGTGATCTTCAAAACACCAAGAACACAAAGAACACACACTAGTGTTCTTGGGTCCTAAACACATCTATAAGCTTCCTATAAGTAAGCATACTCTTCCTAACTAGTTATTGGCTTAGTGTGCTTACAAATCCATGGAATGAACACCAAAAACCCCCAAGAACATGGGTTTACGGTTTGGGGATCTCCCAAAACCGTAAACACCCCTAAAAGGGGTTTTGATGCCCCAAACTCCTTCCTATGCTTGGTTAATGAACTAGGGACTTGCATGAATGATCTAAGAACCACAAAACACGAAAAGGATGAAGCGGCAAGGGTTTACGGCCGTAAACTCTAGGGTTTACGACCGTAAACTCCCAAGGAGTGGTCCAAGGACCGTAAACTCCAAGGGAGTACCATTTCGGGTCCTAACCGCTTCCTATGCCTTTGATTCAACTCTAGGACACTTCTATGTGAAACATGAGACCTTAAAACACACAAACATACCATTCCCATGAGTTTACAGCCATAAACTCATGGGGGAAATGGTCCTCCAACTGTAAACACACATAGGGGTGACCATTTGAAGTGTAAACTCCATAGTGAGGCCATACACTCCTTAGACGCAACCCTTAGCACTCCTAGCACTTGAAACAAAGTATTTTCATACATTAGAGTGCCTTTACTTACTTAATTAGTGATTAAATAACTAATTAGACATATTTATGTATCATTACATGTTACATAGGATCAGTGTGTGTTTTCAAGTCCGCATTTGACACCTAGCATCCTACTTGACACTTCCATCCAAACTACTCACCGCAGGTGAGTTCATACTCCTTAATCAACCTTTTAAATATTTTTAAATGCTTTTATGGGGGGGGGGGAATACAAGTTGAATCAATCAAGTTATAGAATCAATCACATGTGATTTATAACTTGCAACCAAAAGGATTTTCTATATTTTCAACTGATTTGCCAACAAAACTACTTCAAATGTTTATCAAATTCATTTTCGTATTAAATTGTTGTAAAACTATTTCCAAACTCTTTTAAACTACTTTTATTTCCAAACCATATCTACACCAATATATATATATATATATATATATATATATATATATATATATATATATATATATATATATATATATATATATGAGTAAGACTTGAAGGACTTAGGACTAATAGCTCACCTTACTTCCTGTTCTTGTTTGATTGTGGGCTTAGGGTATTTTGTTATTTGTCCGACTGTCGTTGAATTCTTAGTTATATATCATCTATATTTGTGTTAGATATAAAAGTCTTCATTTCAGTTCAGTGCCTGTGTGTATCAAAGGCATGCAACCAACATTTCTATTTAACTATAATAGGTATAGTTAAGGATTACTACTCATTACTACTATGGCCAAGACAACTACCAGAGTCAACACAATTATGAGTCAACACATGCTAAATACTATACAAAGGGAATACTAAATACTATACAAAGAGAATACTATATGCTATACAAGAGAACACTCTATACATTATACCAGAAAAATACATTATATAATACACAAGAGAACATACTAAAACATAATGTGACATACTACTTCTCGATACGACACTCCATTGTGCTATCACCGTGTAACCAGAGTCTCCTGGAGGGAGAGCGGGCATTATGTGTATAGATCTATACGGGACAGACACTCCCACATCCCGACTGCTAGCTACAGTCCGAGCCAACTAGGCCCAGGGGTGACAAAATGTCACCATACTACGTGTGACCTGGAGGGTCATCAGGGATTCGATCGTCAATCAGCATGGTTACATACGAGTTCACATTCCGACCTTTAATTAATACATTAAGAATTAAAGGCAAAACAGACTCCCCGAGGTGTATCGTACATTTAATACCACCTGGAGTCTGCATTTTTATTACATCAGCCGACCGTGATACTGCTGGGGTAAAACATTATTTTAGCCAAGTTCTTTACATGAACAAAGTTTAAAACTATATTTTCATACTAATAGTCTAACTGGGAAAACTTTTACATTTTCAAAGGATCAAACATGTAACTAACCGGGTCTTGGTAGAAGACCACTTTTACTGGAAAACATAGGGTTTTCTAGGGATTATACTATTTTTCAAACAATCGAAATCAATCATTATACTACATTGTTGTGAACATTTTTATACAAGTAATGACACTAAATACTTCTGAACTCACCAGCTTTATGTTGATACTCGCTTTCAAAATAACTTGTATTCTCAGGTCATCAGTAGACAGGTTGTGACAACCCGAAATTTCTATTCTATACAACATGTCAAGTCAATAGAAGTCAGAACAGTTACTGTTAATTTTCAGACTTTTTGGAATAAGTTTGATTATTTTAGGATTAATAATTTAGGAGATATCAGGAGAGAGGATTCCCTAGGGTTTATTGTGCAACAATAAAGTCCCGACACATCAAAAGTTTAGAGTTTACGGCCTAAACTTGGTGTTTACGACCGTAAACCCTAAGGGAAAGGGGTATATAAGTGGCACTTAGCCATTTTTAACACTTTTCCACTTTTTCAAGAACAAATCTCAAACTCTCTCAAGTATCATCCAAGTTTTCTTCAAGATCTTCAATCTAGTAAGTGTTTCTAGCCCTTTTGAGTTAGTATATCACTTAATCTAGTTTTTTAACACACTTCTATCCGAAAAATTAGTCCAAAAGGCTTGATCTTCAAGTTTCACCAAGAACACACACTAGTGTTCTTGGACTTTTGGCTCATTTAAAGCTTCTATATTGTAAGTACTTCTATCCTAGAGTATGTTTAAGCTTGCTACACATCTTTACATCAAGAAAACACAAGGAAACACCAAGATCAAAGGTGTTTACGGTCCAAGAACACCTTGGACCGTAAACCCTTCTTAAGGGGCCAAAGTGACCCTAGTCCCTTCCTTAGCCTTGGAAACTAGTCTAGACTTATACCTTAATGAGTTTAGGACTTGTAAAACATCAAAATACCATCATCCATAGGGGTTTACGACCGTAAACCCAAAGGGAAACGGTCTTAGGGCCGTAAACTCCTTTTAGGAGTGAAATGGTGCCCTAACTCCTTCCATAAACTTATACTTCAAGTGGAAACACTTCTAAGGACTTAGAAACCTTCAAAACAACAATGGTCAAAGGGGTGTGAGTTTACGGCCGTAAACTCATGGGTTTACGACCGTAAAATCATGTGGTTATGGTCAAGAAACCGTAAACTCATGAAAGGGGTTCCCTTGAACCCTAAACGCCATAGCTTGGTCCTACAACACTTAGATGCAATCCTTGGGACTTATAACACTTATATAAAGTGTTTAACTTGTCTTAGGATGTCTTAACTTTATGAATTAGTTGTTTAAAGACTAATTGAATACGTATATGTGTATTTATATGTTAAATAGGATCATTGTGTGTGTACAAGTCTTCACTTGACACCTAGCAATCCTATCTCTTCAGTTCATCCAAACCTCTCACTACAGGTGAGTTCATACCCCTTAATTAACCTTTTAAATGTTTTTAAATGCTTTTATGGGGGGGGGGATACAAGTTGAACAACTATAGTTATTATATCAATCACAAGTGATTAATAACTACCAAACAAATGGTTTTCTTACTTTTCAAACTGTTTATCAAACTGTTTTACCTCAAACTACTTTACAAACTCTTTTACTTATCAAATACTTTTACTTAAACTCTTTTAAACTTATATTCTGTGTATCTATATAGATATAGTTATATAAGTAGGATTGAAAGAACTTAGGACTGCTAGCCTACCTTACTTCCTGTTCCTTGTTTGGTTGTGGACTTAGGGTATCAAGGTTAGTTGTCCGAAGGTCGTTTGAATCCTAGTTATATATTATGTATATGTATATAGATATAAAAGGTTATTTCTTTCATTCAGTTACATACCCTTGGGTAGCAAGGGTATACAAACATGTTCATACATTGCTAGTACGCTACCATAAGGGTAGTTTAGGAAGATACTATTACTAGAACAATGAAACATACAATGAGTCAATTCATACATGAGTCAATACATACTGTGATGAGAAACAAACATAAAACAGAGTGATGAGAAACAAACATAATACAGAGTGATGAGAAACAAACAACAGACACTATGACGAGAAACAAACATACAGGCTACACACAGAAAGAACACAATACAACTAGCACACAAATCACATAACATTTACATTAATACATTTATGTGAGCCATTAAACAGGGCATGGCACTACCTGCCATGACTGTTTTTGTATCAGAATCTCCTTAATGGGGGAGCGTATGAGTTTGTGTATAGATCTATACTGGATTGACTATCCTACACCTTGCTGCTCGCTACAGTGGGACTTGCAAGTCTACGGGTGCCAAACGTCATTTTTAAGGCATCTTACATTGTCGTTTTACTATTGAGTCGGTAGCAAGATACAGGCCGATCATATGCTACCTTAAAATTTTACATTTGGCTTAAGGTAGTTAGTACAGCAGTAGTTACTTAATACAACACTACAATACTATAACATTTTCCCTTACATTTTACTTTGTGTTATACACACAATAAACAATAATGTAAAAACTATATTTTTGGTTAATCATAGTCGGATTTGGGAAAATACACACTTTTACAAGAGATACACACACATACACTAGATGCCTTGGTAGAAGGCTACTTTTAGTAGGAAACATAGGGTTTTCTAGGAGAGTTCAAACAAATACAAAACTTTTACAAACATATACAATACATTTTACAAAACATCTTACAAGTGCTTTCATACAAACACAGACACTAATATACTTATGATCTCACCAGCTTTAAAGCTGATAAACTCTTTCAAAATAACTTGTATTCTCAGGTCACCAGTAGACAGGAGCCAGGTTTTGAGAAGATGGAGCTCGTTCAAGACTCATCTTATATTTTTGATGTATATTGTTTTGGTGTCTTTAAAACTTGACAGAACATACTTGTATGAAATTATATTATTAATGCAATGGATGATGTTGTTGCTTGTTTACTACTTGCATTGTTGTGATACTGTACATGACGTCCTCCACCCCAGAACGTTTCCGCCGTTCATAGGTTTTGGGGGTGTGACAGATTGGTATCAGAGCATTGTTTATAGTGAATCGAGTGTATCAACCCATAAAAGATATACAAACTATAAACACAAGCGAGATTCAAAATACTCTGATGAAGAGTTTATACTTTAAATAATAAAATGTTTAATAAAGTATACATACCTGCATTCATACTAAAATCAGTGTCACTAGGACATAACAAAAGTATTACGATTGTTGGACAACACAAGTAGACTTAGAGACATATGGTCAACCCTGGGAAGATGTAGCCTGATCAACTATGTTATCTGAGGAGTGATTAGCATGTGCCTAAGTGTGGTTGTGAGGTTGCAAGAAGTCTAAAAACTTACCAACACTACTACAATTGAAAACAGTAGAACAGAACATTAAACTTAAAAATACTATAGGAGTATTTTGTGTTACAATAATTACTTATTTGAGAACTAAAGGTCTTTATTAGTATATCAATGGTTGTTTAATGGATACACTAAGGTTATATGTGCTAGGATGTCATAGACTTAGAATCTGTGATCTTTGCCTTACTTCCTGTTCATTGTTTGGTTGTGGGCTTAGGGTTAGGGTCACTTATTCGAAGGTCTATCCCGTCTGCGTTACATGTAACTAGTATGCTTTAAACAAGTATTGAAGCAACTGATAAAGATCATCTTATAATTATCTAATTAGTTAGTCTAATTTAGTTATTTCTTATATCCCTTTTCTCGCGTAGATATCATGGCTGGATTCCATCCCCACGGAGACCCGTACTATCCCAACCTCGGCAACGCAGGATGGCTGGAAGGAGAACCAGAAGATAATCACCCAATCCCTTTAGATGATTATGAAGCTGAAGGTTTTTCTGATGGTTCCGACTCGGAACCAGAAGTCAACAACCAACCCCCAGCTGTTCAAAACCCAAACCCTCGTCCCGCATTCCAAGGACCCACACCTTTGTGGGCCACAAACTTGAATAGGTGGTGTCAGGAACAAGGTCAACCTTTTCCCTACAATGGAGACAGAAGTTTCTACAACCTTACTGAGGGAGGTTCAGCTGATAGGGTCCTACCTATCATGGTTCGTAGGATTGCTCGGAACACCGAGCAGGGTCGAGCAGCTATCGACCGGGTAGTAGAAGTGGATGCCAATTCTGGTGTTAACACTGTCCGCATTCGCCAGCTGGAGTCCGTTCATGAAAGGGCTCAGGTTAGCAATGCAATGCTTCAGAGGGAACTTGCTGAAACCCGAGCCGAAGTCAGGGAACTTCGAACTCAGCAAGCAAGATCTGATAGGCGTGTGAGGGACATAGAGCGTCTCCTATCGGATTCAAGAACTCACTCTAGCAGTTCTCGTCGCCGTTAGAGTCTTATCGACTTCTCTTTTTGGATATAATCTAGTGTGTAAAAACTCTAGTCTAATTCTCCTATCTTAGTAAATCTTAGACCTGTTAGGTCTTGATTAGGCCGTAGTTCTGTCAAAATTTTCCCATCTTGGTTGATGTAAGACCTACTTCTAGGTCATTTTTCCCGAACTTGTTACATCTGTAATCCCAATATCTTTGACAGATATCTAATCTAATGGAAATTATTATCCAAATGCTTTCATCTTCATTCAAGTATTCATTCAATTACGTTGTTGGGCTATGAAGAGTTAGTCCATGAGTCATTCTCATCATATTTCTATCAAATTCTTATCAATGTTTTCATCTTTCTAAACTTATACTTCAAAGATGCCTCCACGTAAATCAACAAGACGTAATCCTCCCGCACCAACTCCACCTACTCCTCAATTTGATACAACATCTCTAAATGCTGTTGTAGCTGCGGCTGTGGCTACAGCCATGGCTGAATATTAAATCCTCAAGTTCCACTGGAGGAGGGAATCCTGTTCCGACTATTCAGGTTGAAACCCATGTGCGCTCGAGAGAGTGCTCCTACAAAGACTTCACAAACTGCAAGCCATTGTCCTTTAGGGGAACTGGCGGAGTCATTGTACTCTCGCAATGGTTCGAGAAGACAGAATCGGTCTTTGAAATTTGCTCGTGCCCGGAGAGAAGCAAGGTCAAGTTTGCCGCTTGCACCTTCGAATCAAAAGCCCTAACATGGTGGAATAGCCATGTTAAGTCACTATCTCTAGTGGTGGCAAATGATATGGGCTGGGGCACCATGAAAGACCTCATGATTGAGGAGTACTGCCCGAGAGGCGAGATCCAAAAGCTGGAGGAAGAACTTTGGCGCCTAACCATGAAGGGCTCCGACATCGTCGCATATACCGCCAGGTTCTGTGAACTGGTGGCCCTCTGTCCCAACATGATTCATACAGAGGGAAAGAAGATCGAGAGATATATATGGGGGCTGGTGCCACCATACCAGGGAAACGTATTGTCATCACGCCCCACTACATTTGATAGTGCCAAGCGATTGGCACAGCAGCTAATTGACCACGGGGTCCGTACCCGGCTGCAACAACCACCCTAGCCATCTCAGAACCTGCCAGAACCACAGAGTCCAAGCGGAAATTCTGGGATGACAAGAGAAAGAAGAAGGCTGCCAAGAAACAGCAGATCGTGGCAGTTCATAGTGCGACAAGACCTGCCACTGCTGCTGCTCCATTAAAGCAGTATTCTGGAAGTTTGCCATTATGCAACAAGTGCAAATACCACCATGTGGGAGCCTGTCGGGAAATGCAGTGTGTAAACTGCAACAGGAAGGGGCACACAGCCCGTTTCTGCAAATCTCCGGCGAGGCCAATCACCCAAGTCCCCGGCGCTGGAGTGGGCCAAGCTTGCTACAACTGTGGCGATGTGGGCCACTATAAAAGGAACTGCCCCAAGGCAGGGACTGCCGGTGGAGTAGGAAGAGTTCTGGCTATAGGCCATGAGGAGGCGATTGTCGACCCCACAGTGGTCACTGGTACGTCTCTCCTCGACAACTCTTATGCTTGTATACTATTTGATAGTGAAGCGGATAGGAGCTTCGTGAACCAAAAATTTGCTCATTTACTTAAGCAAAAATCACGAGCTCTCAAAGAACCGTTCACAGTAGAAATGGCTAATGGGAAGACAGAGAACACTAGCTGCATATTCATAGGGTGTACCTTAACCTTAGATAGCCATTCATTTACGATCGATCTCATGCCAGTCTCAATTAAAAGTTTTGACGTCATCATCGGCATGGATTGGTTGAGTCTTCATCGTGCTGACATCATCGGCATGGATTGGTTGAGTCTTCATCGTGCTGACATCATCGCGACAAACCCGACACAAACCTTCGTATCATCTCGAGCATTCAAGCTCAGAAGTTCTTGCGAAAGGAATATCGCGCATTCCTTGCTCATGTGGTCGATGTGAGCCAAGAAACGAAACCTATTCAGAACATTCCAGTAGTACGCGACTATCCCGACGTTTTTCCAGAAGAACTACCAAGATTACCTCCTCAACGACAAGTCGAGTTCAGAATCGACTTAGTTCCAGGGGCTACTCCCGTAGCCAAATTGCCTTATCGTCTAGCACTTGCAGAGATGCAAGAACTATCCTGTCAACTTAACGAACTGCTCAGCAAGGGCTTTATAAGACCGAGCTTCTCACCCTGGGGAGCTCCAGGGAGCTCAACAAACTGACCGTAAAAAATCGTTATCCTTTGCCTCGGATCAACGATTTATTCGATCAACTTAAAGGGGCGAATTTCTTTTCCAAAATCGACTTAAGATCCGGATATCACCAGCTACGAGTACTAGGGGAGGATGTTCCGAAGACGGCCTTCCGAACTCGTTATGAGCACTACGAATTCGTAGTGATGCCATTCGGATTAACAAACACACCCGCAGTATTCATGGATTTAATGAATAGGGTGTGTCGTCCTTACTTGGATCAGTTTGTCATCGTCTTCATCGATGACATACTTATCTACTCTCGAAGTAAGGAGGAGCATAGCCAGCATCTGCGATTAGTCTTAGAAACCCTGCGCGCGGAGAAGCTTTATGCGAAGTTCTCAAAATGCGAATTTTGGATCCGACGAGTCGAATTCTTAGGGCACGTGGTTAGCGAAGAGGGAATCCACGTAGACCCATCCAAAATCAAAGCCATTGAGAGCTGGTTAGCACCGAAGACGCCTACAGAAATTCGTCAATTTCTAGGCCTCGCTGGCTACTATCGCAGGTTCATTCAGAACTTCTCCCGCATTGCGAAGCCTCTTACAATACTTACCCAGAAGGGTGTACCCTTTGACTGGGAAGAAAAGCAGGAGAGAGCGTTCCAAACGCTCAAACGAGCCTTATGCACCGCACCAATACTACCCCCCCCCCCCCCGAAGGGATAGAAGACTTCGTTGTCTATTGCGATGCATCGAACCAAGGTCTCGGATGTGTTCTGATGCAGCGAGATAAGGTCATCACGTATGCCTCGAGACAGCTGAAGACACATGAGGTCAACTACACGACCCACGATCTTGAACTAGGAGCAGTTGTTTTTGCTTTGAAGATCTGGAGACACTACCTGTACGGTACGAAGAGCACAATCTTTAAAGACCACAAGAGCCTACAACATATATTCGACCAGAAGGAGCTCAACATGAGACAACGACGGTGGGTCGAGCTACTCAGTGACTACGAATGTGAAATTCGTTATCATCCCGGCAAGGCAAATCTAGTAGCTGACGCCCTGAGTCGGAAAGAATATTCTGGTCGTAGAGTCAAATCAATGACTATGACTATCCATTCACACTTATCCACACAAATACAGGCGGCTCAGCTCGACGCTTTGAAACCTAAAAATGTGGCCAATGAATCCCTGCGAGGGATGGATAAGAACTTGGGAGTCAAAGGTGGCGGATCTTATTATCTCATGGATCGGATCTGGACCCCGAAACTTGGTGGTTTCAGAGACTTGGTCATGAACGAGGCACACAACACTCGTTCTTCCGTCCACCCAGGTTCAGATAAGATGTATCTGGATCTTAAAAAGTTATACTAGTGGCCTAACATGAAAACAGAGATTGTTACCTTCGTAAGTAAATGCCTTACTTGCGCAAAGGTCAAGGTCGAATACCAGAAACCCTCAGGTCTTCTACAACAACCGAAGATACCAGAATGGAAGTGGGAGCAGTTCACTATGGATTTCATTACCAAGTTGCCCAAGACAACGGGTGGACTTGATACCATATGGGTCATCGTCGATAGATTGACCAAGTCCGCGCACTTCCTGCCTATCAAAGAGACAGACAAGATGGAGAAGCTTACAAGAACTTACATTAGAGAGATTGTACGACTGCACGGTGTTCCTATATCCATTATCTCGGACAGAGGTAGTAGGTTCACTTCTAGGTTCTGGCAGTCGCTACAAAGTTCCCTAGGAACTAGGCTGGATATGAGTACAGCCTACCATCCACAGACAGACGGGCAAAGTGAGAGGACTATCCAAACCTTGGAGGACATGTTACGAGCCTGTGTGATTGACTTTGGGAAAGCATGGGATACTCATTTACCCCTTGTAGAATTTTCCTACAACAACAGTTATCACACAAGCATAAAGGCAGCTCCATTCGAGGCCCTCTATGGCCGCAAGTGCAGATCCCCTCTGTGCTGGGCTGAGGTGGGTGATACCCAGTTAGCTAAAGGGCGAGTTCCTAAAAGCACTCTCACAGGTCCGGAGATCATACGGGAAACGACGGAGAAGATCGTTCAGATCCGTGAACGATTGAAAGCCTCGAGAGACCGACAGAAAAGCTACGCTGATAAACGCAGAAAACCGTTGGAGTTCCAGGTGGGCGACCGGGTTCTATTGAAAGTCTCGCCCTGGAAGGGCTTGATACGCTTCGGAAAGCGTGGAAAGCTGAATCCAAGGTACATTGGGCCTTTCGAGATTCTTGCCAGAATCGGCCCTGTAGCTTACAAACTTAACTTACCGAGCGAACTCAGTAACGTACATTCTACCTTCCACGTCTCGAACTTGAAAAAGTGTCTGTCCGACGAGACTCTTGTAATCCCACTCGACGAGATCGAGATCAACGAGAGCCTCAACTTCGTGGAAGAACCAGTAGAGATCATGGACCGGGAGGTCAAGCAAACGAAACAAAGCCGCATCCCAACAGTGAAGGTTCGCTGGAACGCCAAGCGAGGACCTGAATTCACTTGGGAGCGGGAGGATCAGATGAAACTGAAATATCCTCTTCTTTTTACTTAGCTGGTTGTAACTACTTATTTGCTTAAATTCTAATTTCCGGACGAAATTCCTTCTAAGGAGGGGATGATGTGACAACCCGAAATTTCTATTCTCAACAACATGTCAAGTCAATAGAAGTCAGAACAGTTACTGTTAATTTTCAGACTTTTTGGAATAAGTTTGATTATTTTAGGATTAATACTTTAGGAGATATCAGGAGAGAGGATGCCCTAGGGTTTATTGTGCAACAATAAAGTCCCGACACATCAAAAGTTTAGAGTTTATGGCCTAAACTTGGTGTTTACGGCCGTAAACCCTAAGGGAAAGGGGTATATAAGTGGCACTTAGCCATTTTTAACACTTTTCCACTTTTTCAAGAACAAATCTCAAACTCTCTCAAGTATCATCCAAGTTTTCTTCAAGATCTTCAATCTAGTAAGTGTTTCTAGCCCTTTTGATTTAGTATATCACTTAATCTAGTTTTTTAACACACTTCTATCCGAAAAATTAGTCCAAAAGGCTTGATCTTCAAGTTTCACCAAGAACACACACTAGTGTTCTTGGACTTTTGGCTCATTTAAAGCTTCTATATTGTAAGTACTTCTATCCTAGAGTATGTTTAAGCTTGCTACACATCTTTACATCAAGAAAACACAAGGAAACACCAAGATCAAAGGTGTTTACGGTCCAAGAACACCTTGGACCGTAAACCCTTCTTAAGGGGCCAAAGTGACCCTAGTCCCTTCCTTAGCCTTGGAAACTAGTCTAGACTTATACCTTAATGAGTTTAGGACTTGTAAAACATCAAAATACCATCATCCATAGGGGTTTACGACCGTAAACCCAAAGGGAAACGGTCTTAGGGCCGTAAACTCCTTTTAGGAGTGAAATGGTGCCCTAACTTCTTCCATAGACTTATACTTCAAGTGGAAACACTTCTAAGGACTTAGAAACCTTCAAAACAACAATGGTCAAAGGGGTGTGAGTTTACGGCCGTAAACTCATGGGTTGACGACCGTAAAATCATGTGGTTATGGTCAAGAAACCGTAAACTCATGAAAGGGGTTCCCTTGAACCCTAAACCCCATAGCTTGGTCCTACAACACTTAGATGCAATCCTTGGGACTTGTAATACTTATATAAAGTGTTTAACTTGTCTTAGGATGTCTTAACTTTATGAATTAGTTGTTTAAAGACTAATTGAATACGTATATGTGTATTTATATGTTAAATAGGATCATTGTGTGTGTACAAGTCTTCACTTGACACCTAGCAATCCTATCTCTTCAGTTCATCCAAACCTCTCACTACAGGTGAGTTCATACCCCTTAATTAACCTTTTAAATGTTTTTAAATGCTTTTATGGGGGGGGGGGATACAAGTTGAACAACTATAGTTATTATATCAATCACAAGTGATTAATAACTACCAAACAAATGGTTTTCTTACTTTTCAAACTGTTTATCAAACTGTTTTACCTCAAACTACTTTACAAACTCTTTTACTTATCAAATACTTTTACTTAAACTCTTTTAAACTTATATTCTGTGTATCTATATAGATATAGTTATATAAGTAGGATTGAAAGAACTTAGGACTGCTAGCCTACCTTACTTCCTGTTCCTTGTTTGGTTGTGGACTTAGGGTATCAAGGTTAGTTGTCCGAAGGTCGTTTGAATCCTAGTTATATATTATGTATATGTATATAGATATAAAAGGTTATTTCTTTCATTCAGTTACATGCCCTTGGGTAGCAAGGGTATACAAACATGTTCATACATTGCTAGTAAGCTACCATAAGGGTAGTTTAGGAAGATACTATTACTAGAACAATGAAACATACAATGAGTCAGTTCATACATGAGTCAATACATACTATGATGAGAAACAAACATAAAACAGAGTGATGAGAAACAAACATAATACAGAGTGATGAGAAACAAACAATAGACACTATGACGAGAAACAAACATACAGGCTACACACAGAAAGAACACAATACAGCTAGCACACAAATCACATAACATTTACATTAATACATTTATGTGAGCCATTAAACAGTGCATGGCACTACCTGCCATGACTGTTTTTGTATCAGAATCTCCTTAATGGGGGAGCGTATGAGTTTGTGTATAGATCTATACTGGATTGACTATCCTACACCTTGCTGCTCGCTACAGTGGGACTTGCAAGTCTACGGGTGCCAAACGTCATTTTTAAGGCATCTTACATTGTAGTTTTACTATTGAGTCTGTAGCAAGATACAGGCCGATCACATGTTACCTTAAAATTTTACATTTGGCTTAAGGTAGTTAGTACAGCAGTAGTTACTTAATACAACACTACAATACTATAACATTTTCCCTTACATTTTACTTTGTGTTATACACACAATAAACAATAATGTAAAAACTATATTTTTGGTTAATCATAGTCGGATTTGGGAAAATACACACTTTTACAAGAGATACACACACAGACACTAGATGCCTTGGTAGAAGGCTACTTTTAGTAGGAAACATAGGGTTTTCTAGGATAGTTCAAACAAATACAAAACTTTTACAAACATATACAATACATTTTAAAAAACATCTTACAAATGCTTTCATACAAACACAGACACTAATATACTTATGATCTCACCAGCTTTAAAGCTGATAAACTCTTTCAAAATAACTTGTATTCTCAGGTCACCAGTAGACAGGTACCGGAGCCAGGTTTTGAGAAGATGGAGCTCGTTCAAGACTCATCTTATATTTTTGATGTATATTGTTTTGGTGTCTTTAAAACTTGATAGAACACACTTGTATGAAATTATATTATTAATGCAATGGATGATGTTGTTGCTTGTTTACTAATTGCATTGTTGTGATACTGTACATGACGTCCTCCACCCCAGAACGTTTCCGCCGTTCATAGGTTTTGGGGGTGTGACACAGGTACAGATGCAGCTTTTGAGAAGATGGAGCACATACAAGACTCCTCTTTATTTTGATTATACTTTTGGTGTCTAACAAACTGTATAGTACACGCTTGTATTACAATTATTATATTAATGCAATGGATGTTGTTGCTTGTCTTTACTATTATGCATTGTTATGATACTGTACATGACGTCCTCCACCCCAGAACGTATTCCGCCGTTCTCGGTTTTGGGGTGTGACAAACGGTTTTATGCTAAGTTCTCGAAGTGCGAGTTTTGGTTACGAGAGGTTCAGTTCCTTGGACACCTCGTTAACCAGGATGGGATTTCGGTTGATCTGGCCAAAATCGAGGCGATGATGCAGTGGGAGGTTCCGAAGTCTCCCTCAGATATCAGGAGTTTTCTAGGTTTGGCAGGGTACTACCGGAGATTTATTCAGGATTTCTCCAAGATTGCAGTACCCCTCACTCGTCTAACGAGGAAGGGGGTGGATTTTCAGTGGGGCCCTGAGTAGCAGTCCGCATTTGAGACCCTTCGGCAGAGACTTTGCGAGGTCCCAGTTTTGACTCTCCCGGCGGGAATTGAGGATTTTGTGGTTTTCTGTGTTGCATCCATCACCGGCTTCGGAGCAGTCCTCATGCAGAGTGGACGAGTGATGGCTTATGCTTCACGGCAGCTGAAGCCGCATGGGACGAGATATCCCATGCATGATCTTAAGTTGGGGGCGGTGGTTTTCGCCCTCAAGATTTGGAGACATCACCTTTATGGGGTCCGCTGTACTATCTACACGGACCACAAGAGTTTGAGGCATATTATGGATTAGCCTAACCTAAACATGAGGCATCGTAGGTGGCTGGACGTAGTCAAGGATTAGGACTGCGAGATCCTTTACCATCCGGGTAAAGCGAATGTGCTCCCGGATGCCTGAGCCGTAATTCGGCTAGATCTTCTGTTTCGGTGACATGTATGAGGATAACTGTGGATTCTCCACTTGTGGGTTTGATTAGGGAGACTCAGGCTGAGGGTGTTCGTGAGGAGAATTGGAGGATTGAGAGGATCAGGGGTGAGATTACCATATTTTTTTCGGATAGTCGTGGTTTGTTAACCAGTTGCGGTCGGGTATGGGTTCTTGCTTCTGGTGGGGTCAGACAGATCGTGCTGGAGGAGGCTCATAAGTCTCGCTTTTCTATTCACCTGGGGGCCACCAAGATGTATTAGGATCTGAGGTTGAGTTATTGGTGGCCGTTCATGAAGAGGGAGATCACCTGGTACATCGAGAGGTGCTTGACCTGCAGGATGGTCAAGGTCGAGCATTAAAGGCCGCATGGCAAGCTGTAGCCTCTGGAGGTTCCTATGTGGAAATGGGAGTAGATTTCGATGGATTTCATCACCAAGTTGCCAAAGACGACAAAGGGTTTTGATGCTATTTGGGTCATCGTGGATCGATTGACCAAGAGTGCTCACTTTCTGGCAATTTGGGAGAGCTCGTCAACCGAGAAGTTGGCCGAGGTGTATATTCGCGAGATCGTTACTCGCCATGGGGTTTCAGTCTCTATTGTTTTAGACCGTGATGTTTGATTCACCTCTCGATGTTTGCAGAAGTTTCATGAGGAACTAGACACGAGGCTGCATTTCAGCACTACTTATCATCCGTAGACCGACGGCCAGCGTGAGAGGACCATTCAGACTCTCGAGGATATGTTACGAGCATGCGTTATTGATTTTGGCGGGAGTTGGGACTCCTACCTACCTCTTGCAGAGTTCTCCTACAACAACAACTTCCATTCTAGCATCGATGCTGTACCTTTCGAGTTTTTGTATGGGCGGAGATGTCGCACCCCAGTCTGTTGGGGTGAGGTTGGCCACAGGGTCATGGGTCGGACCGAGGTGGTTCTGTAGACTACATAGATGATCCAACTGATCAGACATAGATTACAAAATGCACAGAGTCGGCAGAAGAACTATGCCGACCGACGCCGATCTGAGTTGGAGTTTCAGGTCAGTGATATGGTGTTGTTGAAGGTCTCACTTTGGAAAAGTGTGATTCGCTTCAGGAAGAGGGGGAAATTGGGCCCCCGATATATAAGACCATTCTGGATTATTTCCAAGATTGGAAAGGTTGCTTATAGATTGGATCTTCCGGAGGAGCTTAGTCAGATTCATAGCACTTTCCATGTTTTGCAGTTGCGGAAGTGCATTTTGGACGAGGCTGCAGTGCTATCATTGGATGATATTCTGGTTGATGAGTTCCTGAACTATGGCGAGAGGATGGTAGCTATTCTAGAAAGGAAGGTAAAGGTTATGCGTAGCAAGGAGGTACCTTTGGTATAGGTACAGTGGCAGCATCGGAGGGGATCCGAGTGGACCTGGGACCCAGAGGCTGAGATGCGGGAGAATTATCCAGATTTGTTCATCGTATCAGGCTTCGAGGACAAAGCCTAGTCCAAGTGGTGGAGAGTTGTAACATTCCAATTCCCAGGTATGAAATTTATTTTTCAAAAGACAAGTTTCTCTTGGAACTCGTCAAGTTGATGGCTTCAACTTGACGTGTTGATCGACTTTGGGCCGCACATCTTTTTGGACCAACTCGACGAGTTGGAGAGGAAAACTCGACGAGTTGGCAGCTGATTATGAAACCCTAATTTTTAGGGTGTTGCACCCAATTTAAAGACCTTATACCCTTTCGATGGCCTCCTTACCGGTCCCTTCTGTCCAGAAACCCTAGTTTCATGCAACCTCTCCTATATTTGAGTGTGAGTTAGCTTGAAGAGTGATTTCTTGGTGCTCTTTTGAAGGAGCTTGAAGTTTGAAGTGGCTTGATTGAAAGGAAGGCTTTAGATCCAAAACCTCCGCTTTTGTTGCAGTCATTTTGAGGTATAAAGTCGACACCTTGCTTCCTTACTTCTCAGATCTCTTATTTGGATAGATTATTGGGATTTTTGGATCATTTATGGATTGTTCATGGGGTTAAGCTTTTCATGGATTTTCACCTTAGATCCAGCCATTTTGTGGCCTCTTTTGGCTTAAAGTTTCAAACTTTACTAGGTTCAAGGTCTCATCCATACATTAAGTTCTCTATTAATCCTTGTATGAGTTCTAGAGCTTCTTTTGGCATGCATGAACTTAAAGTTGGCAACTTTACGTGGTATTCCAGTCCCATTGAACCAGATCTATATCTTGAAGCGTTAGATTCGATAAGAGGGCTGAAGGTGTTATGACTAAGGAAAACTCGACGAGTTGTCCTGCCAACTTGGCGATTTGGCTAGGGTTTTCCCGATCTTCTTAGTACTGTGGGAACTCGAAGATTTTGTGGATGCACTCGACGAGTTGGGTTAACATGACCTTGACCGTTGGCTTTGACTTTGACCATGGTTGACCAAGTTTTACTGTTGAGGGCATTTTTGGTAATTCGGGGTTTTGATTGAAATGGTCGCATCGTGGTTGTAGGTATTTGAGTCCGGAGCTGAGATTTGGAGGTGGATCTTATCAGTTTAGCACCACTTGTGAGGTAAGTTTTTCTCACTGTACTTCCAGGTCGAAGGCACCAATGCTGGCCCTTGGATTGATAACCTGTTGTGCATGTTATGCTATAGTGATCTAGTAGATCAGTACCCTGGTAGTTAGCATGATGTTATGCTTTGTGATCTGTCAGATCTATTTATTTGTTTGCTAGCTGGTTAATAGTATGGTTATATGTATTATATGCACATGATTGGTTGGTGGCTGAGGCTTCACTGCTTTGTGCGTTAGCCAACAGGCCGGGGCATTCCAACCCGATGGTTGAGGGCCTAGGGTATTCCATCCCGAGGATGATTGGACCCATAATATGTCGACATTCCAACCCGATGGTTGAAGGGCCTGGAGTATGCCAACCCGATGGTTGATTAGACCAATAGTATGATTGGCATTCCAACCCCATGGTTGATGGGCCTGGGGTATTCCAACCTGATGGTTGATTGGGCCCATAATATGCTATTATTATATTTATGCTATTTGTTATGTATTGGTATTTTGGGGAAACTCACTAAGCTTTGGGCTTACAATTTTGGATTATGTTTCAGGTACTTCAGAGGATTGTGGGAAGGCGAAGACGTGATCGTGCACCTCCTCATATTTTGTTTTACGATTTTGGGATTTCTCTGATGTGGAACATATTTTGAAAACAATTTGTAAACAATGATGGTTTATGGTTTGTTTAAAAATTTTAAATTTTTCAAAATTTTTTCAAATGTTACAGATTATTTATTAGAAATGATTTTTATAAATATTAAATAAAATCTTATAATTAATTGAAATTATTTATTTCTTGGAAATAATAATTTTTCATTAGTAAGTAACATAATATATCATAAGGTATGATTTCTTAAGTCATGTACATTATTTTGAACTAGAAAGACTTATGTCTTTTAGCCAAAAGGCAAAGTTTATATTTTATAAAAGAAGTTTACAAAATGTATAAACTTTTGTCTTCATTTTTATCTTTTTAAGAAAGAATAAAAGAAGCATGACCTTTTGATTTGTTTAATCAAAAGCATGGCTAGTTCTAAAAGGTATGGGGACAAGTTCATTTTATGACATGAGTGATTAATTGGTTAAGGACCCATGTGTATTGTTTTAGCTTTTAGAGAGTGCATAAAAGGCTTTCATTTTGGCCTTTTTTACTAGCCAAAACCGTGAGTATGCTTGGCATACTCACTCTCTTTTTTTTTTTTGCTTTTACACTTGAAAGAATGCTTGCATTTTTCTCTCTTTAAGTTCAAACTTTGGTTATGAACTTAAAGCCTAAGAGTTTAAGAGTTTAAAGACTATCATCAACATCAAGTTGGATTATTGTTGGTGTCTCAAAGGTTTATACATTCGTCATCAACTTCTAAGCCTCTGCTTGAGGATTCAAAGTGTACAGTGGTTGTTATACTCTTCTTCATCTTTGGTTGTTGTTTTCTTTCAAAACTTTGCAATAAGATCCTTGGTGGGTTATAAACTAGTTTTATGTTGTTCAAAATATTAAATTCTTCCGTTGCTAAATCTTGTGTTTTTGAAACTATTTTTGAATAAAAACGCAATAGGTAAATGAGCATTAGAAGAGATTTGTAGGATATTAACAATTTTTTATCCACTTAAACAACTTCATTATCTAATTTTTGGCTAATCCAGTTTACAACATGAAGCCAAATATGAATCTCGTCCTTTTAACTAATAATTTGATATTGGTTATTTATCGTAAAAGGATTTTTTGTTCAAACTAATCGTGTTTTTTTATTAAAAGATGGCTCCTGGTTTGAGTGCTACTCTCCCTCCTACACCGACCACTTCATCAAACTTCTCATTACTCTAAATCCTCTTACGGGACATGCTCTCTAGTCTAAACTACCTTAATTGGATTTAAAACTTGAGGATAACTGTGAGGTATGAGAAAAATGAGTATGTTCTGGGCGAGCATCTGGATGTGCAGCTTCTTGAAGAGACAACTAAAGAAGAGGATGATAAGCATGAAAAGCATCGCTATCACTCTAACGAGGTCTCATGTCTAATGTTGGAGACCATGTCTCCAGAACTTCATAAGAGTTGCGAAAATCTTGTGGTGTATGACATGAACGAGCAGGTCAGATCCATGTTTCAAGAGCAAGCTTACACTGAGAGATTCAAGGTCATGTAAGAAAATCTAGGTTGCAAGCAACAAGAGAATGGCTTTGTGAGTGACCATGTGCTAAAATGGAAAGCATACTTTGACATACTTAAATTTCGTGGCTTTTTATTCTCTTAGGAATTGGCTATTGATGTCATTCTTAACTATTTGACTAGTTCATTCAGGCACTTCACCATGAACTACTGTATGAATGGTTTATAAAAAAGTATCATGGAGCTACATGGAATGCTCAAGATTACTGAGGAAAACATAGTTCCACCAAGGAACTCAAGTTCAACCACTCATGTTTTGGCTATTAGGAAAGGTGATGTCAAGAGAAAATGGTCATCTTATCCCAATACTAAGGGAAAAAGAAAAATGAAAGTTGGTGCTTCCAATCCCAATCCTAAGAAGGATGTTTCTAGCATATCACCTGTGAATGACCCTAAAGAAGCAATATGCTACTATTGCTAATAAAACTGCCATTAGAAACATAGATACCCTAAATATCTATAGGATCTTAAGAATAACAAAGCCAAGGGTGTTGGCTCTTCAGGTATGTTTACAATTGCATTACATTCGGATTTGACTTCTTATAATTAGATACTTGAAACAAGATGTGGAACCCACATTTGTTTTGGTGTTGTGACATCCCCATTTTCACGGCCAGAAAAGACCGATTTTGTTTATGCTTTATAAAAATCAGAGTACCTCTTTTAATAAAAATGTTGCGGAATTTGTTTCCAGTAAAACATGATAAATACGTTATCAAAGCATTTCTGAAGAAAAGTATTTTTATTCATCTTAAAACATTTGGGATGTCATCGTCAATACAGAAACATAAGCGTAACCAGAACTTACATTTATTATCACTATTGATTTATATCTCCTTAATCTCTCAGTGCAATGTGACTTCATATCAACACCTGTGATATAAATAAACTAAGTGGGTCAGGTTGGGAAAGCTGGTGAGTACATAGGGTTTTCAACCCATAATAATATAGTTAACTTGTTTCTTCACATAATACATGTCAAACAATTAACCCGATTACCCATCCCCATTATCTTCATTTGATATTCCCTAAAGTATTACCTTAAGGTTCATCCCCTATATCGTATTTACCTCTCATCTCTTTACATCGCATTTCCCTATATGTTCGTTCCTCAGGACTTTTCCTAAGGATCATCGCCTACATCACACAGGCAATAATGGTTCGGGGATTACTCCCTCAATACGCTCCTAGTAAGGATTGGAATATCATCGCATGAATACATAGTTACAACATCGCTTGAACTCGTAATTCATAGTAAGGGTTAGAGTATCATCACATGAATACGTAGTTACAACATCACCTGAACTCGTAATTCATCACCTACAGGTTATGAGCCTGCTGGTGTTTCCACGGGGTTATCTATAATAGTCTGTGGTCGCCATCTATACTCTGGTAGATGACTACATCTCCAAATTGTCGGACAAGGTTATAGTATCCTTCATCCTACATCACCGATTCATCATCACCTATCTATCCTCACCTAATTATCATCACCTTCCTATCATCACCTATCTCTCATCATTTTATTTCATCACACACCAACTATTTCATCTGTGACATCTCCATTTTCACGGCCAGAAAATACCGATTTTGTTTATGCTTGTTTGAAAATCAGAGTAACATTTTAAATAAAAGTGTTGCGGAATTTGTCCCAAAACAAAATATGATAAAGATTTATCAAAAGCATTTCCAAAGAAATGTATTTCATTAAAAGACTCGGGATGTCATGTTCGATACAGATCAAAAGCATAAACAGTACAACATAAGCCTTACTACATTATTTCGTATTTACAGGCCTATAATCTCTTATCTCTCATCCAAACATCTATGCTCATGCGCTACTACCTGTAATACAAGAAACTGAGTGGGTCAGGCTTGGGAGCCTGGTGAGCACATAGGGTTTTCAACCCACAATAAATAAGTTACTTAATTTCATCAATCAAAAATAACCCTATTACCCGTTCCCGTTATCCTCACTTTACGTCCCTAAACACCTATCATAAGGGTCCTAGCCAAAGGATCATCATCGGGATGGACACTACTGCTAAGGGGGTTCCATAGCAATAAATTTCCTAAAGGCAACCATGTGGGGGATGGAGTACACCGGTGCACACATCATTCACAAACACCTACAGGTTGCGAGCCTGCTAGCGTTCCACTGGACTGTCTAGAAGAGTCCGTTGTTGTCATCCATACTCCGCTAGATGACAGAATCAACAGCAACAACATCGAGGCCTCTCATCATTTTATCACACATCGTCTATTACATCTACCCATGTTTTACCCCAACATTTTGTAGATATAAAATACATATACAGTTTAAATCATTTAAAACATGTATAAAAATCTTTCATCAGCATAGACAACAAGTATTCAGACAATATGCACACATAGCATGTAATTTATATTAAATACTTGATATCTATGTGTAAGATGAAAGTGACTATGCACTCACTTGAAAGGTGGTGAATCTGTACTCGAACAACGCTTCGTTATCTCAAAATAATTTTCCCTCGACAAAACCTAGTATCAATTTCACTAGGGTTTAGTCTAACGTTAACTGTGACTAATTAATAGTCTAGCTATTATTATTATTATATAAGCGTTAAACAACACTCTATATAACTCATAATAATAGCCCAAATAATTATTTTAAGGACCTAATAACATTACTATAATTATTTAAAAGCTATATTAAAAATTTCATAGGCGTAGCTCACTTACAGCGGATTTTAAAGAAAACCGGGCTTCGCTTGGAGCAGCGTTTCCGAACCGAAAGACCCTTTTTCTCGGGACTCCGGGAGCCTCGGGGCTTCCTTCGGGTGCTAGGGGTTCACCTAGGCTTTAGGGAGGGTTAGAAACCCTAGAGAGAGAAGGTACTTAGAGAGAGAAAGAGATTTGGTGTGAAAAATCCGAGAAATCTCGCATGTATTTATAGGGGACAGCAGCTTCGGAACGCTGGGCGTTCAGTAGGTTACGCGGGGCGTAACTTCGGATAAGAAGACCAGCTGTCTCGCACGTGTCATGCTCCTGGTGGTCAGCCTCGAATCCGAATAAGAACCGAAGTACGCTGGGCGTACCCGGCCTCAGACGTTGGGCGTAATGCGAGGGTGACGTGTCCTTCATCCGAAGCGAGACCGTGCTCAGCAAGCGACGACTGAGATTTGGCCACGTCATCGTATCTTGCATGAGATTTCGCAAATTGCACACTCGACCTTAAAAATTCGTAACTTTCACATACGAGCTCCGTTTTCGACGTTCTTTATATCCACGCGTAGGCGGGAACGTACTCTACAACTTTCGTTTAGACTTCGTTTTCACTTTATTTTAAAAGTTAAATTATTAACAAGCCGGGACAGGATTGGTCTGTTAAAATCTCATAACTTCTTCATCCGACATCCGTTTTCGTCTGTCTTTTTCTCGTTATGCTACTATTAACGAGATCTTCGATTCTGGTTTAGGTTGTGTTGGCTAAAAACCGCTCGATCTAATATTCGATTTTCGGGCTGTACACTGCTAAGCCGAAACTTCGAAAAATTATAACTTCTTCATACGAAGTCAGATTTGGGCGTTCTTTTTATGGACGCTCTCGGTTTAACGTATTCTACAACTTTTGTTTAGATCACTAAAGCTAAAAGTCGCTCTATCGTAAATTCACTATATACGCTTCCCGGTATCGTGTCGGTTCTGTCGCGAAACTTCGACGGGTCATAACTTCTTCGTTATAACTCGGATTTCGGTGTTCTTTATATCCCTGGAATCCTTGTTTCGACCACTACAACTTTATGTAAAGATATCGAGCTTATCTCACACATTAAATTTGACGCTTATTTTTATTCTTTATTAATTATATCTTTATAATTAAGTAATAAGCACACAAATACACATAATTCACATAATACTCAGGTAATTCATCTTTATTACTTCAAAAAGAGTTACAATAGTTGACCTAGACTATTACATCTTCTAAAAATGCTTAGCCCCGAAACCCGGGCGTTACAATTCTCTCCCCCTTAGGATGATTCCGTCCCGGAATCATGCATCAGCAAACAGATGTGGGTAGCGACTCATCATGTCACTTTCTGTTTCCCAAGTGAGATTCGGCCCATTCGAATGTTTCAATCGGACTAGCACTAAGTCGACCATCTTGTGTCGTAACTTCTTAGTCTTAGGGTCAACAATTGCCTCGGGCTCTTCGATCAGCCTCTTATTCTCATCCATTCTTAACTCTGAGATTGGAATTATGTCGGGAACTTCTCCTGTGAACTTCCTCAAATAAAACACATCGAAGGTGTTATGAATACCATCTAGTTCTTCAGGCAATTCAAGCTTGTAAGCTTGGTTCCCAATCTTCTGAAGAACTTTGAACGGTCTAATTAACCTTGGACTCAACTATCCTCGTTTCCCAAATCTTATGTGACATCCCCTAATTTCTCGGCCAGAAAAGACCGATTTAATTTATGGTTTTTAAAATAAAGTCAGAGAAATCCTTTTAAAAGATGTTGCGGAATTGGTCCCCAAAACAAAACATCATAAAAGTTTGTCAAAACCTTTCTTTAAGAAATATATATAATTTCATTTCATATCAAAACCTCGGGATGTCATGTTCCGATACAAATCTAAAGCATAAACAAGACATTATAAGCCTTTCAACAGTTATTAACAACTACTGGCCTATAATCCAAAAATCTCTCATCATCCTCCGACTATGCTCAGGGTCCACTACCTGTAACATAAAAAGCTGAGTGGGTCAGGCTTGGGAGCCTGGTGAGCATATAGGGTTTTCAACCCACATTAATAATAAACTTATTAAGTTCATCAATCAATAATAACCCTGATTACCCATTCCCGTTATCCTCACTTTACGTCCCTAAACACCTATCACAAGGGACCTAGCCTAAGGATTTTCATCGGGGCGACAACACTGCTTTGGGGGTTTCCCAGCAATTTATGTCAAAAAAGGCAACCATGTGGGGGATGGAGTACAACAAATGAACAACCAAGTTCATTAACACCTACAGGTTGCGGGCCTGCCAGCGTTCCACTGGACTGTCTAGAAAAGTCTGTGGTCGTCATCCATACTCCGCTAGATGACTGGATCACTATCACATCGAGGCATCTCATCATTTTATTTCATCACACATCAACTATCTACCCATGTTTTACCCAACATATTTGTAGATAAAAATACATATACAGTTTAAAACTTGTATAAAACATCTATTCAACAGTCACCTCAATTAAACAGTTAATATAATTACACATAGCATGTATTTTATAGAAAATACTTCATATCTAGGTGTAAGATGAAGGTGACAATACACTCACTTGATTTACTGATAATCGGGCAACACTTCGTTTCTTAAAACGATCGTTTCTAATAAAACTAGGAGTTTTATTGAGAAACCGGGCTCTGCGAGGGTCGGGCTTCAAAACCGAAAAGATAAATTTTTCGGGTCTTCGGGCACTTCGGGGCGTGTTCCGGGTGTTATAATTGATATCGGGGCTTCGGGGGATGTTAAAATGGTGAAAATATTGAAAAAGGGGTGAAAAATGCCAAATCTTTAATTCTAGTCGGGAGATCTCGCAAGCCTTGTATTCATAGGCGTGGTCCGAAGGTCGGCCGAGAAGGTGAGTCAGCAGCGAGGGCAGGTGGCATCAGGAGGCGAAGGCACGTGGTCGGATCCGGAGGAAGACACGCGTCGGACATGTCTCGCATGCGAGGCCACGCGTCCGAGTTCGGACCTACAGCTCGACGTCGGAAGCAGCTGCGCGTCGGATGGGGATTGGCTTCGGCTTCGGTCCAATCAGACAACGGCAGGTATGCAACATGCGGCGGAGCCAGCTTCGGATGAGTCATGGAGCGGACTTATCCATGCGAAATTTCTCGGATAATGGGATTTTTCTCGATTTTTGTGCCCCAAACTTCTAAAATCCATAACTTTCGCATACGGGCTCCGTTTTTGACGTTCTTTATATGCACGCGTAGGTAAAACTACGCTCTACAACTTTCGTTTAGACTTCATCGGCTAATTTTGAATTTTAGTTTTATATTATTGTTTTTAACAGATCGGGACAGGAAATCTGTTAAAAATTCATAAATTCTTCATCCGACGTCCGTTTTCGTCTGTCTTTTTACCGTTATGCTACTATTGACGAGAACTTCGATTCTCGTTTAGGTCGTGTCGGCTAAAAATCACTCGATCTAAAATTCAAGTTTTTAGCTGTCTACTACTAAGCTGAAACTTAGAAAAATCATAACTTCCTCATACGAAGTCAGATTTGGGCATTCTTTTTATACATACTCTCGGTTTAACGAGCACTACGACTTTCGTTTAGATCACTAAGGCTAAAAAGTAGTTTATCAAAATCTCACTTTTTACGTCATTCGGCACCGTGCCGGTTTTGTCGCGAAACTTCGACAGGTCATAACTTCTTCGTTATAACTCGGATTTTGGTATTCTTTATATATCCGTAATCCTTGTCATGACCACTACAACTTTCTTAATATATATCGACTTTATCTAATATTTATTTTCGACGCTCACTTTTATTCTTAATTAATTAAATCCTATAATTAAGTATAAAACACATAAAACACATAATATTCACATAATTCCTTTTCATTTCTTCAAAATGAGTTACAAAGGTTAACCTAGACTATCACATAAATATTAATGCCTAGCCTAGAAACACGGGCATTACATCTTATAAGTCCCTTCCACGGTGAGACTTTAAGCAGAACTGAATGCCCAACTTCGAAGGTCACCGGTCGTCTTTTTTTGTCAGCATAGCTCTTCTGATGATCCTGAGATGCTAACATCCTCTCCCTGATTACTTTCAACTTTTCAGCAGTCTCATGGACTATTTCGGGGCCCATAAACTGCTTTTCTCCAGCCTCGAGCCAACAAGACGACGTACGACACTTCTGTCCGTACAAGGCTTGATAGGGTGCCATTTTGATGCTCGAGTGGAAACTGTTATTATAGGAAAATTCTACCAGAGGTAGGTGCTCATCCCAGTTACCTTGGAACTCTAGGGTACATGCTCTCAGCATATCTTCGAGTGTTGTATCGTCCTTTCGCTCTGACCATCAGTCTGCGGATGATAAGCCGTACTCAAACACAATTTTGTACCCAGTTCCTCTTGTAGACTTCTCCAAAACCTTGACGTGAAACGACTATCACGATCTGATACAATTGTTAGAGGAACACCGTGAAGTCTTACAATTTCCTTCACGTAAGCATTTGCGAGCTTATCCATAGACCACTTCTCGTTTGCTACTATGAAGTGTGCACTCTTCGTGAAAAGATCCACGACCACCCAAATCATGTCGTGTCCGTTCTTCGTTCTGGGTAGTTTAGTCACAAAATCCATGGTGATGTCTTCCCATTTACCCATGGGTACAAGTAAAGGTTCTAAACTCCCATACGGTTTCTAATGTTGTGCCTTAACTCTTGCACATGTTACACACTCGGCCACATACTTCGCAACATCGAGCTTCATCGTCGGCCACCAGTAGTAGGGTTTTAGGTCCCTATATATTTTACTGCTACCGGGATGAATTGAGTACATGGTCTTGTGAGCTTCTTCCATCAGAAGATCTCTTATTCCTCCCGTCTTAGGTACCCAAATCCGATCTTGGAATACCTTCAGTCCTTGACTGTTTGTACCAAACACTAATGTTTTGCCCAAACGTTCTTCCTTTCGGTCATTCTTCTCTGAAGCTTCTTCTTGAGCTTTCCTGATACTTTCCACAATTGTCGAGACAACTTCTATTCTCAACGCTCTTGGCCTTTTTCTCTCAAGGTTGACTTTTCGACTGAGAGCATCAGCGACAACATTTGCTTTACCAGGGTGGTAAAGTATATCACAGTCGTAGTCCTTGAGTAACTCCAGCCAACATCGTTGTCTCATATTCAATTCCTTCTAATTAAAGAGATACTGGAGACTCTTATGATCAGTGAAAAGCTTGCACTTCGTGCCATAGAGGTAATGCCTCCATATCTTCAAGGCAAAAACTACCGCTGCCAACTCCAAATCATGAGTGGGGTAGTTCTTCTCATGCTCCTTCAATTGTCGAGATGCATATGCTATCACCTTTTCTCTTTGGGTCAGAACACATCCCAACCTGACTCCCGACGCATCGCTATATACCGCGAAGTCTTCAACTCCATCGGGTAGAGAAAGAATCGGTGCTTCACACAATTTCTTCTTCAGCTTCTCGAACGCTTCTTCGTGCTTCTCACTCCATGTATAAGTAGCTCCTTTGTGGGTCAACGTTGTCAATGGAGCAGCTATCAAATAAAATTCTTGGATAAATCTTCGGTAATATCCGGCTAATCCTAGAAAGCTTCGAATCTCTGTGGGACTCATTGGACGTTCCTACTTCATTACAGCTTTGATTTTTGCTGGGTCAACCATTATTTCGTCCTGGTTAACCACATGACCCAAGAATTGTACTTCTCGGATCCAAAAATCACACTTAGAGAACTTTTCATACAACTTCTCCTCCTTCAAGATTTCCAACACTTCTCGTAGATGCTTTCCATGCTCCTCTTGGCTTTTCGAGTAGATCAGAATGTCGTCAATAAACACTATCACGGATTTATCGAGGGATGATTTACAAACCATGTTCATCAAATCCATGAACGTTGCTGGAGCATTGGTTAGTCCAAATGACATAACCAAGAACTCATAGTGTCCATATCTAGTTCTGAATGCAGTCTTCTCAATATCCTGCTCTCTCACCTTCAGCTGATGATATCCTGACCTAAGATCGATCTTTGAGAAGTAGCTCGAACCTTGTAGCTGATAGAATAGGTCATCAATCCTCAGCAATGGATACTTGTTCTTCACCGTTGCCTTGTTCAGCTCTCGGTAGTCTATACACATTCTCATGCTTCCGTCCTTCTTCTTCACGAATAACACCGGAGCTCCCCAGGGTGATGAACTAGGTCGAATGAAACCGTTGTCCAATAGCTCCTGAAGTTGCGTCATAAGCTCCTTCATCTCCGTCGGTGCTAATCGGTAAGGTGCCTTTGCTATCGGTGTTGTACCTAGTAACAAGTCTATTCGATACTCCACTTGTCTATCAGGTGGTAATCCGGGAAGATCTTCGGGAAAGACTTCCGGATAATCATACACAACCGGTATATTCTGCACCTCCTTCTTTTCCTTCTTAGCATCGATAACAAACGCCAAATATGATGCACATCCATTGGACAAACATTTTCTGGCTTTCATCAGGGAGATGATTCTAGAATTTACTCGGCGTTTGTCCCCGTACACCATAAATGACTCTTTTCCGGGTGGGTTTACGCTTACTATCTTCTTTCGGCATTGAATCTCAGCATCGTTGGCGCTAAGCCAATCCATACCCAAAACAATATCGAAACCATTCAACTCTATGGGTAATAGCTCTTCGTGGAATTCGTTTCCGTTTAGGTCGATGACGATGTTCCTAATATGGTTACCAACAGGTACGAACTTGCCACTGGCAACTTCTACCATCAGGGTATTATCAAGTTTTTCTATGGGCAATGCTAGTTTCCCACCAAACTTATGTGACACAAAGGAGTAGTTGGCTCCGGAGTCAAATAGTATATTGGCAGGCAATCCACTTACAAGAAAGGTACCTGAAGCGACGTCTGTTGCCTCCTTTGCAGCCTCGAGCGTCATCTGGAAGGCTCTTGCCTTCGGCTTTGGTGGAATGTTGGGTCTTCCTGCCTCCTTCTTCTTCGGGCAGTCCCTCGAAATGTGCCCCTCCTCGTTGCACTCATTACAGACCTTCTTAGTGAACGTGCATTTGTTGGCATAGTGCCCAGGCTTTCCACATTTGAAACAAGTGACTCCTCCGTCACATTTACCCTGGTGCTTCTTCTTGCACTTGTCGCACCATTTAGCTTCGACTCCTCCTCCTCTCGAACCAGACTTCAAGAATTTACTCTTCTTACCGGACCTCGAGGATCAATCAAATTTCCTTTTCTCACCAACCTCGGCCCTCTCCAGACCCCTTTCCTTCTGTGGGCTTTCCACATTCTTAGCTGCTCAAACAGCTGATTTCAGAGTGGTTGCCATCTTGACTGTTGGGCCAAAGTCGACTGGCAGTCCATTTGCGAACTTCTCAATTTTCGAGAGTTCGGTTGGCACTAGGTATGGAAATAAGTTCATCTTCTCAGTGAATGCAGTAGCGTAGTCGTCAACGTTCATCCTCCCCTTCTTCAGGTTTTGGAACTCATTGTTTAGATCAATTAGATCTATTTCTGAATAGTACTGCGCCTTCAGTTGTTCCAAGAACTCTTCCCATGACATTTTTAGGGCTTCTCCTCATGGCATTGTATTTGCCAATAACTTCCACCAGCTCAAGAATCTAGTTTTCAGTTGCCTAACTGCAAAGACAGTCTTCTATTTCTCGCTACAGCTGCAGCTCTCGAACACCATCTCCATTTCGGAGATCCAATCCATAATCTTAACAGGCTTTGGGCTTCCTGAGAGACTTGGTCGCTTGGCACCCAAGAAATTCTTATACATCCGCTTATCCTTGTCGTTTCCCCTCTCCGGGTCATTCCTTCATTCTCCTTGACTCCTAACTTGACTCACATGGCGGCTATAGTTCCCTTCCTCCGATTGCTCGGGACTCAGCTCGGGTTGCTCAACGGGCATGGTAGGTTCGTCCCTATTTTCATGCAACATCTCCTCATTTCCTCCCTTTGTTCTGATAACATAGCCCGAATCATGGCTTGTACTCCAGCCATAGTGATTGGCTCGGGTGAAACTTCTACTACAACAGGGATTTGCTGAACCACTAGGGGTTGATTCCTATTCCCATTTGCATTTACGTTTCCGCTACGGGTCCTTGCCATCTTGATCTATACACCGAATAAGGTGAATTTAGATCTTTATTTAGGATTGACGCTTAAATCATCCTTATCACCCCGAAACGTTTACATGTTAGTTCTAATATCGTAGTCGTACGTTTAGAATCCTAAACACATAAGGTTTCCAGATCCGGTCGGCAACAGACCATAGATCCGAACAAATAACAACATATAAGGCATAAATCATTTAGCACATAAAGCATATTAGGCATACTTTCCTAAATAAGCTAGTGCTCACATCTCACAATCATCGCTTAGCATTCTAATTTGAAGTCTAGAAATCCTACAAATTCCTAGTTCGCTTAAACTAATGCTCTGATACCAACTGTGGCATCCCCTTTTTCACGGCCAGAAAAGATCGATTTTGTTTATGCTTGTTTGAAAATCAGAGTAACATTTTAAATAAAAGTGTTGCGGAATTTGTCCCAAAACAAAATATGATAAAGATTTATCAAAAGCATTTCCAAAGAAATGTATTTCATTAAAAGACTCGGGATGTCATGTTCGATACAGATCAAAAGCATAAACAGTACAACATAAGTCTTACTACATTATTTCGTATTTACAGGCCTATAATCCCTTATCTCTCATCCAAACATCTATGCTCATGCACCACTACCTATAATACAAGAAACTGAGTGGGTCAGGCTTGGGAGCCTGGTGAGCACATAGGGTTTTCAACCCACAATAAATAAGTTACTTAATATCATCAATCAACAATAACCCGATTACCCGTTCCGATTATCCTCACTCTACGTCCCTAAACACCTATCATAAGGGACCTAGCCTAAGGATGATCATCGGGAAGGACACTACTGCTAAGGGGGTTCCTTAGCAATAAATGTCCTAAAGGCAACCATGTGGGGGATGGAGTACACCGATGAACACATCATTCACAAACACCTACAGGTTGCGAGCCTGCTAGCGTTCCACTGAACTGTCTAGAAGAGTCCGTGGTTGTCATCCATACTCCGCTAGATGACAAAATCAACAACAACAACATTGAGGCCTCTCATCGTTTTATCGCACATCGTCTATTACATCTACCCATGTTTTACTCCAACATTTTGTAGATATAAAATACATATACAGTTTAAATCATTTAAAACATGTATAAAAATCTTTCATCAGCATAGACAACAAGTATTCAGACAATATGCACACATAGCACGTAATTTATATTAAATACTTCATAACTATGTGTAAGATGAAAGTGACTATGCACTCACTTGAAAGGTGGTGACTCTGTACTCGAACAGCGCTTCGTTATCTCAAAATAATTTTCCCTCGACAAAACCTAGTAGCAATACCACTAGGGTTTAGTCTAACGTTAACAGTGACTAATTAATAGTCTAGCTATTATTATTATTATATAAGCGTTAAACAACACTCTATATATGTCACACCCCAAAACCGGAACGACGGAAACGCTTGGGGGTGGAGGACGTCATGTTTAGTATCACAAGATATGCATTATAGTAAGCAAGTAATGAACAACCATTTCATTAGAAAGAAAGTGTTTACAATGTGTGTGTTCACAAAACATAGAATTCATAAGCAAATAAAAAAACAAGACTTGAAGCTACTATGCTCCATCTTCTGAAATCCCAGCACGAGTACCTGTCTATTAGTCTCCTGAGAATACAAGTTATTTGAAAGAGTTTATCAGCAATTAAAATGGTGAGTTCATAAGATTTTAGTGATGTAAGTAAGTTGTAGAAAGTTGTTGAAAAATGTAGTAAGTTGTAGTAAGTTCTGTTTAGAAAAGTTTGCCTGTTCCTCCAGAAAATCCTATATTTGCTGCTTTGATGAAAGATAAGTAAAAATGACTCTACAGTCCTTTCTATGAGTATTAAATGGATACAAGTTATATAAAACCCAGAGTAAACAAACAATGGGTTGTGTGTATCTGCCTTAATCCCACAACTAAACAAGGAACAGGGAATGAGGCGGAAGGCACACAGTCCATTGGTCGTTTGATCATCGTTGTATATAACCCTGGCGTATTCACTTGGTACTCACGGAGTTAACTGTAATAGTTCCTTTATATTTGATGAAAAGATTCTTTAAGAAAACCCTTATTTCTTATAATAAAATGGTGACCACAGTGATTACTGCTATAATAACTTAGTTATACTGGCTATATATGATCTAATATCGAATAGATAGTTAATTGGGTGAATCTGCCCTAAGCCCACAACCAAACAAGGAACAGGAAGTAAGGCGGAAAGCAAACATCCAACTATCTGTTGGGTATTAATGATATATAACCATGATGTATAAGCTAAGGTATTATAGAGTTAATCACCTAAAGTCCTTTAAGTTTATACTGGTTTAATAAAATGGATTAAACCCTTTACTGGGAAGTTTCTAGTTTTGTTTACCAAAAGTTCTGATTTGGAAAGTATGTTTTGTACTAGAAAACTGTGCATTGACTCTGTGTTCTATGACTTGACCCATACTTGGTACCCTTATGATGACTTAATGTATACTAAACATATATATATATATATATATATATATATATATATATATATATATATATATATATATATATATATCTAAAATCGAATAGATAATAGATTGGGTGAATCCGTTCCAAGCCCACAACCAAACAAGGAACAGGAAGTGAAGCGGAAAGCACACAACCTATTATCTGTCGGATCCTATTATTATTATTATTATTATATATATATATATATATATATATATATATATATATATATATATATATATATATATATATATATATATATCCTTTGGTGTATACATTAAGGAATCATAAGGTTAGCATTATGGTCCCTTTCTACTGAATGTAACCTTCTACCAAGGCATCTAAAGTTATCTATGTTTGTTTCTTGAATGAGTTGTGTAATTTCCCAAGTGAGACTATCATTTACCAAAAATATAGTTTTTATATTACTGTTTATTATGAGAAGATCACAATGTGAATGAAATGGGGAAATAATAAAGTACTGTAGTGTTGTATTATAGTAACTACTGTTGTACTTTCTACCTTAAACCAATTTATATTTAAGGTATGATGCGACCTGGTTGTACCATACTATCGACTAATAACACGACGATGAAAGACGTCGGAAGAAATGACATTTCGCACCTGTAGACTTGCAAGTCCCACTGTAGCTAACAGCAAGGTGTAGGATAGTCAATCCAGTATAGATCTATACGCAAATTCACGCTCTCCCTCTAGGAGATTTTGGCTACAAATTGAGCCATGACAGGTGATGCCATGCCCCAAATGAGGGTCCATATTTATGTTATTGTATATTTGTATATGTAAAGTATGTACTAGCTGTATTGTATGTTCTCTCTGTCTAGTATGTATGTTCTCTCTTAGTTTCTCATAATAGTATGTTTGACTCATGTATGAACTGACTCTTTGTATGCTTCATTGTACTAGAAGTAATGAATAGTATCTTCCTAAACTACACCTATTATAGTTTACTAACGTTTTACTTGAACTGTTATTTAAAAGACTCATTTTACTACTAAGTTATGCTTGAACTTTGAAAACGGAGTTTGATTAAACTATAAAGTAACATAACTTTAAAAGAGTTTTTGAAATGTTTTGATCACTTATAAAAGACATAAGCAACATTTTGAAAGATGTTTATAACAAACAATTACACAATTATCATTGTGTTCAACTTGTATTCCCCCCCTTAAAAGCATTTAAAACAGTTAAAAGATTCATTACGGGGTATGAACTCACCTGATGTGGGTGATTCAACGAATACGCGTGGAAGGATGAGAAGTTCCACGAACAAAGTCCCGAGACTTAACGAATCCTAAATGACATATAATGGCATATATCGACATAAATATAGTGTTTAGCAGCAACCAAATGCAAGGAAACACCTTACATGACTAGGAAACACTTTGTCCAAGTGTTGGAATCACATGTGATTCACTAAATGGGAGTGTACGGCCACTTTGAGGAGTGTGCGGACATGGGTGTGCGGCCGCACACTCATGGTAAAGAGTGCACAAAACGTTTTCCAAATGGTAGGGAGGCTTGTAGGACTGATGTTCATCAAGTGTTGAAGCTAGAAAGGCACTTTGGAGGCCCTTAAGCACTAAACAAAGGGGTGTACGGCCACATGGAGTGTGTGCGGCCGCACACTCCTTGATGAACCTGGTTTGGACGTTTTCTAAGGCTCATATCTAGTAAATAACAAGCTTAGGGGATGGTACTTACAATATGGAAGCCTTTAGGGGTGATTGAAGGGTGTTTTGAGGGTTTTTGAGGGGTGTACGGCCACATGAGTGTATGCGGCCGCACACACCATAAGATCACGAGTTATGGGCATTTCTAAGGGCTTAAACAAGTGTTCTTAACAAGATTCAAGCATTGGGAAGAAGTACTTACGATCCGGAAGGTCGAGAAGGTCCAAAATCACCAAGAAATAGTATGTGTTCTTGGTGTAACTTGAAGATCTAGACAAAACACGATTTTAAATGGATGAAATGAAGGGATGTACCTAGTTTATGAAGATTAACAACAAATCGGGAGAAGAACACTTACCAAATCGAAGATCTAAGCTTAAAATTGGATGGTAGTTGAGAGAAAAATCGAGTTCTAAGCTTGGGAGGGTGAAAAGTGATGAAAGGAGGCTGAGTCTACCCCTTGTACACGTGAGTGTGCTACCAGGAGAGGGGTGTGCGGCTGCACACCCAGTGTGCGGCCGTACACTCCTGATGTTGGAGTGTAAGGCCCGGTTTTGATGCTAGAAGTGTATGCGATCCATTCCTATGTTCAATGCTTGAATGTATTGACCTTTGGACCTTTAAATGGACTCTAAACAAGGCTAAATGATAGCAGAAATGAGCTTGACACTCAGTCGAGTTGACTGGCGGAGCTTTACCAGGCAAAAATTTAAAATTTTTCGGGTTGTCACAATATAACTCATAATAATAGCTCAAATAATTATTTGAAGGACCTAATAACATTACTATAATTATTTAAAAGCTATATTAAAAATTCCATAGGCGTAGCTCACTTACATCGGATTTTAAAGAAAACCGGGCTTCGCTTGGAGCAGCGTTTCCGAACCGAAAGACCCTTTTTCTCGGGACTCTGGGAGCCTCGAGGCTTCCTTCAGGTGCTAGGGGTTCACCTAGGCTTTAGGGAGGGTTAGAAACCCTAGAGAGAGAAAGTACTTAGAGAGAGAAAGAGATTTGGTGTGAAAAATCCAAGAAATCTCGCATGTATTTATAGGGGACAGCAGCTTCGGAACGCTGGGCGTTCAGCAGGTTACGCGGGGCGTAACTTCGGATAAGAAGACCAGATGTCTCGCACGTGTCATGCTCCTGGTGGTCAGCCTCGGATCCGGATAAGAACCAAAGTACGTTGGGCGTACCCGGCCTCGGACGCTGGGCGTAATGCGAGGGTGACGTGTCCTTCATCCGAAGCGAGACCGTGCTCAGCAAGCGACGGCTGAGATTTGGCCACGTCATCGTATCTTGCATCAGATTTCGCAAATTGCACACTCGACTTTAAAAATACGTAACTTTCACAAATGAGCTCCGTTTTCGACGTTCTTTATATCCTCGCGTAGGCGGGAACCTACTCTACAACTTTTGTTTAGACTCCGTCGGCTAATTTTGATCTTATTTTAAAAGTTAAATTATTAACAGGCCGGGATAGGATTGGTCTGTTAAAATCTCATAACTTCTTCATCTGACGTCCGTTTCCATCTGTCTTTTTATCGTTATGCTACTATTAACGAGGTCTTCGAATCTCGTTTAGGTTGTGTCGGCTAAAAACCGGTCGATCTAATATTCGAACTTCGGGTTGTACACTGCTAAGCCGAAACTTCGAAAAATTATAACTTCTTCATACGAAGTCAGATTTGGGCGTTCTTTTTATGGACGCTCTCGGTTTAACGTATTCTACGACTTTCGTTTACATCGCTAAGGCTAAAAGTCGCTATATCGTAAATTCACTATTTACGCTTTCCGGTATCGTGCCGGTTCTGTCGCGAAACTTCGACGGGTCATAACTTCTTCGTTATAACTCGGATTTCGGCGTTCTTTATATCCCTGGAATCCTTGTTTCGACCACTACAACTTTATGTAATGATATCGAACTTATCTCACACTTTAATTTTGACGCTTATTTTTATTCTTTATTAATTATATCTTTATAATTAAGTAATAAGCACACAAATACACATAATTCACATAATACTCAAGTAATTCATCTTTATTACTTCAAAAAAGTTACAATAGTTGACCTAGACTATTACATCATCTAAAAATGATTAGCTCCGAAACCCGGGCGTTACATCATCTACCCATGTTTTATCCCAAAATATCTGTAGATATAAAATAAATATACAGTTTAAATAATTTAAAACATGTATAAAATCATTCATCCAGCATAGACAGCAAGTATTCAGATAATATGCACACATAGCACGTAATTTATATAAAATACTTCATATCTATGTGTAAGATGAAAGTAATTATGCACTCACTTGTTAAGGTGGTGACTCGGTACTCGGACATCGCTTCGTTATCTCAAAACAATTTTCCCTTGACAAAACCTAGTATCAATACCACTAGGGTTTAGTCTTTACGTTAATCGCGACTAATTAATAGTCTAGCTATTATTATTGTTATATAAGCATTAAACAACACTCTATATAACTCATAATAATAGCCCAAATAATTATTTTAAGGTCCTAATAATGTTACTATAATTAATTACAAGCTATATTAAAAATTGCGTAGGCGTAGCTCACTTACAACGGGTTTTCTTAAAAACCGGGCTTTGCTCGGAGCAGCGTTTCCGAACCGAAAGACCCTTTTTCTCGGGACTCCGGGAGCCTCGGGGCTTCCTTCGGGTGCTAGGGGGTTTACCCAAGCTTTAGGGGGCTTAAGATAGGCTAGAGAGAGAAAGAAACTAGAGAGAGAATGAATTTTGGTGTGAAAATCCGAGAAATTTCTCATCCTATTTATAGGCCGAAGGTCCTCGGACTACGTGGGGCGTAGCCTCGGACGCGGCACGTTCCTCTTGAGACGTGTCGCTTCGCTGATGGTGCATCGTGGCTGCTTCTCGGACCGCAGAAGGCTTGGCGTACGCGCAACGCTTCTTGGCTACGTTGGGCGTCCGAAGTACAGGTGTCCGAATCCGAAGACCAGACCATGATCAACAAGCGACGGCCCTGATTGAGCCACATCATCACCTTCGCAACAGATTTCGCAAATTCACACTCCGACTTCTAAAATTCATAACTTTTGCATACGAGCTCCATTTTCGACGTTCTTTATATTCACGCGTAGGCGGGAACGTACTCTACAACTTTCGTTTAGACTCCGTCGGCTAATTTTGATTTTATTTTAAATTTATATTTTTAACAGGCCGGGACATGATTGGTCCGTTAAAAATTCATAACTTCTTCATCCGACATCCATTTTTGTCTGTCTTTTTATCGTAACGCTACTATTAACGAGATCTTCGATTCTCGTTTAAGTTGTGTCGGCTAAAAACCACTCAGTCTAATATTCGAACTTCGGGCTGTACACCGCTAAGCCGAAACTTCGAAAAATCATAACTTCCTCATACGAAGTCAGATTTGGGCGTTCTTTTTATGGATGCTCTCGGTTTAACATATTTTACGACTTTCGTTTAGATCGCTAAGGCTAAAAGTCGCTCTATCATAAATTCACTATTTATGCTTCACGGTATCGTGCCGGTTCCGTCGCGAAACTTTGACGGGTCATAACTTCTTCGTTATAACTCGGATTTCGGCGTTCTTTATATCCCCGGAATCCTTGTTTCGACCACTACATCTTTATGTAAAGATATCAGGCTTATCTCACACTTTAATTTTGACGCTCATTGTCTCTAAATTGACTAGCCCGGATCTGCTGGCGTTACAGGTGTGTAGAGACTAAAACAAAGTAGGAAGCTAAGACATGGGGAACTCAATTTGATTAGAGGAACAAGAGTAGGGTAGCTGTTACCAAGATTGGAGATTACGAGCTTTTATTGTCCCATAGTTTTTCAATTAGTTTATTAGATAATTGTTATTTGTATTACATGGCAAGAAACATTATTTCATTTTATGGATATGGTTTTACTTATGAAATAAACTTCTAATCTATGAAAATCGACAATTACATAGTTAGAACACATACCTTTTGCAATGTTTGAATAATGCAAACAATCTTCTTGACTTCTTCCTTGGAAAGCAAGCAATAATAGTGTAGAAGCCTGTAATGGTTCACACCCAAACCCAGGAAAACCCTAGGATCGAAATTTAGGAGAGAGAGGAGAGAAGAAATATGATTTCTCTATGAGATGTGTAGGGGACGATTTTGGCTAGAGTATGTCCATATTTATAGCTGATAGAAACCCTAATTTTAATTATAAAATAATAGTAGTTTATCCTAATTGAAATTTGTTTCCTTATCAGCTTTAAAAGACTTTCAGAATCCTTTTGGTTCCTCGTCAAACCGTCTACGGGTAGTTAGGTTCTGGAATTGCCTATTTGCTCAAATATTGAACAATTACAATTCAACCCTTGTACCTATAATTACATCTAATTAACCCAAAATTAATTTCCAATTAATTCAAATTAATTCTTAATTAATTATTAACTATTTCGAACTAATATATTAATCATATAATATACTAAAAAACCATTTTGATCTCTCTCTCTCTCTCTCTCTCTCTCTCTCTCTCTCTTAATATCAATCGTAGCTATTTACTTTTATTCACTAAGATTATTCGAATTTAGTTATGACCTTAGACACCTTAATCCAACACATGTACCATGAGACATCACACCCGTCATTCAAGGAAATGGTGTTGTAAGGATCGACAAGGTCAGTTTCTTTATCTTGAGCCATTAGAGGGAACCACTGTTGAGGGGTAACAAGACCCAGTGTGATGGTGGACGTGTGATATGTTCATACATGAGAAGAAGGGGACTGATGGGTTGTTTTTTACGTCAGTTGGGGTCCAAGAAGCGTAGGTGAAGGTTGTTGGGCTTGCTGTCTTCGCTGTGGAGATTGGGCAGGTCAAATAGACCTATTTGTGGTACATGGCGTTAGGTACATCCATGGAAAAGGAGCATAATGTGGTGAATAATGCCAAAGAAAGTGGGTTGTTGTTGAGTAGTGTTGGTGGCGCTAATCACCACTACCTGCCCCCATGATTTGAGTGACCACCACAACTGTGATGACTCCCTCGATACGAGCCTGTGTTACTCGAAGGATTATTGCAATATGGTCATATTTTGGAGAGAGACCATTGACTAAATGAGTAACTAGAGTTCTCTCGGGAACGGGATGATCGATGTTTGCAAGGCGATTAGAGATGGTGGCGATTCCTTCACAATACTCAGTAATCATTTGATCTCCAGGAGTCATAGAATGACATTCATTATCAAGTTCAATGGCACATGTATCTTTTTTATCAGGAAACAAGTTTTAAAGAGTAATCCAAACCGTGTGTGCAGTATCTCCTATATTAAAAATGGTATTGAGAAGCGATTTAATGAGGGTGGTGTACATCCACACTTTAACCACCGAATCAAGTATGTACAACGCTTCATCAATATCTGATGTGGGGGTGGGTTTTTAAAAAAGGTGATTAACAGCTCCAAATGCACGACAATGTGTGACAAACAACCCTCTCCACGCATCATAGTTAAGTGTACTAAGATCAACAACGAGAGGCATAAGAGTTTTAATGTTTATGACCCCGAAAGTTTTTTGATTGGCGGTGCGTGTAGAACTTCCAGATGCACAGGCATTGTGAGATCGAAGAGGAGTGAAGAGATTAAGAAGTGAGAGAGATGAGGGAGGACTGGCCGGTTAGGGTTGCCGACAATGGAACAAATCGAGAATTAGGGTGGATGAGGGAATGCCTCTGATACCATATTACAAATGATATTTTCACATGAATTCTGATTTGCATTGATACATAATATATATATATATATATATATATATATATATATATATATATATATATATTTATATATATATATATATATATATATGTAAGACTTACAATGGGCTAATTTATCAAGACAAATACATACAATACAAATAGGACATATACAAGTAGACTAATATGGACCAGTCTTGCATTTTGCGCTTGTTCCCTAATTACAAGACATATGTTGTTAATCATGTTTTCTTTAGTTTCTCCTTCTCCTCTCAAGTTTGGGCTCATGTGTTGCTTTAGACTAAGGTAAATTTTGGTACTACTTGTAATTTTAGTGACTTGTGTTCTATTGTGGGTATCTTCTCGACGAACCGACCATAGTAGCTAAATCTTCATTTAAAAAGAGTAGATAATTAAGATCAGTATTTCATGCCCATCTGTCGTCACATGTACATCCACCTTATCAGAATGAGATATCCAAACCTTGAAACTTTTCCATCGTGATTTCTTCCAAAGTATGGTTGATTTCATTTGTAAGATAATTGTTCCATCCTCCAACCTTCCCTTCCCTAAATAAAGTGTCATTAGGGATACCCTTACGGAAATCCCCATTCTTAACGTCCTTTAAATTTTCAAAACTTCATAGCGTTACGATATCTTTCGACACACAATCAGCCACTTCCTCCTTCATGAAAGGAAAACCCAAGAACTCTGCCAAAACACTTCACTTTACTTGCATTATCTATTATCCTGTCCTCATATGTCAAAAATAGAACCTTTTTTGGATCTTCAGAACTAGCCTTATGGTAATCTTTCACATGATCCTAGTAAGGTCAATATCGCATAAAACCTTTAGCATACACATCAAGCATCTCACGGATGGTCATTTGGGTACGAGATTTATCTTTCAACTTATTGAAAAGTGAAACCAAGAGACAAAAATATCCTTAGGGTTCCTACACATGTAAATTAGTCTACAGCCAGAATCAAGAATGGATTTAGGCAACACTTTGTAACGTATATGGCTAGCCAAGAGACGTGGTGAATTTGCATGGACATATGTAGGACCGTTACTACCGATTTTAGTCTCAAGGACAGACACACATTTGTGGGGTTTATAGATGTTCAGAGGATGATTTGATGGTTTGATGTTTTTATACTTTGCTCAGTTCACGATAGCAAACACGAGGGCCTTAATCCATGTTGTACATCTATAAACCCCACAAATGTGTGTCTTTTCTTGAATGAGCTTGAAATCTAAAAAATATGTATTGGAAAAATAAAAAACGTGAATATTTTTATTCATAAAACAACTAAACAAGTTATAAATTTGATCATATTGGGTTAGTGAAACGAATTTGAGAGATTATTAAACTGAAGCCACAATATAAAGTAATAAAATAATTAGATCACAAATATATTGTAAATCTTATTTATATTTAACAAATATATATATATATATATATATATATATATATATATATATATATATATATATATATATATATATATATATATATATATATTGGGATACTTCAAATAAAAACAGTAACTAGTATGAAACATAAAAACATATTTTTATATTATTATTCTGCAATTAATTTTGTATCCACAACTTTATATCATTATTCAGCAATGAATAAATGAATAGTCACAGATTAAAACTAAAATTAGAATTACTACTAAAATTAATATACATAAATTTATAATAAAATAATAACATTCTGATGAATATATAAATAATCAAAATTTTGTACTCATATTAGAATTATTTCAATAATAAATAATAGTATAAACATATAGTTTTTATATTGTCATACTATTTACGGTTTTATTTGAACTTAAGTTTCTACATTTGCCTTATTAATAAGAGATTGACACCCGATGAGCATCATTGCTCATATTTAATTTTAACATTTTAAGCATATTTTATCAGTAAATGATAGAAGGACTAGGGTTATGGGTAAGAGTGATAAGACCCTTTTTTTTACTTTATAAACAATCACAATAACAAAAAAAAAAAGGGTTCAAATAAATTAACAAGAGAGCATGGCGATAGGTTAGAGAGAGAACTAAGGATGTGAGATAGTAAAAAGTTGTTCAAATAAGAGGAGAGAGTTCGAGACATGAGACCTAGAGAAGGCGTTCAGTAGTGGCCCACCTGACTTATTAGGCGGCGGAGAATGGGGGTGGGGTCTCCGGTGGTGAATGTCGGCCCGACTTTACTTCTAAGACAACATGGAGTGGATGTTTCCAACACTAGTGATCTGCGTAACTTCTATTCTTAGTTTTTGACCTTTTTAGGCTTTCCTCAAGTCGGTGTTCACACAGTGCATACTACACTGTGTGAAAATCGGTGATTAAGGATGCCTACATACTGACTTGGACAAGCTCGACCTTTTCAGTCCAACACTAGTGATCTGCGGAAGTTTTTGTGATTTTTATTTTGCCCGGAACTTCTTTTCTTAGTTTTTTAATTTTTAAATTTAAAGATTCTTAAATATGTTCGTTATGGGATAAAGTCTCATAGTGGTTATGGTTTGTTAGGATTTGATTTTTGTAATCTCGATTACCAATTTGTATGGGATTGTTTTGGAGAGTTTTTTACATAAAGATAGTCGTTAGAAAAGTATTTAACATATAGATGTAGTTTTATATTTATTTACCACAGCATGGTAGTTTAGATAAATATAGTTTTTTAATTAATTCATTTACGTATTTCTTTTCTTTGTCCAGAGATGACGTTGCAAAGTTGGTCCATAACCAAGCATCCACCATTCCACCCTTGATAGATATCATTTCTCCATTAATTACTTTTATAACTAGTAACACAGGTTTTTTTACCTAATCGCTCAAAGTCACCATCAATGTCACTTTCAAATGAATTTAGGTTTCTTCACTCTCGTGTCCATCTTCATGTTCATGGCATAGGGTAAGAGAAATAGGAGATGTCGATTCGATTGACATCACATAACGGTAGCAGATGATGTCAATTCCATTAACTAATTCTTCAATCTTCATTTTCGAGTCCGACTTGAACTGTTACACGATGGAGAGCATATAAGGTTGTGACTGAAACGGTTAACCTTGCCTTTCTGGGAAAACTAGTAACCTGGCCGGTTATGGGTTTTTTTTCCTCTGTCAGTCTCCGGCGAAGAGAGAAACGAGAAGAAAAGGCGTGATTGATTGGCCCACTTGTTCACAGAAAACCAATCATACATTCAACAAAATACTGCCATCCCCTTCGATAGATATACAACTCTCTCCTCCATTCATAATTCTTCGTGACGATGATTTGAGAAGCGACTGCAATATGCAGATTATGATTCTTTCTCTTATTAAATATAACACAAATTGATCCGACCGGGTGTGGAGGAAAACTAGGGGAGAAACATAGGAAAAAAGTTGAAAAAGAGGAAGTAGATCGAAGCAAATACTAGAACATAAACGCCAACCATTTTCTCTGGTGCTTCCTCTGGTTGGTTTAAAGACGAAAATGCACCACCGATCATGGATGATGAATTGGGACTGCTGCATCGATTGCTACTCCAGCAAGAGATCTTAATTTTGACGAAACAAGAAACCTTTGTCTCATTTTTATTCCATCCTTCGCCATGAAACACCGACGTTGAAGAAGAAGCTGATTTGGATGTGGAAATTCATAGGTTTGAAGTTTTTACAGTATTTTAAGAGTGTTTGGATTATTAGTGTATATATGTATTGTATTGTATGTATGTAGCCCATTAGATTGTTATCCCACTTGTAGCTCATGTATTATGCTCTCTGTTTGGAATTATTGAGGATGTATCGTATAAACCTATTATAGGGAAATATGGTCTTCTACATGGCATCAGAGCAATCCGATCCTAACCCTATTTCTTTTCTATGATACTTCCTTCCTGCCGACACTATTCTCCCAGCGACAGCATCTTCTCCTGTTCTGATCCTTCTTCTTCTTCTTGGTATTTCTAGTTTGTATCTCTTGATTTCACATTACTACCCTCCATCATGTCAGGCGATGAAGGCTCTTCCTCAAATCAAAAACCATATGGCATGGTCAATATCAAGACTCATGTCCCCATTATTCTTGATTTCAATGAACTTAATTACGATGCTTGGAGGGAATTGTTTGAGACCCATTGTCGAGGATACCGTGTGCTAGGATTTCTCACAGGAACCTCAACACCCAAGTCTGATAAAGATGAAGAATGGTACACACTTGACTCTATTGTAAAATCATGGATCTATGCAACTCTTACTCAATCTCTACTCACATCCATAGTCAAGAAGAACTCCACCGCTCACTCCGTCTGGCAATCTCTTGAAGATCTAGTTCGTGAAAACAAGGATACACATGCTATTGAACTTGAAAACGTTCGGTTCACAACACAGTGTGACCTTTCTGTTGCTCAGTATCGTCAAAAAATGAAGGGCATTTCGGACCTCTTAGCTAATATCGACAATTCCATACCCGAAAATACCTTCGTTGCACATCTTTTGAATGGATTATCTCCACAGTATGACAACATATACATGCTCCTTCGCCACAAAGATCCATTACCCACTTATAATCAAACACGTTCCAAACTCATTGTTGAAGAAACCCGACTCAAAACAAATTGTCCTACTCAAGCATCCCACTCGGATCACTCATCATCTTCTACTGTGCTCTATGCGGGACACAATCAGCGAGCCCCATCGCACTCCAACCGTGGCGGTCGTCGCCCCAACCAGCCACGCCGAGGATGTAGCAATTCCGATCAGCGCCGCCAACAAACTTCTAGGTCTGGCCATCAGCATCACGAACAGGCCCTTCCTTGGTATCAATTTCCCATGCCTTGGCAGCCCTTTCCATGGCCTTACACACCATATTGGCCCCACTTCAGACCTGCTCCAGGAAACCCACACCAGTGTTGGTCCACTGGACAAGCCCAACAACATTAGTCCAACATTCTTGGAGCCCCACCAGCTCGACCGCAACAACCCCATGTTGCTTTTCATGCGACTACCACTCCTCAACTTCAGCCCCCAATGGCAGTGGTTCCCCCCGATGTCACAAGATCAGGCCACAGATTTAACTTAACAACTCAACTCTATGACTGTTAATGATAACACAGATGCAAATTGGTAGATGGATACGGGCGCGACCTCTCACCTTGCATCCGACACAGGTATACTCTCGTCTTTTAGAAATAAAAGTAACATTAAATTTGTTCTTGCTGGCAATGGTTCAACTATTCCCGTTACCCATACCGGTCAATCAAAAATTATTACTACTCATCACCCTTTACATCTTCATAATGTGCTTGTCACACCTAGTATTATAAAAAATCTTATATTTGTGCGTCGTTTCACAACTGATAATCATGTTTCTATTGAATTTGATCCTTTTGGTTTTACTGTCAAGGATTTGGCAACTCTTCAGGTCCTACTTAGGTGTGATAGCACTGGCGATCTATATCCCGCACCGTCTACTTTTCAGCCTTCCATTTCTCTTCTTACCGGTAGCTCGAGCTTGTGGCATTAGCGTCGTGGTCATCCAGGCGCTCAAGTTTTCAATTATTTAGTTTCAAATCATTTTATTTCATGTAATAAACCATCTAGTTCCTTTTATTGTCCCGCTTGTCAATTTAGGAAACATTTTAAGCTACCATTTTATACTTCTAATTCCGTTGTTTCTGGTTGCTTTGATATTATTTACTCTAATTTGTGGCAATCACCTATTACTAGCTCTCGTGGTTTAAAATACTATTTGATTTTTCTTGACCACTTCTCTCATTTTCTTTGGGTATACCCCTTACGTAAAAAGTCAGATGTTTTCGCAAAATTTCAACATTTTCGAGCCCACATCAAAACTCAGTTTCAAACTGAAATTAAGCAGTTCCAATGCGACCGCGGGGGTGCATTTGACAGCAAAAATTTTCACAACCTGTTTGACCAAAATGATATCCCATTTCATTTCTCTTTTCCATGTACTTCTCAACAAAACGGGAAGTTGGAACGCATGATCCGCACCATCAATAATGTCATCCGTACTCTTCTTTTCCAATCCCACCTCCCACTTACCTTTTGGGTTAAAGCTATTCACATGGCAATCCACCTTCTCCACATCATTCCCTTATCTTCAATAAACAATGACACCCCCTTCACAAAACTATATAACAAACCTCCTATCTTTACTCATCTTCAAGTCTTTGGATGCCTATGCTACCCAAACATACCCACACCCCATAAACTTGCACCACGCTCTACACCTTGCATATTCATTGGCTATCCAACCCAACATCGTGGTTTCGTTGTTTTGATCTTGCCACACGCAAAATAATCATATTGTGACATCCCTATTTTTCACGGCCAGAAAAGACCGATTTGTTTATGCTTTATTTTGAAAATCAGAGTAACCTTTTAAAGAAAAGTTTTGCGGAATTTGTTCCTAGAAAAACATGATAAATACGTTATCAAGCATTTCCGAAGAAATGTATTTTATTCATTTTTAAAACATTGGGATGCCATTGTTATTACAGAAACATAAGCATAAACAGAACTTACATTCATTATCACTAGTGATTTACATCTCCTTAATCTCTCAGTGTAATGTAACTTCATATCGACACCTGTGATACAAATAAACTAAGTGGGTCAGGTTGGGAAACCTGGTGAGTAGATAGGGTTTTCAACCCACAAGAATATAATTATTATGTTCAATATCAAACAATCAACCCAATTACTCATCCCCATTATCTTCTTTACTTTTAAGGATCTTCCCTAAGATTTAGCTATTCCTCGTTCATTCATTCCTAAGGAGTATCCTAAGGAATCGACACTAAGTCTGCATAGTCGCTAGGGTTTATCTCGTTTATTGACAGTATCGTTTTCGAGAGTCCACTCGTAATACATGTCAATGGGTTTTTTTTAGAGTACACCGGTTGAACACATCGTTCACAACACCTACAGGTTGCGAGCCTGCTAGTGTTCCACTAGACTGTCTAGAATAGTCTGTGGTTGTCATCCATACTCTGCTAGATGACGGGGCCATCGCTTGGGTCATCATTTGGCTCATCGTTTGGCTCATCGTTTTGGCTCATCGTTTTGGCTCATCGCTTTGGCTCATCATTTTGGCTCATCGCTTCGGCTCATCGCTTAGGTCATCACTTAGGTCATCGCTTCGCACCATATTTTATCACTCATATATCATCGCTCATCATTCATCTCATCTTTCATCGCTCATCATTTATCTCATCTTTTATCGCTCATCATTTATCTCACTTCTAATCTACCCATGTTTTACCTAACACATTTTGTAGATATAAAATACATATACAGTTTAGATCATTTAAAACATATATAAAACGTTTCATCCATCATAAACAGCAAGTATTAAGACAGTATACACACATAGCACGTAATTTATATAAAATACTTCATATATATGTGTAAGATGAAAGTAACTATGCACTCACCTATAAAGGTGGTGACTCGGCACTCGGGCAACACTTCGTTACTCTTAAAACAATTTTCCTTTGACAAAACCTAGTATCGTTACCACTAGAGTTTAGTCTAATGTTCAACGAGACTAATTAATAGTCTTGCTATTATTACTATTATATAAGCGTTAAAACAATACTCTTCACCCACTATGTACAGACAGGGGCCATACATGAAACACCAGAGGGCAGGATCATTTTGGCATATAACACTTCTGAAATCCAAAAACCCAGGCGGCCCTTCAAACCGGATTCCCCGTACTGTGAGTGGTTAAAAAGATATTATAATGACACTTATATAACCCATAATAATAGCTCAAATAATTATTATAAGGTCCTAATAACGTTACTATATTTAAATAAAAGCTATATTAAAATTTAGGTAGGCGTATCTTACCTACGAGGGGGTTATAGAAGCCGGGCTCTGCAGGGGCAGGACTTCCGAGCCGAAATCTCTTCTTCTCGGAATCGTCGAGCGCTCCAGGCTTTCTTCTAGCGCTAAGGGAGGTTTTGGGAGGTTTAGAGAGAGTGTAGAGAGAAGAAAGAATGGGAAAGGTGTGAAGAAAATGAGGGTGAGAGAGGTTCTATTTATAGGGTGAAATATGGCTGAACTTGGTGCCACATGTCACCATCTGGTGGCAAGACTTGGGAGAAAGCAATGGCCAAGATTGTGCCACATCACCCATTTTCGCACAGCACACTTCCGACTTCTAAAATCAGTAACTTTCGCATACGAGCTCCGTTTTTTACATTCTTTATATCCACGCATAGGTAAAAATAAGATCTACAACTTTACTTTTGACTCTGTCGGCTATTTCTCGACCGATCTTAAATTTAACAGTAGAAGGTGACTACACTATTAAATGTCCGTGTAAAATTCATTACTTCTACATACGGACTCCGTTTTCGTCTGTCTTTTTATCGTTGAGTTCCTATTAATGATATATTAAAATTCTCATTTAGGTCGCGTTGGCCACAAACCGCTCGATCTAAAATTCGAGTTTCGGGCCGTGCACTGCTAGGCGAAATCTTAGAAAAATCATAACTTCCTCATACGAAGTCAGATTTGGGCGTTCTTTTTATGCACGCTCTCGGTTTAACGTCTACTACAACTTTTTATTAGATCACTAAGGCAAAAAGTCCTCTATCGTAAATGCACTACGCGTTGTGTCGTGCCGGTTTTGTCGCGAAACTTCGACGGGCCATAACTTCTTCGTTATAACTCAGATTTCGGCATTCTTTTTATGTACGGAACCCTTGTGACATATTCTACAACTTGGTTAAGATTACTTCTTCTAAATAATCTTCCATCAATAACTCATTTTTGATGCTCATTGTCTCTAAATTGACTAGCCCGGATCTACGGGAGTTACAATTATCTCCTCCTTAGGATGATTACGTCCCGGAATCATCAACGAAACAGGGCCTGTATAATGACTCCCTACGTTAACTCTTCATCCTAGGTAATAACCGTAACTTCTATGTTGCTTCGAATGCGTATCTAACTCCTTGTCTTCTTTACTGCAAGCGGTGCTTGATCTTGCACCTGTTCTCTATGTCTTGTTACACTTTCAGTCATGACCTTCATGTCACAAACTCGCTCTTTATCAGAGACTCATTCTTCTTATTAACAAACTTAAGATAAGTTTATTTCATTTCCACAATAGACCGATGGGTCACGTTCTAATGAACTCTCATCGTATGTTGCAACGCTCAGACTCATGTCTCTTAGAGTCAAATTCCGGAATGGAATATACTTTCCTTCATGTTCTAATGTGATATAATCACATTTTAACATGTAGCATTTCTAGCTACCAACTTCTTTAACTAGTGCGATACTTCTATTGACCGCTTCGATTGTCTTTCACTTCAATCTTCTGGCTTAAGTTAGATGCTACATCGAACTTGTTTCTCTGAACCATGTATCATACTCATCTTAGTCGGACTCAATTTGATATTACCACTAGGGTCGAAACAACAATCATCTTCTTAATCATTATGAAACGATGGTAACGACATACTTGAATAAAACGAAATCAATTACTAGCTTCTTGGTAACCTTGTGACTTTCTCTGATCCAAATATGAGTCCTGTGCTTCCGGTAGTATAGGCCTCTACTACCATTCACACCTACTCATACTTGTCCCAAGTATGGTCTCGCAGTTTTCCAAGTCCCCATACAAGAAAATCACATAACAACTTAACACATCAGATAGCAAAATGAATGTTTTATATTATTCCTTGAAACGATTACATAGGTGTTCAAGTTCACCCTAGACTATGCCTCTAATAGGCTACATTATACGATACTATGGCTACTGCATAACTCGATCTTCGGATATAAAGTCCTCATCTTTGATTCCTCGCGTTGTTATCTGCTTCGTCGAGGATCATGTGAAATGCCCTTGTCTTTGGCGGTGCATTTGGCCTTGCTGCTTCATTTTTCTTTGGGCAGTATCTAGAAATATGCCCTTCTTTGTTACATCTGAAACATACCTTCTTGTTGAATGTGCACTCGTTGGCGTAATGGCCAGACTTTCCACACTTGTAACATATCACCTCTTCGCCACATTTTCCTAAGTGTTTCTTCTCGCACTTATCACACCATCTTGCTTCGCCTCTTCCTCCTCCTCCAAACTTCGAGAATTTACTCTCCTTGTTGGGCCTTGAAGATCCTTCAAACTTCCTCTTTTCTCCTGCCTTATGTTTTTCTAGACCCTTTTCTTTTATATGGGTCTCTATATTCTTAGCTGCTCCAACGGTTGTTTTCAAAGTAGTTGTCATTTTAACCGTTGGGCCAAAGTCTGCGGGCAGTATGTTAGCGAACCTATCTATCTTGGAGAGTTCAGTAGGCACCAAGTAGGGAAATAGTTTCATCCTCTCAGTGAATGCGGTGGCATACTCATCAACACTCATCTTCCCTTTCTTTAGGTTTTGAAACTCGTTGTTTAGGTCTATCAGATTTATCTCTGAGCATTACTGCATTTTTAACTGCTCCGTGAATGCTTCCCAAGACATTCATATGGCTTCTACTCATGGCATTGTATCTTCCAGCAACTTCCACCAACTTAACACTCCGGTCTTTAGTTGTCTGACTGCAAATACGGTCTTTTGCTTATCGCTGCAGTCGCAGCTCTCAAATACCATCTCCATCTCGGAGATCCAGTCCATAATCTCCACTGGTTTTAGGCTTCCAGAGAGACCCGGTGGTTTTACACCTAAGAAATTTTTATACATCCGGCTATCCTTGTCATTTCCCTTCTCCGGGCCATTCCTCCTTACCCCTTGGGTTCCAACTTGACTCACAGTACGACTATAATTTCCTTCCTGTGATTGTTCCGCGATCAACTCAAGTTGTACAATGGGCACCGTAGGTTCATCCCTATTTTGGTGCAACATCTACCTCATCTCTTCTCTTTCCTCAGCCAGCATATCCCGAATCATGGCTTGTACTCCAACCATTGTGATTGGCTCAGGAGTGGCTACTACAACAGGTATTTGCTCAATCACTGGTGGTTGAGGCGGTATATTTCTATTTCCATTCGCGTTTCCACTTCAGGATCTTGTCATTTTGTTCTATACACCAAATCAGACGTTCGGTGTGTAATGACGAGAATTAAGATAGGAAAGATTTTATCTACGATTGTCATATAAATCTCCTTATCTCTCCGAAAAGTTATATGCCAGTTCTAATACCGTAATTAAATGTTTAGAAACCTGAACACATAAAGTTTCCAGATCCGGTCGACAACAGACCATAGATCCGATCATATAATGCATATCATAAATCATTTAGCACATAAAAGCATGTTAGGCATTTTCCCTAAATAAGCTAGTGCTTGTGTCTATCCAGGTGTATTACCTAAATTTATTAGACACACTCCTCACGATCGCTTAGCATTCTAAGTTTAAGTCTAGAAATAAATCCATGTTCCTAGTTCGCTTAAAGTAATGCTCTGATACCAACTGTGACATCCCTATTTTTCACGGCCAGAAAAGACCGATTTGTTTATGCTTTATTTTGAAAATCAGAGTAACCTTTTAAAGAAAAATTTTGCGGAATTTGTTCCCAGAAAAACATGATAAATACCTTATCAAGCATTTCCGAAGAAATGTATTTTATTCATTTTTAAAACATTGGGATGCCATCGTTAATATAGAAACATAAGCATAAACAGAAGTTACATTCATTATCACTAGTGATTTACATCTCCTTAATCTCTCAGTGTAATGTAACTTCATATCGACACCTGTGATACAAATAAACTGAGTGGGTTAGGTTGGAACACCTGGTGAGTACATAAGGTTTTCAACCCATAATAATATAATTATTATGTTCAACATCAAACAATCAACCCAATTACCCATCCCCATTATCTTCTTTACTCTTAAGGATCTTCCCTAAGATTCAGCTATTCCTCGTTCATTCATTCCTAAGGAGTATCCTAAGGAATCTGCACTAAGTCTGCATAGTCGCCAGGGTTTATCTTGTTTATTGACAGTATCGTTTTCGAGAGTCCACTCGCAATACATGTCAATGGGTTTTTTTAGAGTACACCGGGTGAACACATCGTTCACAACACCTACAGGTTGCGAGCCTGCTAGTGTTCCACTAGACTGTCTAGAATAGTCCGTGGTTGTCATCCATACTCTGCTAGATGACGGGGCCATCGCCTGGGTCATCGTTTGGCTCATTGTTTTGGCTCATCGTTTTGGCTCATCGCTTTGGCTCATCGTTTTGGCTCATCGCTTCGGCTCATCGCTTAGGTCATCACTTAGGTCATCGCTTCGCACCATATTTTATCACTCATATATCATCGCTCATCATTCATCTCATCTTTCCTCGCTCATCATTTATCTCATCTTTTATCGCTCATCATTTATCTCACCTCTAATCTACCCATTTTTTACCCAACACATTTTGTAGATATAAAATACATATACAGTTTAGATCATTTAAAACATGTATAAAACGTTTCATCCAGCATAGACAACAAGTATTCAGACAGTATACACACATAGCACGTAATTTATATAAAATACTTCATATCTATGTGTAAGATGAAAGTAACTATGCACTCACCCATAAAGGTGGTGACTCGGCACTCGGACATCACTTCGTTACTCTTAAAACAATTTTCCTTTGAAAAAACCTAGTATCATTACCACTAAAGTTTAGTCTAATGTTCAACGAGACTAATTAATAGTCTTGCTATTATTACTATTATATAAGAGTTAAAACAATACTCTTCACCCACTATGTACAGACAGGGGCCATACATGAAACACCAGAGGGCAGGATCATTTTGGCATATAGCACTTCTGAAATCCAACAACCCAGGCGGCCCTTCAAACCGGATTCCCCGTACCGCGAGTGGTTAAAAAGATATTATAACGACACTTATATAACCCATAATAATAGCTCAAATAATTATTATAAGGTTCTAATAACGTTACTATATTTAAATAAAAGCTATATTAAAATTTAGGCAGGCGTATCTTACCTACGAGGGGGTTTGGCTAGAAGTCGGGCTCTGCAGGGGCAGGACTTCCGAGCCGAAATCTCTTCTTCTCGGAGCCGTCGAGTGCTCCGGGCTTTCTTCTAGTGCTAGGGGAGTTTTTGGGAGGTTTAGAGAGAGTGTAGAGAGAAGAAAGAATGGGAAAGGTGTGAAGAAAATGAGGATGGGAGAGGTTCTATTTATAGGGTGAAATATGGCTGAACTTGGTGCCACATGTCACCATCTGGTGGCAAGACTTGGGGAGAAAGCAATGGCCAAGATTGTGCCACATCACCCATTTTCGCACAGCACACTTCCGACTTCTAAAATCAGTAACTTTCGCATACGAGCTCCGTTTTTTACATTCTTTATATCCACGCATAGGTAAAAATAAGATCTACAACTTTACTTTTGACTCTGTCGGCTATTTCTCGACCGATCTTAAATTTAACAGTAGAAGGTGACTACACTATTAAATGTCCGTGTAAAATTCATTACTTCTACATACGGACTCCGTTTTCGTCTGTCTTTTTATCGTTGAGTTCCTATTACTGATATATTAAATTCTCATTTAGGTCGTGTTGGTAAAAAACCGCTCGATCTAAAATTCGAGTTTCGGATCGTGCACTACTAGGCCAAATCTTAGAAAAATCATAACTTCCTCATACGAAGTCAGATTTGGGCGTTCTTTTTATGCACGGTCTCGGTTTAACGTATACTACAACTTTTGTTTAGATCACTAAGGCCAAAAGTCCTCTATCGTAAATTCACTATTTACATCGCGTAGTGCCGTGCCGGTTTTGCGCGAAACTTCGACGGGCCATAACTTGTTCGTTATAACTCGGATTTCGGCATTCTTTATATGTACGGAACCCTTGTGACATATTCTACAACTTGGTTAAGATTACTCCTTCTATATAATCTTCCATCAAAAACTCATTTTTGATGCTCATTGTCTCTAAATTGACTAGCCTGGATCTACGAGCGTTACACATATCCCGTCATGTCATCTTCAAAGAAGATGTTTTCCCTTACAAATCAATGCCACCAAATAAACCCCCCTCTTATTCCTTTCTTGATAACACTGATGGCATAAACACCATCTCTCGAGACCTACTTATGTCCAACAATCATCAACCAAAAACCAATTCCGGCAGCAACGATACCACCTATACAACCGATTTTGGGGCCGAATTTTCTGGAATTCTTGTTCCTAACAGCCACCATTCTCCACCTTCTTTCCATCTACCCTCACCTCACTCTGCTGCCTCTTCTTCAACAACCTCTAACTCCTCTCCAGTCAGTAGTCCTCCCCACAAAAATATTCCCCACCAGCACCCACTCATCCCATGGTCACCCGTGCTCGTGCCAATATTTTTAAACTGATCTCCCGCCTAAATCTCCACACAACCACTGAATCCCCTCCTCCTAAATCTCACACCTAATCCCTTCAAGACCCTAACTGGACCATTGCCATGCAAGACGAATATCATGCTTTAACTGCTAATAGTACTTGGGTTCTTGTGTCCAAGGCCTCCTGGGGCTAATGTTGTGCGATCTATGTGGTTGTTTAGAAAGAAATATAATGCAGATGGTACTCTTGAGCGGTATAAAGCCCGTCTTGTAGCTAATGGAAAAAGCCAATGCCCTGGGATTGACTGTGATGAGACATTTAGTCCAGTTACCAAACCGGCCACCATTCGTACAGTTCTTAGCCTAGCGACTTCATGGAGATGGCCCATTCATCAGTTAGGCGTCAAAAATGCCTTTTTGCATGGTCAATTGAATGAAACTATTTACATGCACCAGCCACCTAGGTTCCGAGATACCTCACATCCCGATTATGTTTGCCTTCTACAAAAGTCACTTTATGGTCTGAAACAAGCCCCAAGGGCTTGGTTTCAACGATTTGCATCCTATATCACCAGGATCGGTTTTTCACATAGTCACTGTGATTCTTCACTATTTATTTTTTGCAGGGGTTTTGAGATGGCTTACTTACTTCTTTATGTTGATGATATAGTTTTGACAGCTTCATCTACAACACTCCTTCAACGCATCATTTCACTTTTACCAACAGAGTTTTCCATGAAGGACTTGGGTGATTTATCATACTTTCTGGGCATAGCTGCAACACGTGATAATAACGGTATATTCTTATCCCAACGTGTAACATCCGGATTTCAGGGACATTATTGTGTTTGTTAATCTTGAGATTGAAGGAGAGACTCGACGAGTTGAGGGACCAACTCGCCGAGTCGAGTCGAGTTGCTCGCGTGGAGTTAATAAGTGGAATCGACGAGTCAGAGGAGGGACTCGCCGAGTAGGTGCTGGGCAGAGAAACCCTAATTGTCCGGGTTTGTGACCTATTTAAAGGCCCTTATGGCCTTCATTTGCGGCCATACTTTCCCTTGTGAGACCCTAATCGATCCAGAGAGTATAGAGAGAAAGAGGGAGCTAATTTTCTTCATTTTGGTGCATTCTTTCAAGGAAGAATGAGAGGGTTCAAGCTAAGCTGACTTGAGGGGCTCAGATCTTCTGCTATTTCATTCAAGGCTGCTGCTTAAGGTATAAATCCATACCTGTTTTCGTATGAATAGTAGATCTCATGAATTTAAGGTTTCTTTACCCTCTTTTAAGTTGAGTTATGGAATATGTAAAGTCCCTTTGAGGCTTAGACATCAGATCTGGACCTTGAGAGGTCCAGAGAGTCCCAAGAACCCAGCTTTATGCAGCCACATAAGATTATTGAGCCTAAGACATCATTATGGAGGTCATTTTATCAAATAGAGCTAGATGTGTGAGGCATGGACATAAAGATGGAACCTTTACGTGATTAATGAGCCTTGTGAGCATAGATCTGAAGTTTGGGTAAGTATCTTGCACTAAAATGGTCTGAATGCAAAAGAGTCTGAATAGACTCGCCGAGTTGAGCCGCTGACTCGACGAGTAGCCAGGGTTTTGTCCTGATGAACTGAGTCAGGTGGTGACCCGACGAGTTAGGGGTTAGCTCGTTGAGTTGGAGCTTGCTGGGGTTGCCATGAATTGACTGGACTCGACGAGTCTCCCGAGTGCACTCGACAAGTCTGGTCAAAGCTGGAGTTGACTTTTGTTAACCTTAGGGTTTGGTCAAGATGAGTGAAAGAGGTCAGGAAGGGTAGAATGGTCTTTTACCCATATGAGAGAGCATAGGAAGGGAATAGTCTAGCCTTTGAGAGCCATTGTTAATTAGAGGTAATTTATGTATGTGATTAGGCGGTGGCTAGATTAGTGTTTCGAGTTCGAGATCATCCGAGTTTACCTGAGGCGAGTCTTCTCACTATACGTTATCTAGAGTGGTATTTATGTGTGACCGGAAGGTCTTATGTGCTTACTTGAGTTATGCATCTTGTCTATGTGATATTATGCTATTAGTTATTTAGACCGGACCGGAAGGTCCAACGATATATGAGGCCGAAAGGCTCAACCAGACCGGACCAGAGGGTCCAATAAGCTAGACCGGACCAGAGGGTCCAACGAGCTACGGGACCGGAGAGTCCCGCTGAGACACAGTGACCAGAGGGTCGTACAGAGTATAGCCTCGAGTGTCGAATTGTTGTATGTGGTATTTTGGGGAACTCACTAAGCTTTGTTCTTACCGTGTTATGTGTTATGTGTTTCAGGTTTCTTAGGATCGCGGGACGGCACCGGCTTGATTGTACACACCAGAGAAAGAGTTATGTTTTGAGGATCCTAGATTCTTAATGGAGTTGTGTTCTGTAATTTGAATAAACGAGACTTTTATACAATATGTTATGAAAAGTATGCGATTTTAAAATGAAAAATCTGTTTGAAAATTTACGTCGTTATAAGTTGGTATCAGAGCCTTGGTTTGAGGGATTCGGATGCACCTTCGGGTAAATCTGGACTCAAACTGAGGATTTGAGAAAAATTTTCAAAGAAATGATTTTTCTAATACGAGCAAGAGTTTCTGAGGGAAAACGAGGAGGAGCAGTGTGTACAATCTGCCAGAGCCCGAACGGTGATTTCCCAAAATACCCTATTTTTGTGTTATGATATATTTTTTGATATTCTGCATGCTAGAGGATAGGCTAGGTATTTCATATTTTAGGACTAGAGTGGCCTGATTTGTGATGCCTTAGCCTAGGAATTGTTGTTATCTGTGATGTGCTTTCGAGTATGTGTTGAGTAAGGGTATCCAACAGGAATATTTTAGAGATAGAGCTTCGAGTAGAGGAGTAATCTAGGAGAGATACCTAGATGAGCATTGGAGGAGCCTGCTGAGAGAGTAGTTAGATGCCTGTGTGGGGAGAGTTGCTTGAGTTGGTGACACCTATTGAGGCGAGTAGAGCAAATAAAGTTGTAACCTAGAGTGGTTTTACGTGCTGGGAGGGATTATTTGATGCCCGAATGCTGCTTGCTTCGTGCTTTGTGGAACTCTCGATGATGGGAGTCAGCTACCAAGTGAATGTGATGATATTCAGGAGGTAGATGGCTGGCATCATAAGGAGTTCTTCAGCAACTGATGGCGGAAAAGAGTGAGAACCTAGGAAGAGCCTAGGGAGTGACCATGGTCAGATGAGTGCGCTGACAGAGTAGAGCATTTCGCTGGGGAGCGAGCACGCGCGACGGGATTGGTGATTGAGATGGTTGAGAAGCTACTTAGGAACTCTGGGATGGTCCGTGTAGAAAGTAAGGGTAGATATGGCAGGTAGTATGGGCTCGTACTACTGAAAGCAGAGGACCCATACTCGATGCAGGGAGTATTCCGGAGGATCTAAGTAGCAGTTTGAGAGGTGATGTCATGGTTCGGGCACCATGCTTTGTAGCAGTTTGAGAGGTGATGTCATGGTTCGGGTACAATGATTTGTCGCAGATCGAGAGGTGATATTATGGTTCGAGTACCATGATTTGTAGTAGATTGAGAGGTAATGTCATGGTTCAAGTACCATGATCAAGAGCTGATGACATGGTTTGAGTACCAAGACTCGTGATGGTTAGTGCTTCTGATTTACCAGTTATTCCGGTGTGATAGGTCAGACTGAGATCAGATGCGAAAGAGTATGGGGCCAGAGGGCCATGTTGAATAAGTTTCGATGGAGCATACCTGGAGAGGGAAATCGAGTTAGTTTCCGAGGGAGTTTTGGTGAGATGTCATTTGGAGTCGCAAGACTCAGGGATGAGTAGAAGATGGTGATCTATGGAGGAGTACGGTCTGAATTGAGCAATCGACCGATAGAGGAGATGCCACTTTCTGTGACCAGAGTTGTGCTATTTCCGTATCATGTGAGAAGCAGAGGAGACAGTGAGACTTTTGATTTCTGAGCTTGGGGGTAAACCCTGTGGCGTAGCATTGATGGCGATCTTCCACCAGAGTATTTGGCAGTATGTCTGCCGCGAGGTAATGATATGGCATGAGCAGGTTGTCAGTGGGGACTGAGATGGTCAAGGACAAGGGTACACCCTATTTGAGTATAGTAGGGCATGTATTAGCTGCAGCATCGGACAATCAAGAAGAGAATATTGGGGCGATGGCTCTTTTTGTCTATGATGAGTATCGAGTGGTGTAATGAGGTCTCCGCTTTTATTACAACCCACGTGATGGAACGTTGGTTGAGGAGTATGATATTTCATCATTTTCAGATTAAGAGTCAGAGTTACTACTGGACAGTTGAGATGTCCGGTAATGGGATGGTATGAGATTCTGTATGATTAGAGGCAATCATGATGAGAAGTTTCTGAGGATTTCATCTAGATTCGGGGTAATTGGAGTTGTGGGGTCTCTATTGGGGAGACCACCGAGCATTGCGTAGTACCTTCCAAGAGTAAGTGTGATGTTCCTAGTGGAAACAGTCTGTGGAATAGATTATTGGTGCGCCAATTGGTGATGGTTCGAACCCTGAGTGGGGGAGAACCGGGTATTCTATCGAGAGGATCAGAGATTTATTCAAGAGCGGTTAGGGAGCTGGATAGAGACATGCACTATGGATTCATGAGACCAGGGTTATTGGTGGTCGAGGTGAGTTGCAAAGGGAGTTAATGCATGTTGTACGCATTCAAGAAAAGATGAGTGTCTGCATGGCAGGTGGCCGTTGGTTAGAGGCCTTGTGGTAGATAAGAATTTTTCGAGGCGGTTGGTTCGTAAGGATACTTCGGCAGTTGGGAAATTTTGGTTCGATGAATGGATTATTCTATGCTCTTTGGAAAGGGTAAGAGATGATCGGGTAACCAGCTTCAGAGACGGTATGAATATTCTTGCAGAGGTTTGAGCAACAGAGGAGGGAGTTTCGGATTGTCGACAACTTGTTCTGAGTCATCGACGATATCTCTCTGTTTCAAGTTGAGGGTTGGGATTTTCGAAGTTATAAAATGTGTGAGAGGAATATCAGTTGTGAGATTCTGAAGAGTGCATTGCGGTATCTGAGTATGATGTCGTGAGTAGGAGATCAGTGGTGGGGGCAAGACATCATGAGATTCTGTGATGGTGTGCCGAGGCATCCGGGTATGATGTCCTAAATTTCGGATTATTTCGAGTCTTGAGTTATGAGATGACGAGTGGTGTATCAAGTGTCTATGGTTCCGGTGGGGGCCCTTCAGCTAATTGACATCAAACGGGATTATCTGAGAATGTGAATTGCAGCTAGAAAAAGAGGTTTTGTCATGACGGTGGTCATTCGAAGTAGTGATGCTTAGCCTGGATGGGTGTGTGTACCTATCTATGCTGGGCCGCGGAGCATGAGTGAGTGGACGCATGGTGGTTTCAACTTGAGGATGAGATCGTGGGGTGGTAAGAGAAAGCACGGTAAGACTACAAGGAGCTGTAGCATCCATGAGTTAGTGCGAGAGAGTGTGGTGATATTGCGGGAAGCAGCAATATTCGCCAGTCAGCGAGAGAGTGTTGTAATACTACGGGCAGCCGTAGTACTCACTAGTCAGAGAAAGGTTGTTGTGATACTACGGGGAGCCGTAGTACTCACTAGTCAGAGAGAGGGTGTTGTGATTCTGCGGGGAGCCGTAGTACTCACTAGTTAGTGAGAGGGAGTTGTGATACTGCGGGGAGCCGTAGTACTCGCTAGCTAGTGAGAGAGTGTCGTGGTGCTGCGGGGAGCCGTTTTATTCGTTATTCAGAGCATAACCCAGGAATGTTCCTAGGCTTGAGTAGCCTTATTGTATTAAGTCTTGGGGACCCGGTAGTCAGACCAGGGGAGAGACGGAGGTCTCCATAATGGTCGGGAATCAGTATATTCTGAGTTAGGTGGTGGAGACCAAAATCAAAAGGAATCGGAGAAGTGACGTACACGTGGGTTGCTGATCATGGATCGCGAGTTGAGTGTTTTGTTGGGACGAATGGTTCCAATTCTGTGCCGGACCAGACTCTCGAGTTGAGTTCGATTCTAGTGGTGTATTAAGCAGGCAGAATGAGATTTCGGATTCAGAGATGAATTGCATTTTGAAGGGGGTATTGTTTTAATATGGTGTCTTAGACCTGAGTGGGTCAATTCGTTGGTATGAGAAAACCGCGAAACACATGGAACTAATGAGTAGTAGACGATAGAGGTCGAGGGTGAGACGAATTTCGTATTCGCTTGAAGTAAAACGAACTTTGTGACTTGTGTGTCACACTGGGCCGAGATAGTTGTATTGAGAAAGAAGTCAGTGAGACGTTTTGGTACATGCAATGGGTAACCTTTGGAGGTTCAACTGCTGGGTCGGGAGATGACCTGGTGCTCCGTCTTGAAAGGGATATTGAGAAGGGAGCTGAGGTTTATGTTTGCCAGATGTCGGAGGACGCTTCTGAACAAGCATGATCATTTTTCGTTCTTGAGGACAGGGTGTCGAGGGTTCGTTGTTCAGAAGGGTTGTGATTACAGTACAGTGGATGGGTCCCTGGTGTGATGTGAGCCTTTCATTCCTTGGTATATGATCTGGATTGTTTATCATGTCTGGGACGAGTGATCGGTAGCCAATTTTGGGCATGGACTTGTTTTTATAAGTCCCCACTAGAGAATCAGAGGGGCAGTGAGTTATCGGGGTTTGTTATTCGAGGAGCGAATAACGTGGTGATATCTTGAGAGGGCGATCTGGCTGTGTGGCAGGCTACTAGAGTTTCGGTTGAGAGTCAGAAAGGGTAGCGTAGTGGCAGATGGGTCTGTCCTTTTTCCAGGGAGGAGTTCCTGTTTGGATTCAGGTGTCCAGAGAGGAAGATAGCTGTGTGGTATGAGATCCTTTCGATGGTACCGTTCGGTTATTGGATTAGATCTATTTGTTTTTGAGGAGCGATTTCGAGGGCGAAATCTAATTCAAGTGGGGGAGAATTGTAACATCCGAATTTTCAGGGACATTATTGTGTATGTTAATCTTGAGATTGAAGGAGAGACTTGACGAGTTGAGGGACCAACTCACCGAGTCGAGTCGAGTTGTTCGCGTGGAGTTAATAAGTGGACTTGACGAGTCAGAGGAGGGACTCACCGAGTAGGTGTTGGGCAGAGAAACCCTAATTGTCCGGGTTTGTGACCTATTTAAAGGCCCTTATGGCCTTCATTTGCGGCCACACTTTCCCTTGTGAGACCCTAATCGATCCAGAGAGTATAGAGAGTAAGAGGGAGCTAATTTTCTTCATTTTGGTGCATTCTTTCAAGGAAGAATGAGAGGGTTCAAGCTAAGCTGACTTGAGGGGCTCAGATCTTCTGCTGTCTCATTCAAGGCTGCTGTTTAAGGTATGAATCCATACATGTTTTCGTATGAATAGTAGATCTCATGAATTTAGGGTTTCTTTACCCTCTTTTAAGTTGAGTTATGGAATATGTAAAGTCCCTTTGAGGCTTAGACATCAGATCTGGACCTTGAGAGGTCCAGAGAGTCCCAAGAACCCAGCTTTATGCAACCACATAAGATTATTGAGCCTAAGACACCATTATGGAGGTCTTATTATCAAATAGAGCTAGATGTGTGAGGCATGGACATAAAGATCGAACCTTTACGTGATTAATGAGCCTTGTGAGCATAGATCTGAAGTTTGGGTAAGTATCTTGCACTAAAATGGTCTGAATGCAAAAGAGTCTGAATAGACTCGCCGAGTTGAGCCGCTGACTCGGCGAGTAGCCAGGGTTTTGTCCTGATGAACTGAGTCAGGTGGTGACCCGATGAGTTAGGGGTTAGCTCGTCGAGTTGGAGCTTGCTGGGGTTGCCATGAATTGACTGGACTCGACGAGTCTCCCGAGTGCACTCGACAAGTCTGGTCAAAGCTGGAGTTGACTTTTGTTAACCTTAGGGTTTGGTCAATATGAGTGAAAGAGGTCAGGAAGGGTAGAATGGTCTTTTACCCATCTGAGAGAGCCTAGGAAGGGAATAGTCTAGCCTTTGAGAGCCATTGTTAATTAGAGGTAATTTTTGTATGTGATTAGGCGGAGGCTAGGTCAGTGTTTCGAGTTCGAGATCATCCGAGTTTACCGGAGGTGAGTCTTCTCACTATACGTTATCTAGAGTGGTATTTATGTATGACCGGAAGGTCTTATGTGCTTACTTGAGTTATGCATCTTGTCTATGTGTTATTATGCTATGAGTTATTTAGACCAGACCGGAAGGTCCAACGATATAGGAGGCCGAAAGGCTCAACCAGACCGGACCAGAGGGTCCAACAAGCTACGGGACTGGAGAGTCCCGCTGAGACACAGTGAGCAGGGGGTTGTACAGAGTATAGCCTCGAGTGGCAAATTGTTGTATGTGGTATTTTGGGGAACTCACTAATCTTTGTGCTTACCGTGTTATGTGTTATGTGTTTCAGGTTTCTCAGGATCGCGGGACGGCACCGACTTGATTGTACACACCAGAGAAAGAGTTATGTTTTGAGGATCCTGGATTATTAATGGAGTTGTGTTCTGTAATTTGAATAAACGAGACTTTTATACAATATGTTATGAAAAGTATGCGATTTTAAAATGAAAAATTTGTTTGAAAATTTACGTCGTTATACAACGCCAATACGCGTTGGAAATATTAGAGCGTGCTAAAATGATGAAATGCAACCCGTGTCGCACACCTGCTGACACACAATCTAAATAGGATTCTTCTGGCGAGCTGGTTATAGACCCAACTCTCTATCGCAACCTAGCAGGTGCTCTCCAATATCTCACATTCACTCGCACAGATCTATCATATGCAGTTCATCAAATATGCATATTCATGCACGTCCCTCACGAACCTCATTTTCATGCCCTTAAGCGCATTTTGCACTATGTCCATGGTATACTGGACTATGGGCTTTAGCTTCATCATTCCTCCACTACGAGTCTTATTGCCTATTCTGATGCAGATTGGGGGGGGGATGTCCCGAAACACGCCGACCTACCAGCGGTTACTGTGTATTTTTAGGTGACAACCTCTTATCTTGGTCTTCAAAACGCCCACATATAGTCTCTCATTCTAGCACAGAAGTTGAATACCGTGGAGTGGCAAATACAGTAGCCGAAACTTGCTGGTTAAGAAATTTGCTCCGAGAGCTGCACACTCCTCTCACCAAGGAAACCATTGTTTATTGTGATAATGCCAGTGCAGTTTACTTGTCTACTAATCTTGTTCAGCATCAACGCACCAGGCATATAGAGATGGACATCCATTTTGTGCGTGAAAAAGTTGCAACTGGTCAAGTCAAAAATTTTCATGTCCCTTCCAATCTTCAATATGCAGATATTTTCACGAAATGGCTTCCTACATCTCTGTTCACCGAATTTAGGACCGGTTTGAGTGTTTTCTCTAGAACTCCCGCTCAAACTGCGGGGGCGTATTAGTGTGTATATATATATATATATATATATATATATATATATATATATATATATATATATATATATATTGTATTGTATGTTTGTAGCCCATTAGATTGTTAGCCCACTTGTAGCCCATGTATTATGTTCTCTGTTTGTATTTATTGAGGATGTATCGTTTAAACCTATTATGGGGAAATATTGTCTTCTACATGGATTTCATGCTTTTGACGTGAGCTTTCCTGGAATAGTCATGAGAGGTTGATGTTCGAGAAGAAGGGGGCAGTGATGGACTTGGTTGCATGCACACCGGAAAATTTCAATTTTCAAGGTGGGAAACTATAAGCCGGTGGTCGAATAGTTAGGAAAGTGGGTTGCAATATAATTTGTTATTTTATTTAGTTTGTATAGGTTAAATGGGGTCCACAATAAAAAGCCAGTTTTCTATGTTTAATTAAATACTTGAGTAAATTACACGATTCGTCCCTTGTCCAAGTGTCAAATTGCTCGTTTAGTCCCTATTTTCAAAAATTAACTCGGACCGTCCCTGTAATGTTTGTTTCTCACTCGGACGGTCCCTTACGAACATAAAATGACTATTTTACCCTTTCTCTTTCTTTTTTGATATATTTTTGATTTGTTTGTTATTAAAAATTTAAAAGAAAAATAAAAAAATAAAGAAAAACAAAAAAGGACCCACCACTACAAAGACTCATCATCTACACTAACCCCACTCACACCCTTCAACCATTTATCACCAGTTTATCTTCATGAGTTCATCTTCTACCGTCGGACCACCACACAACACCATCGGACCACAGTGCAACACTGCCAGACCACCACGCAACACCACCGGACCACCGCCTCTTTTTATCTCAGAAACACCGTCGACTACCCTTTCTTCCCTCGTTCTTCTTCTTGGTTAGTCATTACGCCACCATCGTCGAACACCAGGTCTGTAGAAACCACCAGGTGCAACAGAGGAACATAAACACACATTTTTTGTGTTTACTGATGCAATACAGATAAAGAGAGAGCAAGAGAGACGAAGATAGAGCCACCATCGCCACCCCGCCATCGTCACCTGTTCTCAAATCCAGACTCTAGGTGGTGGTTGTCGGAGGTGGCTTCATCCTCTTCACCTAAATCCATCTTCACTAATGCACAATCCAACGTATCCGGTGGTAACCCAACAGATCCGGTGGAGATGGACAACTATTTCATGTGGTTTCAACAGATCTGTTACTGGTGAGATCCAAACCCTAGCCGACAGAGATGGCGGCGTCAATGTGACGAAACCCTAGCGTATAAAGGCTTGGAGGCGACGATTACTTGCAGATCTGAGGCGATGTTTAGTGACGATACAGGTGAAGGAGGTCGGAGGTGGTATCATCGACGTTCTGGGGTGATTGAGGCAAGAAAGGAAGGTCGGCGACGTCGTTGGTTGGCTAGGGTTTTGGATTCTTGTCGGGAGTGGGTGAGAAAGAGGGAAACATCGCCAGATGGTGTCTTTATTGGCTGCGGAACAGCGGGGATGTGGTGGTGGAGAAGCACCGACGGTGATGTATTGGTGGTGGAGCACCGGCAGTGATGTAGGTGGGTGGTGGGGTGGGGGTTCATGAAAGAAAAGAAGAAGAAGAAGGATATAAGAAGGTGGGGCCCAATTATTTAATGATTTCTTTAAAATTATAATTAATAATAATAACAATCTAAAAATAAATAAAAAATAAAAGAATAAGGGCAAAATAGACATTTTAAGTCTGGTAAGTGATTTAAGGGACGAAACGTTCAATTTTTAACGATATAAGGGACGGTCCGAGTTAATTTTTGAAAATAGAGACTAAACGAGCAATTTGACACTTGGACGAGGGACGAATCGTGTAATTTACTCTAAATACTTTTAAAAATACAATACATTAGTAAATAAATTTCTAAAACACTAGCCTCACGTACAAAACTCTTGTTTTGGATTGATTTTAAAGACGTTAAATATATTCATATTTTAATTTACTGTGTGTTTCATTTAATTTTCATCGTCAACCATCTTTATTTTTGTATTCAAACTCATGTATACCTGGTCTAAGCATATGACAAATAGCTAGTATGGAGAAAAACGGGGGCCGCATGGCCTCCCCTAGCCCCAAATAGCTCCGTGAGAGAAAAGAAACAAAGGGTGGCCAAACTTTGAAGATAGAAGCTTTGTAGTTTCTCAATAATATCCTACAAAACATGGTGCACATTTTTATCATGATTAACTTTAGCGAGCATTATGTTTTAAATTAGAGCCAACTGTTATTTATAGTTTTAACAAAATTTCGTTTTCTGTAATATACAAAAAAGGGCAAGTTCGAAAAATGTTTGAAATTATCGTAAGGTAAGAATTATGTTTATTTTTTATTGCGAATTTTACATAAAAAAATGTTTCCAGTATTTTTGAGCAAATTAGATTTTTGGTATGTGACACTCTCTTATACTTATAGTTCGTGTTTTGATAATTTGAGACTAGTGGTCTACATGTTTTCACTTTCTCAAACATGTTTTCACTTTCTCAAACACGTGGACTTTCAAAACTTGTGATGTTAAAGCTTCATGTTATTTAAATAAAATCAAAAAGAACTATAATATCTAGAAGATCTTATACACATGTTTGGCTAGTAACCGCCTCCTTGATCACCGATGTTCACACAGTACAGTATGTAGGGCTGGTCCAAGTCGGTTTGAATTTCCGGGCAAAATAAAAAAAATGAGGCCCTTATAGTAAAAATACAATTACTACACTACACGAGGGTGACTTTTTTGTTTTTTGTTTTTTGTTTTGGTTTTATTTTGTTTTGTTTTGTTTTTGTTTTGTTTTTGTTTTTTTCTATGACGAGGACGTTGTTATGAATTTATCCTTAGATCGTTTTTGTAGAAGTATTAGTTTTTTATTATTTTTTTCATTTTCTAATTACCAAATACAGTAAATATTTTCTATGCAGTCTGTTATTGTTTTAAACTTATAAAACAATAAGAAAAAACAAGTAAATGAAACGAAGACACTTAGTTGTGAACTTGTGATATTGGTTCATTTTCAAATCATTTTCTAGCAACATTGATAATGATTTTTGAAGCATTTTCTAATCTCCAGCAACAAGGATTTGAAAACTTGTGAGGTTGAAGTTTCAAGTTATTTATATAAAATCAAAAAGCAAACACATAAATTAACTTTTTTTATCAGAAAACTAACATGAAAGAAGTGAAAAATGGTAATGGAATTTTACAATTTACACAAATTAGAAATCTGATTAATACGAATCAAAAATCTTAATTCAAAATAAACAAGGTTGTCTGAAAGCAGATTAACATAATTACAAGATCAATTTTTTCTAAGGACGCATGAAATAAAATTATCAGAACCGATTTAATAAGAAAGATTGATATCTGAAGTCAAAAAACATAAATTGAAATCGAAAATCAAAAGACTACTTGAAAAAGCCATAATCGATTTAATATGAATCGAATTTTTACAGTTGAAACATCATAATTGATTCATAAAGTACTTCGATTAGGCCCGATGTGTTAATTATTCTAAAATAATCACTTCTTTTAGTATTTTCAGCTGATTTTGTTTTGGCTTAATTTTCTTTCCTTTTTCCGCTCACCCGCTATACACGATATATTAGAATTTTTTATCTATACAATTGTATAAGCTATATTAGAATGGGGTCATAGAATTTTTGAGGCCCTACGCAATCACCTAAGGTGCCCTACCCATCGGCACGACCTTCACCTAGTGTCGACTAACAACCCATCCATTTTACTTTACCTCTCCTCCAACCACCACACAACCACCCATACTGCCATTTCCTCCCTCTACCTTCATTAATTCCCCTCCGCCCACCTCCTTCTCCTCCACCCTTCACATGCTCGACTAATTCCCTCCTTCGCCAATACTTGTAAATGTTACCCCACCAAAACTAATGATGGATTTTAGTGTTCGTAGCCATAACAAACTCATAATATTACTATAAATAATAGTGTCTTTTTGGTTTACACGTAAGAGCAAAATAAAAAAGAACTGAAAAGATATTTATTTTAAGGACTTGTTTTCTTATTTAATTAATGTTTTAATTAATTAATCATAAAATTAAGCAGAATTTAGAGTATTCTAGAATCTTTTAATTATTGGATAATTACCAAAAGCTTAAATAAATACAAATATATTTGGTAGTTATCTTTAGGGTTTCCAAACACCTCCCTACATATAGAGAGGTCCAAATCTAATTTTGGGTGCACGAGAAAATACCCTCTTACCACCAAAGTTCAAAACCCAAAGGAAAAACCCTAGAATAGCTAGAGCTCGTCGCTACGTTGTAGTCGATCATTTGATACGTAGTGGTCTCTCACATCTCCGTTAATCGAGCCTTGTAACTGTTGGTTTTCGAGTACCTTTCAGATCTATTAGAGTTTTGTGTCTTAGGTGCGATCACAAGAGAGGAACTGTATGTTGGGTTCTCAAGTTTAATCAACTGGCTAGACCAAGGAAGTCGAACGAAAACAATAGGGTATGATTCATTCTATTTTATCCTTTAAGCTACACAGATTGTTTTAGAAAATTATGTTGCTTCCGTTATCCTGATTTCCAAATGTGTGTGTGTGTATGTAGGTATATATATATATATATATATATATATATATATATATATATATATATATATATATATATATATATATAGTAAAATTATAATTATATGTATCACACTCTAATACAAACATTGCATCCCCGTGTGTTTCTTAATGTACATTGTTAGTCTTACCATGACTAGGCCCACCTACTTTAATGTTATAAAGAAGGTTCTGGGAAGGTGTCTTCTTTCCTAATGATATTGGCTTTGATGTGTTATTATGTGCTCGCCAACCTCACCTCCTTCTTGCGTTTTAAGTAGAGCTACTAAAAGGATTTGATAGGACAATTATGCAAAGTTAAAAGCATTAAATAAATAATTAATAAAACAAAATCTCATTTTATAATAATGTGAATCTTATACTTCCCATGGATATTACGCCTTGTGGTATATTCTTTTTGGCGTAAGCGTGTGTGATTTACCATTATATTAATGATTGCGATTCTCAAGCGTCACTTAAACTGAATCTCATTGTAACTTTGCATAGTCGATTCGCTATTTGGATTGATAATCCCCAACAAATCCAGTCATGAATGCTAAATGAGAATTAGATGAGATTGATATGCTATTAACAGTTGTTTGTCCGCCTAAATAACTTCATTATGTAATTTTAGGCTAATCCACTTTACATCATGAAGCAAAATATAGATCCTAGCATTTTAGTTAATAATTTGATATTGGGTAATTATCTTATAAGGATTCATTGTTAAAGCTAATCGTGTTTTTTTTTCTTAATAGATGGTTCTTGGTTCAAGTGCTACTCTCCCTCCTGCATCGACCACTTAATCAAACTTCTCACTACCCCAACTCTTCTTGCAAGAGAAGCTAATTAGTCCAAACTACCTTGATTAGATTCACAACGTGAGGGTTAATCTGAGGTACGAGAAAAAAGAGTATGTTCTGGACGAGAATTTGGATGAGGAGCTTCCTGACTATGCAAACGAATAAGAGGCTGATAAACATCAAAGAATCTCTATCACTCTATCGAAGTCTTGCAGTTAATGATCACGAAAATGTCTCTAGAAATCCAAAAGCGTTGCATGGTTCCTGGGGCGTACGACATGAATGGGAAGCTCAAAGAGATGTTTCAAGATCAAGCTCGAACTGAAAGATTGAAGGTCATGGAAGAGATTCTCGTTTGCAAGCAATAGGAGAATGGTTCTATGAGTACCCATGTGCTAAAGTTAAAAGGTTACTTGGACAGACATGAACGTCTTAGTTTCCCATTCACTCAAGAATTGGCTACTAATGTCATTCTTAACTGTTTGACTAGTTTATACAAGCAGTTCACCATTAACTACTATATGAATGGTTTAGAAAAGAGTATCATGTAGCTACATGGAATGCTCAATACAGTTGATGAAAAAATTGTTCCACCAAGGAACTCAAGTTCAACCACTCATGTTCTGGCTATTAGAGAAGGTGATGTCAAGAGAAAAACATCCTCTCATGCCAATGCTAAGGGAAAAGGAAAAGGAAAAGTTGGTGCTTCGAATCCCAAACCTAAGGAAGACATTTCTAACAAACCACCTGTGAATGACCCTAAGGAAGCCATACGCTACTACTACCAAGAAAAGGGCAATTGGAAGCATAGTTGCTCTAAATGTCTAGAGGATATCAATAAGAACAAACCCAAGGTTGCTGGCTCTTTAGGTATGTTTACAAATGAATTACATTCAAATTTGACATCTAATAATTGGATAATTTTGATCTGCAGGGACTAAAGCGAAGTAGTAAGACGAGACATGGGGAGCTCAAATTTATCATGGGGAACAAGAGCAGGGTAGCTATTACCAAGATTAGAGATTATGAGCTTTCAGTGTCACCTAGTTTTTCAATTGGTTTATTAGACTGTTGTTATTTTCCTTACATGGCAAGAAATATTATTTCATTTTATGTATTCTGGCATGATGGTTTTGTTTTTGGATTTGATAATAATGATGCTAGTACTTTTATTTATAAAGATAATACTTTTTATTTTAAAGCAAATCCTTGCAATGGCATATATGAGTATATGATTAGTGTAAGGAAGAACGATAACTTAATCATAAATGTTAGTTAATTTAGTTTGGATAATCATGTCTATGTCATTGTCGTCTTGGCCACATAAAAAAGAAGAGAACCGCCAAGCTTCAGTTAAATGGGATCTTGGAACCATTCAACCTTGGGCTGAATGGAGATTCTGAATCTTGTTTACATGGAAAAATTACAAAGTATTATATCATAGGTAACTTTGAAAGAGGAATAGATATGTTGGACATCATCCATTCGGATGTGTGTGGTCTATTCAGACACATCACTAGACATGGTGAAAGATACTTTGTAACATTTACTAATGATTTCGGTAGATATGGGTATGTTTATCTGATTAAATATAAGTCCAAAACATTTGAAATATTCAAAAAGTTCCATAGGGAATTAGAGAACCAACTAGGTAAGAAAATCAAGATACTCTGTTCTGATAGGGACATAGATTATCTTAGTGATGAATTCTATGATCATCTTAGAAGTTGTGGGAGTCTCAGAACTAGCTCCACCAAGAACACCATGGCAAAATGGTGTGTTTAAGAGGAGAAATTGAACCTTGTTGGATATTATTTAATTAATTATGATTCATGCTATACTTCCAATTAGTTTCTAGGGTTATGCTCTAGAAACTGCCACTTACATACTTAACCTAGTACCAACTAAGTGGTTGAAAAGTCAACAATCGAAATGTGGAAAGGAACTCTTCCATGTTTTGTACGAATGAAGGTTTGTGGTTGTGAAGCTTTCATTCATCAAGAATCACTCGAGAAACTTGAACCCATATCTGAAAGGTGTCATTTCATTGGTTATCCTGGATACTATTTTGGATACTATTTTGGATACTTGTTCTACAAGCCTACTGAGAACAAGATCTTTGTTGCTTGTAGGGAAGTTTTCAAGGAAAAATAGTTGATATCTCAAGAAACTAGTGGGATCCTGATTAATCATGATGAGATTTAAGAATAAACTAATGAAGAACCTACAGCTTCCACTAGATCTCAGCAAGAGGTTGAAGAACATGTTGAGGAATCTATTATACCTCCACCTCCACCTCATATATCTGATAGAGAACGTCATCCACCATAGTTTTATAGATTCCATATTACTCAAGAGGATCGCAATCTTGTAACGCTTGGTCCAGGTAATATTTTTTTCAAGTTTTAGGGTTTTGTACCGGAACTCGACGATTTGGGGAGCTCCAACTCGTCGTGTAGAGATTTTTCTAGATGCGGGTTAAGGACCCTACTCGATGAGTTAGGAGCCCCAACTCGATGCGTAGGCGCTGAAAAGGAAAACCCTAATTTTTTGGGTTTTGCACCCTATATAAAGAACTTATGGTTCATTTGTGGCCTCCCTCAACGTCTTTACAGTCCAAAAGCAAACCCTAATCGAGATAACCCTCCATATTGAGTGTGTGTAAGGCTATAGAGTGTGTGTTTAGTACATTTCTTGAAGAACTCAAGGATTTAAGAGCTTGGAATGAGAAGGAGCTTATAGATCCAGCATCTACTCAGTTGTAGCAACCATTTGAAGGTAAACAGCTATTATCTAGATCTTTCTTTGGTTAGATCTCTCCATTGAAGAGATTAGGACCTTTTAGCCCATTTTGGACCTATTTTTCGAAGTTGGGAAGGAATTGAAGTTGTAACTTCAGATTTGAACTCTTTTAGGCCCTATAGGCATAAAGTTATTGACTTTATCAAGATTTGGCCTTTCTTCATGCCCTAAATCTATTTTCAAGTTTGGTTTTAGCATTTTAGCCTCTTGAAGCCTTGCATGCACGTAAAGTTGGCAACTTTACGTGGTAACTACAGCCTAGGGGATTGGATATGTAGTTTGGAGCTTTAGATTCGACTAAAAAGGGCTGAATAGGTTTAGACTAGGGAAAACTCGACGAGTTGCCCAGGCAACTCGATATTGAGAGAACTTGACAAGTTGATGAGACAACTCGATGAGTTGGCTAGGGTTTTTCCCGGGTCATCTGAACACTGAAGGAAGTCGGCGAGTTGCTAGATGCACTCGACGAGTTGGGGTCAACATGGACTGTTGACCTTGACTGTTGATAGTTGACTTTGACCATTGTTGACCAAGTTTGACTTTGAGAGTATTTTTGGTATTTTTGGATTTTGACAAAGTTAATCACGTGATGGTTGTAGACATTTGAGTTGGAGCTGCAAGGTTGGACTTATCTTATCAGTTCAACATTTCTTGAGAGGTGAGTCTTCTCACCATACCAATGGGTCCAAGGCACCAAGGCCGACCCGTTACATGATATATGGTTTGTTACTTGATTATGTGATATGTCAGTATGACATTTGTATGCAAGTCCCCGGGGGGTTCCTGTGGCAGTAGATTAAGACCATGAGGAGGTTCCTATGGCAACTGGTATAAGTCCTTGGAGGGTTTCCACAACTTCCTAATATGTTTACATGTTTAGCTCGCATGTTATTTCTATGGTTAGTGAAGACCGTCTGGAGTTTCCTATGGCAGGTTGCCAAGACCACATGGGGTTCCAGTGGCAGCTATCAAAGAACATGTGGGGGGTTCCCATGGCAGATAGTTAAGACCACGTGGGGATTCCAGTGGCACTTGGTATAAGATCTTGGAAGGTTTACATGGAATCCTTATATGTTTGTATGCATGGCTTATGTATTATGCGTAGCCTATAGAGCTATTATGGATTATGTGATTATGTGGATTGTGTGGGGTATGCTCTGGGAACTCACTAAAATCCTGAAGAGCATTAACTCGACAAGTTGGGGAGCTCTAATTCGTCGTGTAGAGATTTTTCCAAGATGTGGGTTAAGGACCCTACTCGACGAGTAGGCGCTGAAATGGAAAACCCTAATTTTTTTGGCTTTTGCTTCCTATATAAAGAACTTATGGTTCATTTGTGTCCTCCCTCAATGTCTTTACAGTCCAAAAGCAAACCCTAATCGAGATAACCCTCGATATTGAGTGTGTGTAAGGCTATAGAGTGTGTGTTTGGTACATTTCTTGAAGAACTCAAGGATTTAAGAGCTTGGAACGAGAAGGAGCTTTTAGATCCAGCATCTACTCAGTTGTAGCAACCATTTGAAGGTAAATAGCTATTACCTTCATCTTTCTTTGGTTAGATCTCTCCATTGAAGAGATTAGGACCTTTTAGCCCATTTTGGACCTATTTTTCGAAGTTGGGAATGAATTGAAGTTGTAACTTCAGATTTGAACTCTTCTAGGCCCTATAGGCATATAGTTATCGACTTTATAAATATTTGGCATTTCTTCATGCCCTAAATCTATTATTAAGTTTGGTTTTAGCATTTTAGCCTCTTGAAGCCTTGCATGTATGTAAAGTTGGCAACTTTACGTGGTAACTACACCCTAGGGGATTGGATCTGTAGTTTGGAGCTTTAGATTCGACTAAAAAGGATGAATAGGTTTAGACTAGGGAAAACTCGATGAGTTGCCCTGGCAACTCGACGAGTTGGATTGAGTTACACCGCTTTCTGGATATTGAGAGAACTCGACAAGTTGATGAGACAACTCGATGAGTGGGCTAGGGTTTTTCCCGGGTCTTCTGAACACTGAAGGAAGTCGGCGAGTTGCTAGATGCACTCGACGAGTTGGGGTCAACATGGACTGTTGACCTTGACTGTTGACTGTTGACTTTGACCATTGTTGACTAAGTTTGAATTTGAGAGTATTTTTGGTATTTATGGATTTTGACAAAGTTAATCAAGTGATGGTTGTTGACATTTGAGTTGGAGCTGCAAGTTGGGACTTATCTTATCAGTTCAGCATTTCTTGAGAGGTGAGTCTTCTTACCATACCAATGGGTCCAAGGCACCAATGCCAACCCGTTACATGATATATGGATTGTTAGTTGATTATGTGATATGTCAGTATGACATTGGTATGCAAGTCCTGGGGGGGGGGGGTTCCTGTGGTAGTAGATTAAGACCATGAGGAGGTTCCTATGACATTTGGTATAAGTCCTTGGAGGGTTCCAGTGGCAGCTATCAAAGAACATGTGGGGGGTTCCCATGGCAGATAGTTAAGACCACGTGGGGATTCCAGTGGCACTTGGTATAAGATATTGGAAGGTTTCCATGGAATCCTTATATGTTTGTATGCATGGCTTATGTATGATGCGTAGCTTTTAGAGCTATTATGGATTATGTGATTATGTGGATTGTGTGGGGTATGCTCTAGGGAACTCACTAAGCATTATCTTACATATTTTTGTTTGTGTCAGGTACTTCAGAGCCTAAGGGAAAGGGCCCGACTTGATGGCGTGGCGTGCAGTCTCTCCGACAATTGTATTTTGGGACACGCTAATATATCGAATAAAATATTTGATGTTATGAATTTTGAAAACAGTTGTTATTGAGATTTCATATTTATGGGTATGTTTTGGTTATCTAAAAATGAAAATTTTATTTGGAAAATTGTGGATGTTACAAGTTGGTATCAAAGCCTTGGTTTGAGGGATTCGGGCACAGTATCGAGTGTGTCATGACTCAAACTAAGGAAATGTTAAAATTGTTTTAAAAAAAATCACAGTTCAAACTTCTTAAACTGGAAAAGGGGGAGTGCCATGCGCGTAATTGGCCGTGCTGAAGTAAGTAGTTCCCCAATATGTTAGCCATGCTATACTGATATTTGGATTATGATAATCGTATGAATCTTACTATGTGTATGCTTTCAAAATTGTATACAGTTAGGGTCTTATTGCCTCTGAATGATTGATGTGGCCTTATTTCCTATTCCTTGAGTGGTTGTGGTCTTAGGGTAGCGTCTACTATTCGAAAGTCTATTTGATCCTGTTCTGTGTATAATTTGCATGCATAAGGAAACCTATTATTGTTGAGTTCTGGTTTGATATGGATGGAGCAAATCTTAGGATAGCCTAGGATTTGAGCTATTCGGTAGCCTGTGAGGTATGTTTTGTTCTGGGATGAATTAAAGTTATCAGATAGAGCCTTGGGAAAGGTACAAGTAGGTATGGAAGGTAGTATTTGGCCCGTACTACTGAAAGCACATGACTTATACACAAACGAAATAAAGCTATCAGGTAGAGCCTTGGGAAAGGTACAAGTAGGTTTGGAAGGATCCTCTTTTTAGACATCCTGATCATTATGCTTTATGGTATTGCAGTGCAGTGTGGTGGTGGCACGACATGGAGCAGGGGGATCAGGATCTGGATCCAGATCTGGGTCGGGCGATGGTGTCGAGCCCATTAATGAGAGGTTGTGCGAGCTTATTGCAGCCGAGGTTACGAGGGGCATCCTTGATGCTACCCCAGTGATTTTTGGGACGGTCAAGGAAGGGATGATGGAGATCATGGAGGAGCGGCTTAGGTCTTTCCGATCCGAGATTGCTGCAGGCCAGGTCGAGGCCCGAATTCCCTCGTTCAGTGAGTTCAAGGCGTGTGGAGCGCCTGAGTTCTTCGTGGTCAGGGACCCCATAGTTAGTTGACGCTGGGTGGCAGACATGGAGAATGCCCAGCGCACGAGCTTTTTCCCCGATGCGGCAAATGTAGGGTTTGCCTCGTGTATGTTAAGGGACCGAACCAGGGATCGGTGGGAGAAGGTGACTAGCCAGGTGGGAGCAGCCAGTGTGGTTGAGATGACATGGGCAGAGTTTGTCAGACGTTTTGATATGGATTTTCCACCATCTATTGAGGTGCAACGGTTAGTGAGGGAGTTTTAGGAGCTCCAGCAGACTACCGAGACTATCGCGGAGATCACCGCCAAGTTTTGGGAACGAGCACTATTGATCCCGCAGTATGCTGCGGATGGGGATATGAGGAGGACGAGGTATCATTCTATGCTGCGGGATGATATTCGTGACTTTGTGAGCTTTACATGGTGCAAGAACCTGAATGAGATGGTGGAGAAGGCCTGAGAGCGGGAGATAGAGTTGGAGCTTCGCACTAAGCGTAAGCCAGTGCAGGTTCAGGCAGCTGTGGGTCAGGCTAAAAAGCCTAAGACCTCTGATTCTTCGGGTAGGGGCCAACAGAGCCGTGGTCGGTGCGCCAAGTGCCGGAAACCACACATTAGAGATTACCGGGGGACGGGCCCGGTATGTTATACATATGGTCAGTCGGGCCATACGAGCAGTGATTGCCTAATTAAGGGCTAAATATGTTTCCACTGCAACCAGGCTGACCATAAAAAGGTCGATTGTCCGAGGTTGCAGGGATGAGGAGGAGCAGTGGCGGTGCCTGCGCCTTCGATGATGAGGATCACTAATGGCCGCCCTGCCAAGGCGGATACTCCTGCGGTGTAGAGCCGCTCATTTCAGTTGATTGCCGAGGAGGCTTGGGCAGCGCCAGATGTCGTGGCTGGTACGTATTTTATTTTTCCTGCTTGATATTGATTTGTATTGCTTATGTGTGTGTGTATATATATATATATATATATATATATATATATATATATATATATATATATATATATATATATATATAGAGAGAGAGAGAGAGAGAGAGAGAGAGAGAGAAAAGTGAAGATACCCTTAAGGGTATATAAGCTTAGGTACCCAAACTCATCATATTATATGGTTTTGTATCATATATATACATTGTAATTGTCTAATGTTCTTATAATTCAACTTCTAACTTGATTTACTTCTAACATTTTTATAAATTTCACATTTATCTTCCTCTTATATAATTTTCATGTTCAACTATAATATATATAGCCTAGTAGGTGTTCGGCAAAAATATGTGATGTAAGAGGAAGATAATAGTGAAATTTCGAAAACACTAAAAAATCAAGTTAGGGGTTGATGTTTAATAACATTATAATGAATATATCAAACAAAACGATGTATTTTGGTGGGTTGGGTACCTAAGCTTATATACCCTCAAGGGTATATTCACTTTTCCCATATATATATATATATATATATATATATATATATATATATATATATATATATATATATATATATATATATGTGTGTGTGTGTGTGTGTTCTTGTATAGGGACCTTTTTGGTCAATGGTATGTCGGTTCACGTTCTTTTCGATTCGGGAGCTACCCGATCTTTCGTGTCCCTTGCGCTTTGCAAGAAGTTCCGGGATGCTCCGGGAACTTTAAATTCCCTGCTTGAGGTTGAGATAGCGGATGACCGCACTGTGAGTGCTGCGATGGTTTATCAGGACTGTGTCCTGAATGTGCCTGGGGAGAGGTTCCGTGTCAACCTGGTTCCGATACCGTTGCGAGGGTTAAAGGTGATCGTTGGGTTAGACTGGTTGGGGGCCAACAGGGCTATGATAGATTGTGAGCGCCAATTGGTGAGAGTTCGAACCCCAAGTGGGGGAGAACTGGTTATTCATGGAGAGAGGGCCTCGCATGGGATAACACTCTATTCAACTGCGAGGGCTAGGAGACTTCTTCATCAGGGTTGTTCAGGATTCTTGGCGTATGTCTCGGATACAAGGGTTGAGGCCTTGACAAATTTGCGAAGTGTACCGGTTGTACAGGATTATCGGGATGTCTTTCCTGAGGAGTTTCCTGGGGTGCCTCTGGAGAGGCAAGTAGAGTTTCACATTGATTTGGTGTCGGGTGCTTCTCCGATAGCTAAGGAACCGTATCGGTTAGCTCCGCCCGAGATGTAGGAGTTGTCTATGCAGCTGCAGGAGCTGCTAGACCGAGGGTTCATTCGTCCAAGCAGTTACCTGTGGGGAGCACCGATCCTGTTCGTTAAAAAGAAGGACGAGTCACACAGGATGTGTATCGATTATAGGGAGCTGAACAAGCTAACGGTGAAAAACCGTTATCCGCTCCCGAGGATCGATGATTTGTTCGATCAGCTTCAGGGTGCATCTTGGTTTTCCAAGATTGATCTTCGGTCGAGGTACCATCGGATAAGGATTAGAGATGAGGATATACCAAAGACGGCTTTCAGGACTCGGTACGACCAATAAGAGTTTGTGGTGATGCCATTCGGGCTCGCCAATACCCCAACAACGTTCATGAATTTCATGAACAGGGTATGTAGGCCGATGTTGGATCGGTCTGTGATCGTTTTTATTGATGATATCTTGGTCTATTCTAATACCAAGGAGCAGCATGAGCAGCATCTGAGGGAGGTATTGGAGACACTGAGGATAGATAGGCTTGATGCCAAATTCTCAAAGTGTGATTTCTGGTTGTGAGAGGTGTAGCTTTTGGGGCACATCATCAACCAAGAGGGTATTTCGGTTGATCTAGTCAAGGTTGAGGCAGTAATGTTGTGGGAAGTACCGAAGAATGCATCTGAGATCCGTAGCTTCTTGGGTCTACCGAGGTATTATCGAAGATTCATCTAGGATTTCTCCAAGTTCGTTTTACCATTGACCCATTTGACCAAGACGAATGCGACTTTCCAATGGGATCCAGATCAGCAGTTGGCTTTCGAGACCTTGAGAGAGAGGTTATGTGACACCCCAATTCTAGTACTACTTGAGGGGTTGGATGATTTGGTAGTGTATTGTGATGCATCGATCTCAGAGTTAGGGGCGGTTCTGATGCAGAGGGGCCATGTGATCGCGTACGCCTCGAGGCAGTTGAAGCCTCATGAGGCGAATTACCCCACGCACGACCTGGAATTAGTGGCAGTGGTGTTTGCCCTCAAAATCTGGAGGCATTACTTATACGGAGTGAGGTGCACCATCTATGTTGTCCATAAGAGTTTGAAGTATTTGATGAATCAACAGAACCTCAACATGCGACAATGGAGGTGGTTGGATGTTTTGAAAGATTATGACTGCGAGATTTTATACCATCCAGGGAAGGCCAACATGGTGGCCGATGCTTTGAGCCGCAAGGCGGCAGGTTCTCCAATCGGGAACGTTTGTTTGAGGATGACGGTGGTCTCCCCACTGTTAGATATGATCAAGAAGGCTCAAGTGGAGGCTTTGAAGAAAGAGAACTGGAAGATAGAGCGGATTCGGGGTCAGTTTCCCTTATTTGTACCGGATGGTTGGGGACTCTTGACACAGTGTGGCCGGGTGTGGGTACCGATGTCTGGGGGAGTGAGACAGAAGATATTGGAGGAGGCACACAAGTCCAAGTTCTCTATACATCCGGGAGCTACAAAAATGTATAGAGATCTGAGGCTGAGCTACTGGTGGCCCTTCATGAAGTGGGAGATCACCTGGTTTGTAGAGTGGTCTGTGACCTACAGGAAGGTCAAGGCCGAACATCAGCGGCCTCATGGCAAGGTTCAGGCGCTAGCCATTCTTATGTGGAAGTGGGAAGAGATCACTATGGACTGTATCATGAAGTTACCAATGACACCGAGGGGTGTGGATTCCATATGGGTCATCGTGGACAGATTGACGAAGAACACCCATTTTATTCCGATCACCGAGAGTATTTCTACAGAGAAATTAGCAGATATCTATGTGCGGTAGGTGGTGGTCAGGCATGGAGTGCCAGTATCGGTGGTCTCAGACCTGTGATGTTCGGTTTACATCCAGGTTTTGGTGGAAGTTCCACGAAGAGTTTGGAACTCAGTTACACTTCAACACTGCATACCACCCCCAGACAGACGGTCAGAGTGAGCGGACGATTAAGACGCTCGAGGATATGTTGTGGGCATATGTTCTGGTTTCGGAGGGAGTGGGGATACATACCTCCCACTAGAAGAGTTTTCATATAACAACAGTTACCATGTTAGTATCGACCGAACCCCGTTTGAGATGTTGTATGGTCAGAGGTGTAGGACCCCGGTTTGTTGGGGTGAATTTGGGCACCGAGTCATGGGAAGCATCGAGGTGGTTCTTAAGACTACCGAGTTGATCCAGTAGGTGCGCGACATACTGCGGGTCGAGCAGAGCCGTCAGAAGAGCTATGCTGACCGGCATCACTCGGATCTTGAGTTCCAGGCGGTAGACTTCGTATTGTTGAAAGTGTCACCGTGGAAGGGTGTCATTCGGTTCCCGAAGAGGGGCAAGTTAGGGCCCCGGTATATTGGTCCGTTTAGGATTACCGCCCGGGTGGGTAAGGTGGCTTACCGTTTGGATCTGCCAGACGAGATTAGACAGATTCACAACACCTTCCACGTGTCTCAGCTCCGGAAGTGTGTTACTGATGAGGCTGCGGTTATATCTTTGGATGACATTCAGGCAGATGAGAGCCTGAACCACACTGAGAGGCCTGTTTTATTCTTAGATAGGAAAGTTAAGGTCCTTTGTAATAAATAGGTGAAGCTAGTGAAGGTGCAATGGCAAAACCGAAAAGGCTCGGAATGGACATGGGAGCCGTAGGATGAGATGCGAGAGCACTACCCGGATTTGTTCGCATCAGCAGACTTCGAGGACGATAACTATTTCAAGAGGAGGAGATTTATAATGCTTAGTCCAGGTAATAATAATTTTTTCAAGTTTTAGGGTTTTGTACCGGAACTGAACGAGTTGGGAGCTCCAACTCATCGTGTAGAGATTTTTATGGACACGGGTTAAGGACCCTACTCGACGAGTTAGGATCCCCAACTCAACGAAAAGGCGCTGGAAAGGAAAACCCTAATTTTCAGGGTTGTGCACCCTATATAAAGAACTTATGGTCCATTTGTGGCCTGCGTCATCGTTTTTATAGTCCAGAAGAAAACCCTAATCGAGATAACCCTCCATATTGAGTGTGTGTAAGGCTATAGAGTGTGTGTTTGGTACGTTTCTTGAAGAACTAGAGGATTTAAAAGATTGGAAAGAGAAGGAGCTTATAGATCCAACATCTACTCAGTTGTAGCAACCATTTGAAGGTAAAAAGCTATTACCTTGATCTTTCTTTGGTTAGATCTCTCCATTGAAGAGATTAGGGCCTTTTTAGCCCATTTTGGACCTATTTTTTGAAGTTGGGATTGAATTGAAGTTGTCACATCAGATCTGAACTCTTCTAGGCCCTATAGTCATAAAGTTATCGACTTTATCAAGATTAGGCCTTTCTTCATGCCCTAAACCTATTATCAAGTTTGGTTTTAGCATTTTTGCCTGTTGATGCCTTGCATGCACGTAAAGTTGGCAAATTTACATGGTAACTACACCCTAGTGGACATGATCTATTGTTTGGAGCTTTAGGTTCGACTAAAAAGGGCTGAATAGGTTTAGACTGGGGAAAGCTCGACGACTTGCCATGGCAACTCGACGAGTTGAATCGAGTTATGCCGCTTTCTGGATACCGAGTGAACTCGACGAGTTGATGAGACAACTCAGCGAGTTGGCTAGGGTTTTTCCCGGGTCTTCTGACCATTGAAGGAACTCGATGAGTTGCTAGATGCACTCGTTGAGTTGGGGTCAACATGGACTGTTGAACTTCACTGTTGACTTTGACTTTTACCATTGTTAATCAAGTTTAACTTTGAAGGTATTTTTGGTATTTCGGGATTTTGACAAAGTGAATCACATGATGGTTGTAGAGATTTGAGTTGGAGCTGCAAGTTGGGACTTATCTTATCAATTCAGCATTTATTGAGAGGTGAGTCTTCTCACCATACCAAGGGGTCCAAGGCACGAAGGTCGATCCATTACATGATATATGGATTGTTAGTTGATTATGTGATATATCAGTATGACATTTGTATGGATGTCCCCGGGAGGGGTTCCCGTGGCAGTAGATTAAGACCATGAGTAGGTTCCTACGACATTTGGTATAAGTCCTTGGAGGGTTTCCACGACTTCCTAATATGTTTACATGTTTAGCTCGTATGCTATTTCTATGGTTAGTGAAGACCGTGTGGAGGTTCCCACGACAGGTAGCCAAGACCATGTGGGGGTTCCAGTGGCAGCTAGCAAAGACCATGTGGGGGGTTCCCATGGCAGATAGTTAAGACCATGTGGGGATTCTAGTGGCACTTGGTATAAGACCTTGGAAGGATTCCATGGCATCCTCATATGTTTCTATGCATGGCTTATGTATTATGTGTAGCTTATATAGCTATTATGGATTATGTGATTCTGTGTATTGTGTCGGGTATGCTCTGGGGAACTCACTAAGCATTAGCTTACAATTTGATGTTTGTTTCAGGTATTGCAGAGCCTAAGGGCAAGGGCCCGACTTGATGGCGCGGCGTGCACTCTCACCAGCGATTTTATTTTGAGACACTCTGATATATTGAATAAAATATTTGATGTTATGAATTTTGAAAACAATTGTTAGTGAGATTTCATATTTTTGGAAATGTTTTGGTCATCTAAAAACGAAAAATTTATTTGGAAAATTTGGGATGTTACAAATCTATTGTGCGATAATGAGTCGTGCAGCTATCAAGAAACCATGGCGAGCCTATAGGCTGCAAAATGGAAATATGCAATGGATAGAGAGATTTAATCTATGTATGATTACGAAGTAAGGAACTTGGTTGATCCTATGCTTGGCCTTAAAACCATTGGGTGTAGATGGGTCTTGAAAATAAGACGAGCATGGATGGGAACATGCACAGTTATAAAACCTGATAAGTTGCAATAGGTTATACTCGGACCGAAGGAATTGTTGATGAGGAAACTTTCTCACCAATAGCTATGATTACGTCTATTAGGATCCTTCTTGCTATAGTTGCATTTCATGACTATGAAATATGGAAACTAGATGTAAAAACTATTATCGTTATTGGAAACTGACTGAGAATGTTTACATGGTCATCCAGAAGGTTTTTTATAGTCCAAGAATACTAATATGGTAAGAAAGCTTGAGAAATCCATTTATGGACTTAAACAAGCACCTCACCAGTGGAACATCTTTCGATGAGAACATCAAGGAGTTTGGTTTCTTAGGAAATGAAGATGAACAATGTGTATATGTTAGATATAGTGGGTGAGTAGTTGTCTTTCTTGTCTTATATGTCGATGAGATTCTTCTTATAAGAAATGACATAGCAATACCGAATAGTATAAACAATTGGCTTGGGAAGAGTTTCGTTATGAAGGACTTGGGAGAAACTGCTTTTATACTTGGTATTAAGATGTACAAGGATAGAAATGGGCGACTGTTAGGGCTTCGGCAAATTACACACTTAGATAAAATCCTGAAGAGCATTGACTTGGAAAAGTTCAAAGGAAGAGACTATAGCTGACTCAACTACAAAATCATAGTATGTTGTGACTAATGAAGCAACCAATGAAGCAATGTGGCTAAAGAAGTTCATCAACGATTTGGGTGTTGTTCCAAGCATATCTGAACTGATTGAAATCTTTTGTGATAATGAGGGTGTAGTTTCTTTGGCTAAAGAACCTAGAGATCACAAGCGCACAAGACATATAGTTAGAAAGTTCCACTATATAAGGAAGCTAATTGAATATAGACACATTATTATGAGTCGAGTTCCGTCAAAGGATAATCCCACTGATCCGTTGTGAGACCCTAACACTAAAATGACCATAATAACAAACATGCTTCATGCATATTCATAACTACAATTCACATCAGTCGTCTAAATGTAAAAGCATGGATACAACCAACTAAATGGGTTTTTACAAAGTTTCATAACTAATTGAATCAATACATAACAACCCATGAGTTTATAATGCAGATACATATATGTATACCAAGTACAAACGCAGTAGTGTCAACTACTCTAATATGGCCGCTTATCACCTGAATTAGTCAAACTGAGAGGGAGAAGCGGGTATTTCTTAGTGAGTTCAAAAATAGATACAATATAATGCTATGTCATATACATAACAATATGATAAAAAAAAGAAACAAAGGACAACAAAGGTTTATATGTGTATCAAATGAAGGGCTTTCCAGATCAATCAACAGTAAGATTAAAGGGGTTACAATCAATGAGACACAACAATTTAGGATCACAAACACCATAACTTCCAGCCCAAGTGGCTCATAAAACACAATTACTGCTTATCATGTTGCTAGAATATACAGGCTTTCAGCCCTAACTAGCCCGACGCTAATACAAAAATGATATGAGTCATGCTCTACATGGCGAAAGGCACAAAGACATTACCAAAGTGATATGATTCATGCTGTACGTAGCCAAAGGCATCAAAATCCAAAATCAAGTAATAACCACTTAAATCAATAACATAGGAAAGAAAAATGAACATATAACACATAACATACAATTATCCCTACATTGAACTCATTGTATTGTAACCTAATGTGACGATAAAATTCTAAATTCTGATGAAATTACAACATCCCGATGGATATAATACCTTCAAGTATAACTCTGTAGTTCATTTCAAATATCATAAATAATTACTCAACTAATCTCAACTTACGTTGTTTTCATTTTAGAAATTTTAGTTTTTATTCTTTGTATACCTGTCATTTGCAGACATGTTTTCCCCTTACTAATATCAAAATAACTAATAAATTCTAAATATTTAACAAAATATACTCTTACATATTTCTAATGTCTCTGACCTCACATTTTTATGATTTTTCTATAATTTACTACGAATTTTACAACACAATGTTCTAAAGGTGTAAAAATTCAGCCTTATTGCACTGAACATATAGCTGTTTTCACCCGTCTTAAATATGGAATTAGATTTCGGTGTTTAAATCAAAATAAAATTTGACATTCTCATATTTACAGGGATACATAGAACATATCCATACGATTTTTCTACAAATTTTGGCGATGTTTACAAAAACAGGGTAGCCATACTCTTTATGATCTCATTTTACCCTTTACATGATCAAACCTCGGGATCAATATCACTAAGTTCTTGTTTTCCAATGATAAATCTGAATAATTTAGTAATACATGCTAATTCAAGCATAAACCATGGGTTTCATTACTAATTTTCACTAATCACCCTTAAACCATGATTAATTCTCCAGTTTACATGTAATTACTTGATTTCCATTGAAGATCATAGGTTAATAGCATAAAATCATGCCTAATTTCATGAAATCAATGATAAAACCACTTTTATCAAACCCTAATCTCTTAATAACCCACTAATTACCGGGTTTAATACCATGATTACTAAGCTTGATACTTCAAGAGCACACCTAATTTAAATTTAATCTTCAAAACTTGTTCAAGATCAATCATCCATATGAAAATCTCCCATAGTGATGGTGATGTACTGAAAATAGCTGAATAATGAAGCAAATATGTGGTTTAATTCGTAAAAACCCGAGTTGGGTCGGGTTTGACCCGGTTTGGGTACCAGTTGAACCACTAATCACTCAAAATTGCATACCTTTTCACTTGGAACTTCGTTTTCGATGAGATTTTCTCCTGCACGTTCCTAACGAGATAATTTAAAACATCCAATATAAAATACCAGAAAAGATCTTCCAATAATAGAAGTTTTACTTATTTCCAATTTAGACGTTATACTTTCATTAATTCCGATATATGACTTTTTGATCGGAATCATATAAAACTTTCCCAACACTTCCAATACCTTCCAAATGATTCTGAACTTAGTTTTTTTTCAAAAAATATTAAATATTATAAAACTATTTCATTAGAACTCAACCCTCAAAACCATACCGAAAAATGGTGTTTTTAACGCTTACAAATTCTATTCCATTATAAATACCTACTTTAAACGTTTTAAACCACATAATATTCATTTTGAAACTAACGAGCATACAAGACATGATAATTGAACAATGTTAGTAAAGTGTATGTTACATCCGCTCACCAAACCATTGTCACAAATCAAGCATGATGCTCATACGAGATATATTGGCATTAGATATGCTAGTGAATTGGTTTAATTACACAATTTGTAGTTTGATATTATGGATCATGTTTAGATTATGTTTTGGTAATAATAAGTTGCTACTTTTTTCACTAACATTTTCTGTGTTCCTTCTTTTTCATGTTTAGAACCACTTCCAAAATAATATTTTATTCAAACTTCCACAATCAGTCCTACTCTTGGAAGATAGTAGTGAACTAAGATTGTCATTGAGTATTGGTAGATTGTTCATTGATATGAACATATAAAAAGTTTGTAACCAATAATGATGAGTACTTGAAAATGGAGATTTGAAGCATTAGAGTAACCACGCTAATAGATTACTTCATGGATCATGTCAAGAGTAGATTAAGACGACTATATTTTTTATTCTTTAAATGGAGATGCGTGACATTTTATTTTACAATCTGTTGTGTCATGGTTTTTCCCCAACATTGTCCATAACTGGCAGCTATATAGGGTTTGACTAGATATTGCATGAGAAATAGTACTGACCTATGTAGTAAAAATTTATTTGATCCTTCTCCCAGAAATGGAGAAGTACATATCTCTAGGGCCCTCGTTGATTTGGTGTTGACAACAAATGCTTGGCCAAGCTGAGACTGGGTTGATCGAATCCAATAGTCAATAAGAAAAGTCACCACAAGTTGGTATCGAGAAACATAATCTTGAACCATGAGATTAAACCTTGATCCATCTCTCTAGTTCATAATAAGATATCATGAAAATCATAGGAATTTGAAGTTGCTAGTCTTAGGGCTATTTATAGCAATGTTCTTATAAGTACAATAGTTGCATTGAACTGCCACTCACTACCGTTGCTAGTAAGTATTGGATCAGTCAATTATTGATGCCTAAGTGCAAGTGGGAGCTGATGGAGATTAGTTGACATAGCCATAACCAAACACTAATATTACTATAAATAGTAGTATCCTTTTTTTAATACCCACAACTTTGAGATAGACAATTAAGATATAATAAGTGATAATTATTATAATTTGAGTCCTCAAATAGGGAGATCGTTAGTCTTACGCGTTGCAGACTACATGTTATAAGTCACTTAGCGTACTTATCAATAGTCGATAAAACAAAATTTTGATAGAAGGTTATTTAGGTTAAATAATCTTAGCCAAATTTGTAGTAATTGTAAAACCGTGAGTGTGAATATAGAGAATGTCCAAATCTGACTTCATATGAATAAATTATCATTTTTCGAATTTTCAGCATAACAATGTGCGACATAGAAACTGAGTTTTAAATCGGTTAATTATTAGGAAAAGGAATCTAAATGAGAGTTGAAGATCTCATGATTAGGAGTTATGACTTTCACAATCGAGAATGGATGTCGTATGGAAGTGTTATGACTTTGACACAGACTTTAATAATCTAAGCTTGTTGAAAATATTACTTTAAAAATAAAGTGAAAATGTACCAGTGGAGTCTAAAATAAATTTGTAGATCTCGTCGATAGCTATGTGTGGCTATAAAGAATGTCAAAACGGAGTTCGTATGAAGAAGATAGGAATTTTTGAAGATTTCCCGGTGGAGCCACGCGCAAGAGGCACGACGCGCGCTTCAAGAAGCTACCCACACCAATCCACTGAAAGCTTGCCATGTGTCGCAAGAAGGGACGCCGACCAGAGCTAGAACGTGATGTACCTTTGGTTTGAATGTGAGGTGCCTCCAACATAGTCACCATATACATACTAGGGAACCCTCATTGCATTCCCTCACACCACCAAAGCAATTCATCTAGATTTCTTCCACAAAAACTCGAGTTTCTTTAGAAATAATGGTATTCTAGCGAGGCTCTGGTGTCTTTGAGAGTCTGTAAAGTAAAAGCTCTAGAGTTGGAGTCCTGCCAGTGTAATTTCCGTACTTTTTTCAGGATAATCTCTTTAAGTTAAGCTACTCTTATATTGCTTTCAGTGTAACTTATATTTATAATCTTAACCATTATTATTAATATTTAAATAAGATTTATTAGTGGTTTAATGTCATAATACAGATTGATCTACTTACGGGGATGATGTCTACGTGGATTTTGTGAGGTGCTTAAAGTGGGATTTCTAAATAGTATACATTTTATACCAAACGTACCCTACCTTCGATATGATCCTACCTGGTTCTTCCTTATTTTATGGATCTTGATGTAGACATTGGGATTAGTAATGAATCTAGACTATCATTAGTCACCAGGAACATTAGACTAAGACTCAATATTAATCATACTTAGGTCATGTCAAAGGAAAAGTTTAAGTGTTAGGCGAAACTCTGTCCAAATCACCAGCCATCCACCTAAGTCAGGTTAGTGCATAGTAACACAATTATTAATTAAAGTATTTAATATCTTTCAAAATGTTTATATGTAAGCTATATGCTTATTCCATGGGATATACATTAGAAATGCATTTGATGAAATACGACATGCGAACCAGATATGGTTCTATATGGGTTTAGACACACACACACACACACACACACATATATATATATATATATATATATATATATTTATATATATTACGTGATAATATTAGTAGACGTACTATTAGAGTGACAGATAAAAGTATATTAATACCTAAATACTCTGTGTCAAATATATACACTAAATTAGGACAACGTTGCCTAAACAGAGTTGGTATTGGAAGCCTAGTAGTTTTTCCCTTTAATGAGCTAAGACTTATTATAGATGCTTATTTCTATTACGTTTGATATTGGGTACTCTCATTCGTAGAATGTGCATAAGTTAGGAATTGAGAGTATACTTCTGCTCCGTGACATTTTCAGGTGTCGATGGTACGAAATATGTACCGGAGTATAATATAGTAATCTTTCTTGGATGACCAAAATTTCTTGGTCTGGATCAGGTAACTTTAATGGTATGTTTGGTCATCTCCCAGAGTAAGTTGATAATTCTTTATGATTATAGAATGTCTTGAGAATTACATTGCTAGTGTGGATTCATAAACCCACAAACGTAAATGAAGTGGGATACCATATTCATCAAAATAATCTAATGACTCGAGTTCCTTTATGACTTACACGAGCCAAGGAAGCCCCTAGCTGGTAGTAAAACCCTTGCTCTAAAACAATTTATCTTCCTGATATTCGTGTACTAGGATCTATGATGATCGGTTGGGATGGGTATGATTGGTTTATAGGTATCTAAGTTTGAGATACATTGTTTGGTAACAGTTGGTTTTGTAGGATATATATATATATATATATATATATATATATATATATATATATATATATATATATATATATATATATATATATATATATATATATATATATATATATATATATATATATATATATATATATAGGGTTAGGTTCATATGAGACGGCCTAATTTTGTGAGACCGTGAGACGCATTTTTTTATTTTTTTTATTTTTTTTATTTTTTTAGTTAATTCAAGTTCCGAAAATAATATTTAAAAAAAAGAATTTTTAGATTTTTCCATTTATTTTGCATTTTAAAATTATTTTTTAGAATATGTCAGCGTAATATTCTATTAGAATATTTCACGTATTTTTCAAAAAAAACGGGATTTTTTTTTATTTTATTTTTTTATTTTATTTTATTTATTTTTAGTTAATTCAAATTCCGAAAATAATATTTAAAAAAAGAATTTTTGGATTTTTCCATTTATTCTGCATTTTAAAATTATTTTTAGATTTGGTCTCACGGTCTCACAAAATTAGAATGGTCTCAAATGAACCTGAACCTATATATATATATATATATATATATATATATATATATATATATATATATATATATATATATATATATATATATATATATAGATATATATATATAGTAACAGCCCGAAAATTTAGATAAAATTTTTCATTTAATATTTAGAAATTACAATCATGTTTTGTCTTCCAAAATTCCATTACATCAAATCATATCCAAAAGATCAGAGTATCTAAAACAATAAATGCGGAAATATTTTAGAGTGAATGTTACGCCATCAAGCCGGACCCTTCCCCTTAGAACCAGAAGTACCTGAAACATCAAACAAGCTGTAAGCAAACGCTTAGTGAGTTCCCAAAATACAGAAAACATACAACCACATAATACCATGCAACATAATATAGAATTGCCATGGACTCCCTCCATGGTCTTCACCTTGAATGTCATGGGCTCCCCCCATGGTCTGATAACCAAGTGCCATTGTCTCCCCCCTGGTCTTTACCTGGAATGCCATGGACTCCCCCATGGTCTGATAACCAAGTACCATGGGCTACCCCATGGTCTTCACATAAGTCATTACATGCCAACTAACAACCATTGCATATCAACTATTAGGACCACATAATAGGCTGAAATTGGTGCCTTCGACCCATTGGTATAATGAGAAGACTCACCTCAGTCTGCTGAAAACAATTGCTGCTCGACTACCAATCCAAAAATCTCATACTGTATAAAAATATACAAATAACAGTAATTAGGATTTTGATATAACCTACTCAAGGGCCCAAAATCAAATGTACAAATCCCTCCATTATGGCCTGGAAGTCTTTCCTTCACTAATGGGCCTAGCATCAAAGTCCAAACTATAATAGGCCATAAGGCCCAAAAGAAGTCTCCTTATAATAGGCCCAACCAAAGTTGGCCCATTTACACAAATGGGTCTAAGGCCCAAAAGGCCCAACTGATGACCCTAGAGGCCCATAATGGAAATTGACCCACCTAAATTAACTAGGCCACAACCCACGATGTAGCCCTAAGCTCCTAAAGTCCATATGCGAAGCCCATGCCGAAGGCCCAAAATACCGAAACCCTTTGTTGAGTACGCGCGGCGTACTTAACTTGTATGCTAAGCGTACACACTTAACGGTCTGTACACTGTGCGTATGAGCTTGTACGCCCAACATACTCCTTTGATTTGCCAACCATGCCATTAAGCTCTTATATGGTTCAGACAATTGCTCCAATACTCAGATCTGACCTCTTTGAGGTGGGTAATCACGTAAAGTTGCCAACTTTACGTCCATGCATGGCTTAATGAAGCCCAAAAGCCCAAAAGAACTTAAGAAATGACTTAATGCTTGCATAGAGGTCACAAGCCCCATAAAGTTTTCACCTTTAAGCTAGAAGAAGCCACTAAACATCTAGATCTACAGCTTTGGCATCACAAATGGTCTTGACACATCAAGACCTTCAAAAAGGTACCAAAAGACTCAAAACAATCCCAAAAGGAGATCTAAACAATAAATGAGCAATGTATGGATTTATACCTCCAAAAGCTCCCTAAGATGAAAGAAAATGCTGGATATAGAAACTTCACCACGTTCAATAATTGTACCACAAGCTCTTCTCCTTGCAAACACACTGAAAAATTGCTTACTTTTGACACTCCAAGCTTAAACTAACTTCCAATGGTTATTAGGGTTTCTAGGGATGTTGAGAGGCAAAGGAGGCTAATAGAAATGAGCTCCAAAGGTTATATGATGGTTTAAATAGGGAACAAGACCACAACTTAGGGTCTTCAATCCAAGCAGCGTATGCTCCGCGTACGCCCCGCATACGAGGCTCCGGTGCCCGATGAATGCGCAACCTCGTATGCTAAGCGTACAAGCGCGTACGAGGGGGGAGTTTTCTTGAAAAAAACTTGAATTTAAACAAAAAGAAATATACCTGAATTTCGGATGTTACAACTCTCCCCTGCTGGAATTAGTGTTCGTCCTCAAAGTGTGTTGATGCAAATAAGTCTGGTTAATGCTCCCTCATCGCGACCTCCGACTCCTATGTCCATTCAGAGCCCCTCCGATGCTGCTATTGCACCTTTACTAACTTCACCACTTTGTTATGAAGAGCTTTACTTTATCTATCATGAACTGCAATAGGCTTTTCAACATAGTTCAAGCTTTCGTCCACCTAAATGTCATCCAATTAGATAACTACAGCCTCATCAGATACACACTTCCGCAACCGAGACACATGGAAGGTGTTATGGATCTGACTGAGCTCACCAGGGAGATCCAATTAATAAGCAACCTTGCCGACTCAGGCATAAATCCAAATGGACCAATGAATCGGGGACCCAGCTTGCCCTCTTCCGAAAGCGGATGAGACCTTTCCAAGGTGACACCTTCAGTAATACGAAATCTCCCACCTGAAACTCAAGATCTGATTGGCGTCAGTCAGCGTAGTTTTTCGGACGACTGTACACGACTCGCAGCCTTTCACGCACCTGTTGAATCAACTCGGTGGTCTTTAGCACCACTTCAGTTCTTCCCGTGACATGATGGCCAACCTCCCCCCAACAAACCGGAGTCCTACACCTCCAACCATACAGCATCTGAAACAGGGGTCGGTCAATACTAGCATGATAACTATTGTTGTATGAGAACTCTGCTAGTGGGAGGTAAGTATCCTAACTACCTCCGAAGTCTAATATGCACGCCCGAAGTATATCCTCGAGCGTCTGGATCGTCCGATCTCTTTTCCCATCAGTCTGGGGGTGGTAAGTTGTGCTGAAAAGAAACTGAGTACCTAACTCCTCATGAAACTTCCTCCACAACTTGGACGTGAATCGAACATCGCGGTCCGATACCACAGATACCGGCACTCTGTGCCTAACTACAACTTCCCGCTCATAGATATCCACTAATTTCATGGTGGATATACTCTCAGCATTCAAATTAAAATGAGCACTCTTGGTCAGCCTGTCCACACTAACCCAAATTGAATCAACACCCCGCGTCGTCCTGGGTAACTCTGTCATAAAATCCATGGTGATCTCCTCCCATTTCCACATGGGGATGGGTAACGGCTGGACCTTTACCTGAGGCCTCTGATGCTCGGCTTTGACCTTCCTGCAGGTCAAACAGCACTCAACAAACCAAGAAACTTCCCGCTTCAAGCTAGGCCACCAGGAGCTCAGTCTCAGGTCTCGGTACATCTTCGTGGTCCCCGGGTAGATAGAAATCTTGGACTTATGCGCCTCCTCCAAAATCTTTTGCCTCACTCCTCCGAATGCCGAAACCCAAACCCTACCACACCGAGTCAATAATCCCCGGCTATATCTGAAAAACAATGGAATATGTCCCCTAATCTGCTCAATATTCCAATTTTCCTTTTCAACCCCTCAACCTGTGCCCCTTGATCATATCCATCAATGGTGAGGTAACTGTCATCCTTAAACAAACATCTCGGATCAGAGCACTCGCCGCCTTACGGCTTAAAGCATCGGCCACCACATTGGCCTTCTCGGGATGATACACAATCTCACAGTCCTAATCTATCACCACGTTTAACCACCTCCTCTGCCGCTTATTCAAGTTTCGCTGATCCATCAAATACTTCAAACTCTTATGATCGGTGAAAATGGTGCATTGGACCCCATATAAATAATGCCTCCAAATCTTGAGGGCAAAAACTGATGGGATTTAAGCATTACAACATTCCTATGGTGCACATGCAACCCTAATTACTTTGGATCTAGGTTTTCTCAAGTTATACATGCAAACTAGTTTTCCAAAGCAAGAACCCTAATTATAAGATATAAAATCGAAATCTACACATATTAGGGTTAAAAGATGACCTTTCTTGTTGATTGCTTGATCTTGACCTTTGTAGGTTCCCATTTTATCGATTGGATCGGTGCAGAAGATATTACCAAGAAGATAATCGTGTATAAACATCAAGAACATAATATGTGAGTAAAACTATAGTGAATAGATAGAGAGATACAAAATATTACAAGAACACTCATGGGTTGGGAGAGATAACTCTCCCTTGGTGGGAGAGATCCCACCACACTCTCTCTAATCTAAATGTCTACATAGTGAACACTCTTGCAATAAAATGACCATCACCTCCACTTTATATACTAGTGGAGGGAATATGCTTTTCATACAAGGGAATATTCTAACCTAATAAACACTCAACATTGTAGAGCATTTTCATGCTTCAACAATCTCCCCCTAAATGCTCGGAAATGGTGAGGGTAAAGCAGTGATAAAAGGCAGAACATCCAACAGGCAGGTCCGGTAGGTCTGGTGCTGAAGCGTCTCGGAAGTGCTGAAGCTGTCGTGATCTCGGAATCTGGCAATGGAATCTCTAGCATCAAAGAACAAAAAGAGAAACCCCAATCTCTGAATAAAAGTATGAAATTCCAATCTTCGAATGTGATCAATCCCTAACAACTAATCATGTTCACAGTCTCCCCCTCGATTGTGGAACCGAAGAGCGCAATCTCGAATCACACAACGTCTTCAATATTCTGAAATCGAATGATAATGCACCAAATAATCTCTGAAGAATAACCTACTGAAAATGTGAAGCATCCAAAAATAAAGTCTGAATGATAAATAATGTGAATCCGAAGACATGGTCTAGCAATGCCAAAAATTTGATTGTGAGATCAAAAATAAGTGTCACGCCGCATCGCTAAAATAATCATCGTCTTCAAAATATCGCAAATCAAAACTCGAGCAATCATAATATCTGAACCGGATGCAAACACAAATGAGACATCCCAAAGTGTAGAGTCTGAAGATAAATAATCATAATCCAAAGAACATCTAATAGCGCTAAAAATTTGATATGTGAAGACCAAAAATCAGTGCCACATCACACTACTAAATGAATCTTCGTCTTCAAACGTCTCTAACGTCAAAACTCCAATAGTAAACCAGAATGGATGCTCATGATTCTCCCCCTATTTTTGATCGACCATGCAATAAAGATAAAAAATAATCATGAAACCGGGAAAGAAAATATGTCGGATATGATGGAGCATCGCACGCTACCCCTTGAAGTGAGCATCTACCTGTAAAAACGAGGATATTATTTTTCTGTCATGGGTAGACATGGTGATGCATTGCTGAACTGAACAAACATTGTAGAATATATATGATAAACCCGCTGCTGAAAAATCATAATGCTGAACCGAAGTAATGCCGATAACCTTAATGCAAACCCGAACTCCCAAATGATGGTCCGAGACCATATATAAATAGTCCGAAGGGAGTAAAAATGCGAGTAGCTCGGTAGAAGTGAGACACAAAAATAATAATCTCTGAACCAACTGTGTCGTCACTCATAATCAGCACGAAGAATGAAGCTTTAAACCATGAGCCTAAAATTGGTGTTAAAAAAATAATTGGTTTAAAAAAAATGGTTTTAATAAAAATAATTGGTATAAAATAAAAATAATCGGTTTCAAAAAAAATAATGGGTTTTAAAAAAAATAATGGGTGTTAAATAAAATTAATTGGTTTAAAAAAAATTGGTTATAAAAAAAACTTGAAAAGAAATGGGTTAGGGGTGGATCCATAATGAAAATGGATTCAATTAGGAAAATGGGTTAAACTGAAAAATGTAAGGAGTAGAGAGTCGGTAAGGAATGGAAAAAGGTTAGAAGTGAATATTCAGGAGTGAGAAAGAAAATAGGATCAGGAATGAAAAAAGAGGTTAAGGTCCGGAATTTTTTTTTTTTATTCTAGAAATATTGAGTCTGGAATGGAAGGGTGAGGATGAAATTTTTGAGTTCCGAACCTCCTTTTTTTTTATAAATCCAGAGTGGTTGGGTTCCTAAGAAAAAAAGAAAAGGGTCTAAAATGGGTTGATTTCCGAAGTGGGTTTTAAAAGAAAAAAGGTTTTGACTCCGGAAGAGTGAAAATGGTTCCGGAGTGGGTCTTGAGTTCGGAATTACTTTTGGATCCGGAATGGGTTTTAAAAAAAAAATCAGGAACAAACAAAAAATTGTGAGTTCCGAGGCAAAAAAAAGGGTTCCGGAGTGGTGATACATTAGTTTGGTCAATGGAGAGTCCGGAGCGGCTGTATGGTCCAGAAGAGTGATACCCGACGTAAGGCTGTAAGTAATGTGCATGCTATAGTCAATAGATGGGACAGGAATAGACCTTAGAGGTGCTGGTCTTCAATGTCGACAATGATAATGCGTGTGGCAGAAGGCTGCATGCGGCAGTCTTTAGCATCTATTACACTCAACATTAAAAGCAGATGGGACCCAGCGCTGATGACTTGGCGTGAAATGAGTGGGTCGTGGACGTCACTCGCTGAAGATGAGAATGGACTTGCGGCTAGCGTGAATTCCAACAAAAAAAAATATTGTCTCCCATGTACACGTAACATATGTCGGCTTTAAAGAGAGAACCAATCAATAGGGCCCAAGATGTGTTGTCAATAAATGAATGGAGACGTGCCTGTCACGCGCTGATGGAGAGATGATCCGGCCAATTTCAAAGAAACCATCAAATACAATTTCTTGTTTGACTTCTTAAAAGTGGCAGATTTTAAAGCATGTGGGACCAGCTATATTAAATGTTCCTCATTCATGGATCGAAGGATGCTTCTTTTTTTTGACATACATGCATACGACAATTACCACAAAAAAAAAGCATCTCACATATATTCTTTGAAGGCTTGTACCACAAACTATGAAACTTGTACTCACGAAATTTTATATCCAAACACACCAATAACCACTTTTATCTCGGAAAATCTTATCCACAACTCATTTTCATTTCTAAAAAAAATCAAATACTCCGAATCCATGAGCAGCTGTTCAATCTCTTACCCCAAAATCATATTTTTGTCTTTTTCTAAACACCTTTTTGCATGAGATAAAGAGATCAAACACCACATTTTTAAAGGAAACTTCATCTTCTTCAACACATAATATATTTTCCAATAAACTCAAATTGAACAGCAACAAAAATGTATTGAACAGTAGCAGCAAATTTTTTATTTTTCTAGCAACATCACCAATAAAACAGTAAATAACTCACAGAAGATTTTTCAGTTGTGAAGGCTGAGACAATCTTCATAAATGACAAAAATCTTCAAGATAATAAACCAATCGGGATCGTTCCCTTGAAATAATCGTGAGATCTCCAAGGTCTCGCTCTGATACCACTTGTAGGTTCCCATTTTATCGATTGGATCGGTGCAGAAGATATTACCAAGAAGATAATCGTGTATAAACATGAAGAACATAATATGTGAGTAAAATTGTAGTGAATAGATAGAGAGATACAAAATATTACAAGAACACTCATGGGTTGGGAGAGATAACTCTCCCTTGGTGGGAGAGATCCCATCACACTCTCTCTAATCTAAATGTCTACATAGTGAACACTCTTGCAATAAAATGACCATCACCTCCACTTTATATACTAGTGGAGGGAATATGCTTTTCATACAAGGGAATATACTAACCTAATAAACACTCAACATTGTAGAGCATTTTCATGCCAAGGATATCATCCCAACTCTCTACTATGACCTTCCCTCTCACGACACTGATCAACTGGATCTTCCTCTCTCTCCCTTCAGCAAGTTCTACACAAAGTTTGCTCCACTCCACCCAAACGACAATTTGGAAGTGATCATCCGGACCGAACGTGAAAGGCTCAAAACCTTTTACGCCAAGAATGCTCTGCCCTTCAAGGAGGTATGGACAAGAAAGAGGATCACTAAGATTCATGGCTTCGGAAGAAAAATCTTAGTAAAATTTGAGCTGAACTGTCCTCTGTTCCGTTGCCATCTTCTCTACAAGAAACCAACTCCAAGAACTGTTACTGATGCGGATTTTCCTTCTATGAATCCGAACGACATCCTCACTTTTGCTGCGTACTTCAGAGAAAACCAAAAGGATGACATCAGTATGGGTGCCTATCACTCTGCTCTCAGCTTTCTCAAAGACTATGTTGCTGAGTTTTGCAGATGTGATTACGAACTTGCTCACCTCTACGGAACCGAACAATTTGTAGCAAAAATTGACTTTGTTCTTCCGGAAGCTGAAATTCTTGCAGATGGTCCGATTGAAGAACCGGTTCTAGGGTTTGTCTACACCACCAGGAGAACAAACAAGAAGGACTTCTTCTGAGTCCTTGAAAAACATCTGATTCCTACCAAAGCTCTGCAAAAGTTCATTTCCCGGTCGTCCAAGTCTGATGCTCCGGAACAGGTTAAAGCGAAGTTTGTAAGTCAACTGACTTGGTACATTGCAGTGCGAGAATGGTTGTTCCGAGCATACACCTTCATCAAGGAAGAAATGAACTAAGCTTGATGGATTGCTAAGATCACTTAGAGGGAGATTGTTAGAACCTGAAAGTGAACCTTTAGCAATCCTAAGTATATATTCACAAGGCTGCTGTTTCCGAAGTTAGATGTGATCCGGAACCTGTCCGGAGCTGAAGAAAGCGAGTGAAGAATTTTGAAGAAGAACGCATTTCAGAACTGATCCTGAAGTCCGGAATGCTTAACGATCCGGAACCAAACTTTCATCTCCGGAACATCACTTTTCCGGAATGAAGTTAGTTTGTCCCTTATGCACTTATTACGTTTGTCTTGTATTTTGATGTAACGTTTCATAGGACTTAGTCTAATGTTGATTTAGGACAATCAGAATGTCAGAATTGTATCTTTTGTCCGGTCCTATGGAAACACCTGGGTTAACTCACTGTAACATTCTCTCCTTTAAATAGGAGCATTCAATACAAGTCAACTACGGATCTTTTCTCTCAATTTTGACATTTACTCTTATTACATTTAAAAACATTCCTCTTGTTCCTCATTTATTAACTTTACCTTGATCACTATTCACTTGTCCTTAATTAATGTCTTGATCATTTTGTTGAATTGATTATCTAAGACTTGACTGGTCTTTCCAGTCTCGACTTGAACATCCATTATTAAGCAGACATTGATCTCAAGCATTCACTCAAGGTTTGAGTTCTCAAACCTTGTCCCTGCGCAAAGGTTTTGTTCTCACAACCTTCAAGAGCTTAGTGCCTCAATTGTTGCACCTCTATTGGAGTCACAACCACCACTTAGCAATAGATGAACAAGAGAGAGAGAGAGAGAGAGAGAGAGAGAGAGAGAGATGGAGGCTACAAAACTTCGTCCATGGTTTTTTCGAGGGAATCAAGTGGCCGATTTCAAGAGCCTTGGGGTTCCATTTATAGTTGAGGCTACTAGAGTTTTCAACTAGAAACCCTAATTCCCTTGCTTAGGCCCTAAGCAATCCACATACCCCCACATGATAGGCCTTGGACGAAAACACTATGGGATTCCCATAGATTTTCATCCACCCCATATCAATAGAGTCCATCAGCCCAAACTACAACTATTGTTGATTTAGATAATCAGTCCCCGCTCTTTTAATCAGTCTCTTTTGATCACTAAATTAATTCCAAATTAATTTATGATCAATACTAATTAAATAATATGATTTCTCAATTAATATATTATTCTTATAATATATTAATAAATCATTAATTAACCTCTTTCTCCAAAACTCATCCTATCAAATTGCTATGGTGAAGGCAACCCAAAAGGACCATGGTACTATCGGGTCAAGTACATACAAATTATAGTTATGGTCTTAGACACTTAATTCAACAGTCTCCCACTTGGATAAGACTAATAACTATAGCTGCAGATATGACTTCAAAATCCGATTAGCAATCGTAGCTCTCAAAAGCTGCTGTCGAACTCTGACCTAGTCAATGACGCGTCCTTTAGATAAGGGATCATATAATCCTCCGTTCTGCAAGATATCGTGTGGATAAACACATGGAACATAATCATTCTCAAGGTCCAACAGTTTGTTTCCCAACTTCTGATTTGTTTGACATAGAACTTAACTGAACACATCAATTCAGTCCTGACCGGGCCTGGCACAGAAGTCAAAACAAAATCATCGAATTGTACACAACAACATGTTTTTTAACATCAAGTTACTGATGCGTTTACGCACTATCAATGCACAACCAACTTGTAAACAACAACTCATATATCTCGATTTGAAGATTACACGATATTATCGTCTGACAATCACTCGTGATAAATTCCATGAAGTGATTCACATGAGCATGGGTTTAATCCAATACTCAAGTCTTATTTCAGGAGCACTCATGAACGTTGCAACAAACCTTTGCTATGTTTAAACACTTAGACAATCTACAAACCAATTCATGATAGTCTAACCTCATAACTTACTCCCAAAGTATGATTGACTATGGATAATTTGAATAATCTAATTATTCTGGAAGTAAAACATGCAAAAGTGAAACAATAGTAAATAATCGACACAAGATAGTAAACTTTATTCATAAATAAATATACATTACTTAATCATCAAATTTCAATTACATTTATCTATTACAAGTTTATAAACATCTATCTAATCACTAAAATTAATATCGTCCTTCAGACCAATGCTCATCGCATGCTGTAAGTGCTTAACCCTGCTCAGACCCTTTGTGAGAGGTCTGTTGGGTTCTCCTTTGACGATACCCTCTTGACTACGAGGAGTCCCTCTACTACCAGATGAAGTGGTATTTTCTGTCGATGTATATGGATCTACCATGATCCGTTGGTTCCTTGGTTAAGGCAACCGCTTCTTTGTTATCACTAAAAATCTCTATAGGCTCCTTTATGGTTGGTACAACTCCAAGGTCTCCAATGAAGTTCTTCAACCATATTGCCTCCTTCGACACTTCGCTCGCTGCTATGTGCTCTGATTTGAACGTTGAATCAGCCACGGTCTCCTGATTGGAACTTTTCCAAGTAACTTCTCCTCCATTAAGGGTAAACACCCAGCTTAACTGAGAGCGGAAGTTATCTTTGTCGGTCTGAAATCTGGCGTCACTATACCCTGTCACTCTCAAGTCATCACTCCCACCAAGTGTAAGGACCAAGTCCTTACTCATTCGAAGGTACTTAAGAATATTCTTAACTACTGTCCAATGAGCTATACCCGGGTTCCCTTGATATTGGATAACCATGCTCAACGCAGAAGCCACATCAGGGCGAGTACATGTCATAGTGTACATTATCGAGCCAACGGCGGAAGCATATGGCACTCGACTCATTTCCGCTATCTTGGCATCGGTACTCGGACTCTGAATCTTACTCAGCTTGGTATTGCTTTGGATTGGCAATTCCCCTTTCTTGGAATTCTCCATGCTAAAACGTTTCAGCACCTTGTCCAAGTTAGTACTTTGACTAAGTCCTATTAGTCTCCTACTTCTATTTCTCAAAATCCTTATCCCCAGAATGTAAGCAACTTCTCCTAGATCCTTCATATCGAAACACTTCCCAAGCCAAGAGTTAACCTTCTGCAAGGTCGGGATGTCATTTCCGATGAGCAGTATGTCATCAACATACAAAACTAGAATGATAACTATACTCCCACTAGCTTTGACATACACATAGGACTCATCCTCACTTCTCGAAAATCCAAACTCTTTGACTTTCGCATCGAAAAAAAGATTCCATCTGTGAGACACTTACTTTAATCCATAGATGGATTTCTCAAGCTTGCACACTCTATTAGGGTACTTTGCGTCTACAAAACCCTATAGCTGACATATGTAAACATCTTCAGCCAACTTCCCATTAAGGAAACCAGTTTTGACATCCATCTGCCATATTTCATAATCCTGAAACGCAGCTATGACCAGCATAACCCTTATAGACTTGATCTTGGCCACTGGTGAAGGTCTCATCATAGTCAACCCTTGGGGTTTGAGTAAATCCCTTCGCAACCAGTCGCGCCTTGAACATGTGCACTTTCCCATCCATGTCGTTCTTCTTGAAGATCCACTTGCACCCGACTATCTTACGACCCGGTATATTGTCAACCATGTTCCAAACTTGATTGTCATACATGGACTGAATCTCGCTGTCCATTGCCTCCTTCCACTTTGCAGACTCCAAGCCCGCCATGGCTTCCTTGTAGTTGTTAGGTTCATCCAAATTTATCAGTGTACTATCATTGATAAATGTATCACCTTCAGCAGTTATATGGAAACCTCAACACAGGTAGAACACTAACTCTACTAGAACATCTTATAGGTAAGGACTCGTCAACTGGTTCAACATGTATCTCTTCCTCAGGTTGAGTGCTAGTGTTAGAGGTTCCTTCACCGCTTGAATCTTGAAGCTCTTCAAGATCAATTTGTCTCCCACTGTCCTCTTGGCATATGAGTTCTCTCTCACGGAAAACCCCTCTCCTTGCTACGATGACCATGTTGTCACTAGGTCTGTAGAAAAGATATCCAAAAGATTTATGTGGGTAGCCGATGAAAATACACCGCTCACTGTGAGGTTCAAGCTTGTCGTGAGTCTGTCGTTATATGTGCCAACGAGGGAACCTTCCCTGTCCACATCTCGGGAGGTGTTTTGGCAACTTTCTTATTTGGGACTAGATTAAGGATATGGGTGGTAGTCTCTAACGCATACCCCCAAAATGAGATAGGTAAAGAAGCTCAAATCGTTATGGAACGAACCATGTCCAATAAGGTTGGATTGCGCCTCTCAGCTACACCATTGAGCTGTGGTGTCCTAGGTGGCATCAATTGTGAAACAATTCCACATTCCTTAAGATAATCGTGGAACTCGATACTAAGATACTCACCACCCTATCGGATCTGAGCATCTTTATCTTCCAGCCTAATTGATTATCCACTTCTTGCTTAAACTCTTTGAAAATTTCAAAGGTTTCCGAATTATGCTTGATTAAGTAGATATACCCATATCTGCTATGATCATCGGTAAAAGTCCCATAGAAGCGGTTAGCATCCCTTGTGGTGGATCTGAAGGGCCCACACACATCTCTGTGTATGAGATCCAACAATCCCTCACCTCTTTCACTAGTGCCAGTGAAAGGTGATTTAGTCATTTTTCCAAGTAAACAATATTCGCACGTTTCATCTGACTTTAGGTCAAATGAATCCAAGACTCCATCCTTTTGGAGTTGGGCTATGCACTTCTTGTTGACATGTCCAAGATGACAATGCCACAAGCATGCCTTGTCGAAACCATTAGACGAATCGATATACAACACATTATTTCATTAGTTATCTACAACCATCACAGTTTCATATACACCATTACAAGGCAATGCTTCAAAATATAAAGTACCATTATAGAAAGCATTAATAGAATCAACTGATGGGTTTTGAGCATTCTAACACTTCCTAAGTGTACATGCAACCCTAATAACCTTGGATCTATACTTGTCTAATAATCATGCAAAGTTGAATTCCAAGGTTATATTCCTATCTAGCATAAATGGGGAACATTTTTAACTTGAATGAAAGATAGAATAACTTACCTTGTTGTTGATTATGATCCTTGAAACCTTGTGAGCCTAGCACCCCAAGTATGATGCCTCAAATGCTTCACACAACACCAAATGCAAATGAGTAAACTTTGAGAGAATCTTACACTTGCAAAATCGGCTCTAGCCCTCTTGTTTCTTATGTGTGCCCTATTTTGGTGGAGAATGGGTTTCTTATATAGTGTTGACACATCTAGGGTTACACCATGTAAACCCTAATGTGTCATAAATCTTCATTTCCATGACCCATGGGTTTGTAACTCCCATGGAGCATCCATGGAGCATCCTATGGGTGGAACCCAACTTGATAATCCATGGAGCCTCTTAGCCCACTATATAAGATATGGAAGATTTACATAATCTACCCATATATTTAATTAGTTATCTTTTGATCACTTAATTAATTCTAAATTAATTCTTGATCAAACTAATTAAATAATATTATTAATATATTAGAACTTATAATATATTAATAAACCATAAGTGTTATTTCTCTCATTTTAGTTTATCCAATTGCATGGTGCCATGCAACCCAAATGGACCATGCCGGGTCGGGTCAAGTACATACCAGAAATAGTTATGGACTTAGACACCTTATCCAACAGTCTCCCACTTGGATAAGTCTAATAACTATAACTGCAATACTTCAGGAACCGATCGACAATCGTAGCTCTTTCAAGGTCTCTCGGAACTGAGAAGATGATGATACGCCATTTAAGATAAGTGATCATATAATCCTCTGTTCTAGATATCAGCCGGACAAATACATGGAACAATGTCTTACTTATTGTCCATCAGTTTGTTTCCCGATTTCCGATTTGTTTGACAAAGAACTTAATTGAACACATCAACTTAGTTCTGACCGGGCCCGGTACATAGGTCAAAACAAAATCATCGAGGGGCCCATATATCAGCTTCTAATCCAAGAAGGAACAGATAAACTTCGACTCATATGTTTGTTCTACCACTCATTTAATTATACACAAAAGCACGTTTTATAACATCGAGTTACCAATGTGTTAACGTACAATCAATGCATAACTAACTCATAAGTAACAAATCATATCTCTAGGTTTGAAGACTTATATGATATTACCGTCTCACGATCACTCGAGATAAATTCCATGAAGTGATTCCAGTGAGCGTGGGTTGAGTCCAATGCTCAGAACTTATGAGCACTCATGAGTGTTGTAGCCATGTCCAACAACTTAGACCTCTGCAACCAATCATAACAGTCTTGATTCATACCTACTTCCGACATATGACCGACTGTGGAGGTTCGAATAATATGATATACCAAACATAATTATTCTGGAAGTCAAAACATGCAAAAGAAATATAGTAAACGATCGACAAGAGATAGCAACACTTTACTCATAAATAAAACACCTTTTATTCATCATCTAATGTCAATTACACTTTACAAATTTCAAGGTTATCTAACTACTAAATCTAATATCATCCTTCAGCCCTATACTCCGAGCATGCTGGAGATGCTTAACCCGAGTCAGTCCCTTCGTGAGGGGATCTGCTAGATTCTCATCCGATGATACCCTCTTTGCCACTAGGAGTCCTTCTTCTATTCGATGTCTGATGAAATGGTATTTTCTGTCGATGTGTCTAGATCTCCCGTGATCCCTTGGTTCCTTGGCTAAGGCAACTGCACTTTCACTATCACAGAAAATTTCCATTGGCTCTTTAATAGCTGGTACAACTCCAAGGTCTCCAATGAAGTTCTTCAGCCATATCGCCTCCTTTGCTGCCTCGCTAGCTGCTATATACTCTGATTCGCAAGTTGAATCAGCCACTGTCTCTTGCTTGGAACTCTTCCAAGAAATTGCTCCTCCATTTAAGGTAAAGACCCAGCCTGACTGAGAGCGGAAATTATCCCTATCAGTCTGAAAGCTAGCATCACTATACCCTACAACTCTCAAGTCTTCACTCTCACCGAGGGTAAGGACCCAGTCCTTAGTTCTCCGTAGGTACTTGAGGATATTCTTTACCGCAGTCCAGTGTGCCTTGCCAGGGTTCCCCTGATACCTGCTAACCATGCTCAAAGAAAAGGCTACATCAGGTCGAGTACACGTCATAGCATACATGATCGATCCTACAGCCGAAGCATAAGGTATTCGACTCATTTCTGCTATCTCAGCCTCAGTACTAGGGCTTTGTGTCTTACTCAATCTGGCGTTACTCTGGATGGGTAACTCTCCTTTCTTGGAGTCCTGCATGCCGAATCTCTTCAGCACCTTATCCAAGTAGGTACTCTGACTAAGTCCAATTAGTCTTTTACTCCGGTCTCTCAAGATCCTTATCCCTAGAATATAGGCAGCTTCTCCTAGGTCCTTCATAGAGAAACACTTCCCAAGCCAGGACTTAACTTCCTGCAGAGTTGGGATGTCATTTCCTATGAGTAGTATGTCATCCACATACAATACTAAAAAGCTAACTATACTCCCACTAGCCTTGACATATACACAAGATTCATCTTCACTCCTAGAAAAGCCAAATTCCTTGACTTTCTCATCAAAGCAAAGATTCCATCTGCGAGGTGCTTGCTTTAACCCATAAATGGATTTCTCAAGCTTACACACTCTATTAGGGTACTCTGTGTTGACAAAACCCTCTGGCTGACTCATGTAAACATCCTCAGCCAACTTTCCATTAAGGAAAGCGGTTTTGACATCCATTTGCCATATTTCATAGTCATGAAATGCGGCTATGGCTAACAGAACCCTAATAGACTTAATCTTGTCCACTGGAGAAAAGGTCTCATCATAATCAACTCCCGGAGTTTGTAAGAAACCCTTTGCAACTAGTCGTGCCTTATAAGTGTGTACATTACCATCCATGTCGGTCTTCTTCTTGAAGATCCATTTGCACCCTATAGTCTTACGACCCGGTACATTCTCAACCAAGTTCCAAACTTGATTGTCATACATGGACTGTATCTCGCTGTCCATTGCCTCTTTCCACTTGGCTGACTCAGGGCCTGCCATGGCTTCCGCGTAACTGTTAGGTTTATCCAGACCTATCAGTGTCTCATCACTGATAAGTGTATCACCTTCCGCAGTAATATGGAATCCATAGTAATGCTCAGGTGCATTCCTAACCCTTGTGGAACGCCTCAGAGGTACATACTTGTCAATTGGCTCAACATGAGTTTCCTCCTCAAGTTGAGTGCTAGGGTTTGAAGTTCCTTCACCACTTGACTCTTGAATTTCTTCAAGGTCAACTTGCCTCCCATTATCTCCTTGGCTTATGAACTCTCTCTCTCGAAAGAACGCCCTCCTAGCTATAAAGACCACATTCTCACTAGGTCTGTAGAAGAGGTAACCAAAGGATTTCTGTGGGTAGCCGATGAAAATACACCTCTCACTTCGAGGTTCGAGCTTATCATAGTCTCGCGTCTCACGAAAGCCTCGCAACCCCAAATCTTAATGTGGTCTAGTTTGGGTACTTTACCAGTCCACATCTCATGAGGAGTTTTGGCAACTTTCTTTGTGGGAACTAGATTAAGGATATGGGCGGCAGTATCTAAGGCATACCCCCAAAATGAGATTGGTAGCGAAGCTCGACTCATCATGGAACGAACCATATCTAACAAGGTTCGATTACGCCTCTCAGCTACACCATTCAACTGCGGTGTCATGGGAGGTGTCAATTGTGAGACAATCCCACATTCCCTAAGATATTCGAGGAACTCTGAACTAAGATACTCACCACCTCGATCGGATCGAAGCATCTTAATGTTCCTGCCCAATTGATTCTCGACTTCCTGTTTAAATTCTTTAAACCTTTCAAAAGTCTCTGACTTATGCTTGATTAAGTAGACATATCCATATCTACTGTAATCATCAGTAAAAGTCAATTAATAACGATTAGCATCCCTTGTGGCATGTTTGAAGGGCCCACACACATCCGTGTGTATAAGATCCAACAAACCTTCAGCCCTCTCACAAGAACCCGTGAAGGGTGACTTTGTCATTTTTCCAAGTAAGCATGATTCGCAACTATCATCTGACTTTAGGTCAAATGACTCCAAGACTCTATCCTTTTGGAGTTGGCCTATGCGTTTCTTGCTTATATGTCCAAGACGACAATGCCATAATGATGCTTTATCCAAGTTATTATCATTAACAGAATCAATACACAATACATTATTTCCTAAGTTATCAACCACAGATACAGTTTCATACACACCATCACAAGGTAATGCTTTAAAATAAAGAACATTATTAAAGAAAGCATTAATCGAACCAACTTCATTATCAAATGAAAAGGTGAAACCTTGTTTATACAATGCATGAAAGGAAATAATATTTCTTGCCATTTCTGGCGAATAACAACATTTATTCAAATCTAAACTAAACCCACTACTTAGCGATAAAGTATAAACTCCAATCTTGGTGACATGTAAAGCTTTCCTATTCCCCATGATTAAGTTTATTCTTCCATGCTCCACATTCTCACTTCTTCTTAGTCCCTGCAAATCAGAACAGATATGAATACCACAACCGGTATCAAGGACCCAAGAGTTAGAATGGGGTGAGTTATTAGATAAGATTGTGTAAATACCTGCATGGTTGGGTTTAACTTTCCCATCCCTCACATCTTGCTGGTATTTTGGGCAGTTCCGCTTCCAATGTGACTTTTCTTGGCAATAGAAGCATTCAGCCTCTTTTGGGTCAGAAGAAGGAGTGACAAAACCTTTCTTGGTTCCACTTGAAGAAGAGCCATCAAGGGTCCTAGCCTTGGTACCCTTCGAAGAGCTCTTCCTCTTCTTCCCTCTACCTTTCCCGATTGCCAAAACCGGGGCGGAGTTTGGAGTAGGAGTGTTAACAACCGACTTACCCTTAAGACCTGTTTCTGCGGTCTTGAGGAGTCCCTGAAGTTTGCTGAGTGTGACCTCTTCCTTATTCATGTGATATGTCATGCGGAATTGATCATAGCACGATGGTAAGGAGTGCAAAATGATATCTATTGCAAGCTCCTCAGGGAAGTTCACATTAAGCTTCAGCAACCGATCCACATACCTTTGCATTTTCTGCATGTGGCTCGTGACGGATTCCCCGTCCTTCATCATGGTTGTTATGATAGAGCATATGATTTCATACCTCTCTTGTCGTGCACTTTGATGGCATCTTTCCATCAGATCTTGGTGCATTTCAAAAGGGTAGAAGTCCTCATAGGACTTTTGGAGTTCCGCTGTCATGGTGGCCAACATGATGCATGCCACTTTTGTAGCATCCCTTTCATGTGCCCGGAAGTCAGTGATCTCCTGGGGAGTTGCAGTGGTCTCATCAATCTCCTTAAGCTCCATGTCAAGGACATATTCTTTGTCCTCGTAGCGGGTAATCATCCTGATGTTTCTGATCCATTCATTGAAGTTGGATCCATCAAAAGTGACTTTCCCACACAAGTTCATAAGGTTAAAGGAGCCATTAGGATTAGAGCCAGAAGCAACATTGTTTGAAGACATCTGAAAGAAGAGAACAAGATTAGTTTAGATATTAAGAGAGTCCTTAATAAAACACCCAAATGTAATATTAAGGCTAGGATCCAATCACAATATATTATAACTTAGAAGAGGTATGCCGTAATCCAAGCTATAACATATTTGAAAGGTAGGTGAATGACGATTCACCAATTTCCACCATGAAAAACGAAATATAAATATTAGGTTTTTAATTGGTTCTTAGAAATTCCTAGATTCTTTTGAGATTCAATGAACTTTTCAAAGGCATGTTTCAATCTCGAGTGTGCCCTCCAAGTTTTGTGATTGGGATACCGAGGATCACAAAACGAGGTGTGAAGTAACCATGCAAATCACTTGGTACCCTCAAGGTTTATCACTCAATCGATGTGCCGGTAAACCACACACGCTCCACCGATGCTATGGTAAACCTTAAGTCACCCTTTACCTACCTTGTTAAGTCCAAGTTAGTGTGCCAGTTAACCACACACGCTCCACCAACGACTTAAACAAAGTGTAAAGTGTAATTTCATGGATTAGCACCTTATTCACATTTTCCTAAAAAAACTAAGATTGAGAATTTAATAAAAGCATTTAGTTACTTTATAATATTCATCATACTTTTAATGAGAATTTATAAGTCCTTGTCTTACCCGTTCGGCTAACGACCCTCCACCGATCAAGGAAGCGGTGGGTGAGAGTGGACACCCATTAAGTTGCCATTTTATAGGCAACAACCTTATACCCCCCCTTATAGACCGGCTTCGTGAATGAGGCGTACTAGCGGTAAGACGACTTGTTGTTATACATATATATATTAGTAACTTATAATATTATAAAGTATAAGGGTTAAATTTTAACTTTTAAAATTCTAAGGGTTGGAACTAAAGTTTTAATCAAGACTTTACATGTTCCAAAACTTGAGGGCAAGTTTTGTAAACTTCCAAAACTTTTCATTTCTTATAACTTATGAATTAATTGAGTAATAAAAATGAAGACTCTTCATTTTTATAACTCTTGTGTTCTTTTAATGGCTTTAATAAAAGTGAGACTTTTGGTTTTCCATAACTTGAGGACAAGTTATGGACTCCATTAAAACACATTATGATCATGAATTAAACCACCATGAAGGTTACAAACAATTCCTATGATCATCTAATCTTCATAAGTTCAAGAACATGAATATGAACACTTTCAAGAATCAAAAATTACACTTAAAAAAAACTTGTAATTTTAATAATTGCCATTGTAAATGGATTAGCATAAAAATTACACCATCTAAAACAAGCTTTAAAACATCAAAACAGTTTAGGGTAATGTTTCTAGTCCATTTCCAGCAACAAAAGTGCAAACTTTCATTCGAGCAGAAAATAGAAAAACGATTTTTTTTTCAAGCTGTTTGCACACAAAAAAAAAACAACAAACAAACCTAGGCTCTGATACCACTGATGGGTTTTGAGCATTCTAACACTTCCTAAGTGTACATGCAACCCTAATAACCTTGGATCTATATTTGTCTAATAATCATGCAAAGTTGAATTCCAAGGTTATATTCATATCTAGCATACATGGGGAACATTTTTTAACTTGAATAAAAGATAGAATAACTTACCTTGTTGTTGATTATGATCCTTGAAACCTTGTGAGCCTAGCACCCCAAGTGTGATGCCTCAAATGCTTCACACAACACCAAATGCAAAGGAGTAAACTTTGAGAGAATCTTACACTTGCAAAATCGGCTCTAGCCCTCTTGTTTCTTATGTGTGCCCTATTTTGGTGGAGAATGGGTTTCTTATATAGTGTTGACACATCTAGGGTTACCCCATGTAAACCCTAATGTGTCATGACTCTTCATTTCCATGACCCATGGGTTTGTAACTCCCATGGAGCATCCTATGCGTGGAACCCAACTTGATAATCCATGGAGCCTCTTAGCCCACTATATAAGATATGGAAGATTTACATAATCTACCCATATATTTAATTAGTTATCTTTTGATCACTTAATTAATTCTAAATTAATTCTTGATCAAACTAATTAAATAATATTATTAATATATTAGAACTTATAATATATTAATAAACCATAAGTGTTATTTCTCTCATTTTAGTTTATCCAATTGCATGGTGCCATGCAACCCAAATGGACCATGCCGGGTCGGGTCAAGTACATACCAGAAATAGTTATGGACTTAGACACCTTATCCAACATCAACTTCATTATTAAATGAAAATCTAAAACCTTGTCTGTACAAACCATGAAAAGAAATAATATTCCTCGTCATCTCTGATGAGTAGCAACAATCATTCAACTCTAATCCTAACCCACTACTAAGCACCAAAGAGTAAATCCCGATCTTGGTGACAGGCGATGATTTCCTATTCCCCATTATCAGGTTCATAATTCCATGCTCCACATCCCTACTTCTTCTTAGCCCCTGCAAATCAGAACAAATGTGAAAATCATATCCCGTATCAAGGACCCAAGAAATAGCATATGATGAGTTATTAGATTGAATAGTATAAATACCTACGAAGGAGGGATTTATCTTCCTATCCTTGATGTCCTGCAAGTATTTCGGGCAACTTCGTTTCCAATGCCTCTTTTCATGACAGTAGAAGCACGTTGCTTCTTTAGAATCGGATGAGGGAGTGGCAGAACCGGCTTTACCTTTGGATCCATTTGAAGAGGATCCATTATGGGACTTTCCCTTGTGGCTCTTAGAGGGAGCTTTCCTCTGTTTCATTTTTCCATGTCCTATAGCGAGGACAGAGCCAGAAGCAGTAGGGGTGGACTCGACAGCTTTGCCTTTAAGTACACTTTCAGCAGTTCCTAACAAACCTTGAAGCTTGCTCAAGGTGACTTCCTCCTTGTTCATATGATAAGTCATCTTGAACTGATCATAACAAGGTGGTAAAGAGTGGAGAATAATATCAATCGCCAAATTTTCTTCAAAGTTGACATTCAACTTGAGCAACCAATCGACATACCTTTGCATCCTTTGCAAGTGGCTCGTGATGGACTCTCCATCTTTCATCTTGGTTGTTATCAGCGAGTCGACAATCTCGTACCTTTCGTGATGCGCTCTTTGATGGTACTTTTCCATCAAATCTTGGCACATGTTATAAGGCCAGTAGTCCTCGTAGAACCGCTGCAGCTCATGAGTCATAGTGGTTACCATTATAGACGACATCTTTGTCGCGTCCTTTTCATGAGCCCTATACTCAGCTATTTGTTCAGCATAAGCTTTGGTTTCATCTATCTCATTGATTTCTTTGTCGAGGACGTATTATTTCTCCTTGTACCGTAAGGCCATACGCATGTTGCGAATCCAATCATTGAAATTTGATCCACCAAAGGTGACCCTGCCACAAATGTTTAATATAGAAAAGGAGCTTGAGGAGTTGGAGTTCGAGCCAGAAGCGTTGTTTGAGCAAGACATCTACAAAGGAAAAGGAATAAACTTTTGATTAGATAAAGAATCCTTCATATAACACCCAAATGAAATATTAAGGTTAGGACCCAACACAATAATTTACAATTCGGAAGAGGGATGTCATAATCCAATTGCAACTTATTTGAAGGTAGGTAAATGACGATTAACCAATTCCACCATGAAAAACAAAATGAAGAGTTAGGTTTTAAATGAAATGAAATTCCTAAATTCTTTTGAGATTCATTGAACTTTTCAATGGCATGTTCAATCTCGATTACGCCCTTCAAGTTTGTGACTGGGATACCGAGGATCACAAACAAAGTGTGAATAACCATCAAATTAGCTTGGCACTCTCGATGTGGTTTACCACCTAATCAATGTTTCGATTAACCATACATGCTCCATTGATATATGGTAATTATCGAGCTACCCTTTGCCACCCTTGTTAGTCCAAGTTAGTGTGACGGTTAACCACACACGCTCCACTAATGATTTGACAAGGTTTAAAGTGCAATTTCATGGAATAGCATCATTTTCACATTTTCCTAAAGTAACTAAAATTGGGAATTTTATAAAAACATTTAGTTACTTTATAATATTCATTATACTTATTAATGAGGAATTAATGTCCTATCCTACCCTTTCGGCTAACGACCCTCCACCAATCAAGGAAGCGGTGGGTGAGAGTGGACACCCATTCAACCGCCATTTTATAAGCAGTTTCCTTATACCCCCCTTATAGATCGACTTCGTGAATGAGGCCTACTAACGGTAAGATTGACTCATCTTATACATATATACATATTAATCTTTTAATATTACAATAGTATAAGGGTTGTATTTTAAAATTTTAAAACACTAGGGTTTTAGAATTTAATATTTCAAAATTAAAACTTTTAATCAAATTTTAAATTCCAAAACTTGAGGGCAATTTTTGAAACTTTTCAAAACTTCTAGATCAAATTTTAAATATTTAAACTAATCACATAATTTGAACATTAGCTTAAAATTTGACCATTATCTTTCAATTAGATGAGGATATTCATTATTATAACAGAAAATTCGAATTTTTACAGTTAAAACAATTTAAGGTAATGATCCTTATCTAATTTAGGCTTGAAATCCGAAAAATCTGCCAACTGACGAACCAACTCGTCAAGTCAGGGCATGGACTCGTCGAGTTGGTCCAACTCATCGAGTCCATCTTTGGACTCGTCGAGTTCATCAGGCAGTGAACAAAAATCAATTTTGTTCTATCTTTGGGAAAACACAATAACATCAAATATAACATAAAAATACCCTAATCTCTTATACCACTGATGGGTTTTGAGCATTACAACATTCCTATGTTGCACATGCAACCCTAATTGTTGTGGATCTAGGTTTTTCTCAAGTTATACATGCAAACTAATTTTCCAAAGAAAGAACCCTAATTCTAAGATATAAAATCGAAATCTACATATATTAGGGTTAGAAGATTACATTTCTTGTTGATTGCTTGATCTTGACCTTCAAGAGCTTAGTGCCTCAATTGTTGCACCTCTAATGGAGTCACAAACACCACTTAGCAATGGATAAACAAGAGAGAGATATGGAGGCTACATAATTTCGGCCAAGGTTTCTTCTAGGGAATCAAGTGGCTGATTTCAAGAGCCTTGAGGTTCTTTTTATAGTTGAGGCTACTTGGGTTTTCAACTGGAAACCCTACTTCCCTTGCTTAGGCCCTAAGCAATCCACAGACCCCCACATGATAGGCGTTGGACGGAAACTCTATGGGCTTCCCATAGATTTTTGTCCACCCCATATCAATAGAGTCCATCAGCCAAAACTACAACTATTACTGATTTACATAATCGGTCCCCGTTCTTTTAATCAGTCTCTTTTGATCACTAAATTAATTTCAAATTAATTTCTGGTCAATACTAATTAAACAATATGATTTATCAATTAATATATTATTCTTATAATATAGTAATAAATCATTAATTAACCTCTTTCCCAAAACTCATCCTATCAAATTGCTATGGTGAAGGCAACCTAAAAGGACCATGCTACTATCGGGTCAAGTACATACCAATTATAGTTATGGGCTTAGACACCTAATCCAACAAAAACCACCGCCCCCAATTCCAAGTTATGAGTGGGGTAACTCGCCTCATGAGGCTTCAGCTGCCTCGAGGGTTAAGCAATCACGTGTCCCCTCTGCATAAGTACAACCCCCAAACTTAAAGTAGAAGCATCGCAATATACCACAAAATCATCCAATCTCACGAGTAACGCCAGAATCAAGGCCTCGCACAATTTCTATCTTAAAGTCTCGAAGGCCAACTGCTGATATGGACGCCACTGAAAGGTCACATTTTTCTTGGTCAGACGAGTCAAAGGCACTGCAATATTGGAGAAGTCCTGAATAAATCTCTAATAGTACCCCGCAAGGCCCAAGAAACTTCAGATCTCAGATGCGTTCCTTGGAACCTCCCAACGCATCATCGCCTCAATCTTGGTCGGGTCCACCAATATACCCTCTTGGTTTATTGATGTGCCTCGAAAACTGCACCTCATGCAACTAAAACTCGCATTTGGATAATTTGGCATAAAGTCTCTCCCACCTCAAGGTCTCTAACACCTCCCTCAAATGCTGCTCGTGATTCTCCTTGGTCTTGGACTAGACCAGGATGTCATCAATAAAAACAATCAGAGACTTATCCAACATCGGTCTGCTCCCCTCGTCTTCAGGTCCATAGACGTTGTCAGGGCATTGGTGTGCCCGAATGGCATCACCACGAAATTGTAATGACCATATCAAGTTATGAAAGCCGTCTTCGGTATAACCTCATCCCTGATCCTCATCTGATGATATCACGACCGAAGATCATTCTTGGAAAACCAAGATGCACCCTGAAACTAATCAAATAAATCGTCGATCCTCGGAAACGGGTAACGGTTCTTCACCATCATCTTGTTCAGCTCCCAATAATCAATACACATCTTGTGTGACCCATCCTTCTTTCTCACAAACAGGATCGGTGCTCCCCACGGGGAACTACTCGGACGAATAAATCCCTTGTCTAGAAGTTCCCGTAGCCGCGTAGACAACTCCTGCATCTCAGGCCGAGCTAGACAATACGACGGCTTGGCTATCGGAGCCGCACCAGGAATCAAGAAAATCCAGAACTCGACCTACCTCTCGGGAGGCACCCCACGCAACTCCTCTGGAAAAACATCACGAAAATATCACACAATAGATACCCTGCTCAACTATGTCATGGTCTGTACCCTTCAATCCGAGACATAAGCCAGAAACCCAGAACAACCCTGCTGAAGAAGTCTTCTAGCCCTCGCAGCCGAATAGAGAGATGGCTCGTGCGGGGCTCTCTCACCAGTTCTCCCCCACTTGGGGTTCAATGTAACGACCCAAAAATCAAGGGTAAAAATTTCATTTTTAATATAGCTAAAACATTGATACGCTTTATTTCAAACATTTCAAATCATCATTAAGTAAAACATTTATCAGAGTTCATCCCAAAATCATTCATTGTGGAAATCATAAGTGTGTGCACTGCGATCAATTCGAGCCCTTCTTTTCGAAACCGATGATACCTGAAACCAAAACTGTAAACCGTAAGCACGAAGCTTAGTGAGTCCCCCAGAGGATACCCCACACATAATCCACATAACACATATCATATTAGCCATAAAAGCTATCTCTACCGCATACCACATATCATATTAGCTATAAAAGCTATCTCTAACACATAACATATATCACATTAGCTGTAAAAGCAATCTCTACCACATACCACATATCATATTAGCCATAAAGCTATCTCTACCATATAATAATAGCTATAAAAGCTATCTCTACCACATATCACATATCATATTAGCCATAAAGCTATCTCTACCATATAACATTAGCTATAAAAGCTATCTCTACCACATATCCCTATATAAGGACGCCATGGGCTCCCCCACATGGTCTTACACCTAAGTGGCATGGGCTCCCCCATGGTCTTTCCCTGTTGGACAGCCATGGGCTCCCCCACATGGTCTTACATCCAAGTATCATGGGCTCCCTCATGGTCTTTCCCTGCAAATATCTCATGTATATATATAACTAGCATATTACCAAACATATCTAACTATCATACCACATATCTCTACATCAAGTATACCACACATCTCTACACAACAAGTATTTCATCTATCATAAAATGGGTCGGCCTTGGTGCCTTGGACCCACTGGTATGGTAAGAAGACTCACCTCGCACTGTAGAAGCTTCCCGCATGAATTCCTTAGCTGCTGCCCTGCCAGCTTCCCGAGCTGTCATTACCAAACAATATACCCAATTAGCAATTGGGTCCCATCCATAATCCTTAATCCATGCATGGGGTAAAATGACCATTCTAACCCTGGCCTAGTCTGATCCAATACTAAGCCCCAAACCCAAAACAAAAGCCTAACACTATAATGTCCATAAATCCATCAATGGCCCAATTTCCAAATTGGGCCCAAACCCAATAGTCGCCAAGGACCACTTACAAAAAATTCCCTAAGACCCAATTTATGACCCAATTTCCTAATTTGGGCTCAAAACCAAAATGGGCCTCCATAAATAAATGTCAACCCCAAAACCTGATGGCCCAACAGTACCCAAAATACAAAGTACAAAACCATTAGATCCATAAAGGCCCATGAATGGCCCAAACCCGAAGCCAAAGTCCGAAACCCAACCTGGCTGAGTACGCAGGGCATACTCAGCAATACACTGCGCGTACTGGCTTGTACGCCCAACGTACTATCCTCTAGCCTCACTTCTGCCATTAAGCACTTAATGCTTTAAGTTATAAATCCAAACCACATATCTGAGTCCCACATAATGTCTAAACCCATAAAGTCACTGACTTGGTGACTTTGCATGCCCCCAATTAGAGCAAATAACATTCTACTTTCATGGAATTGGCTCAAACTCAAACGTAGATGGTCTTAAACTCTAAAGGTTCCAACTTTATGGACCTTGAACCTCAGAAACACTAAGAGGGGCAACTCAAAGCTCCTGGAATGAAATGAAGACCACTAGATCTCATACTTGGGACCAAAATGAACAAAAACTCACAAATGGTAGATCTAAGAGATGAATGATCAACTTCAATGCTTTATACCTTCATCAAGCTGATAATGAGTTCCAAACACTCCAAAAATGGACTCCATCAGCTCAAAATGCCACCATGAATGGTTAAAGACGATTTCTAGGGTTTTAGAGGGTGGAGGCTGAAGATATTAGGGTTAGGTTATGAGATAAGGAGCTTAAATAGGGTCCAAGACCCTAAAATAGGGTTCTGATCTGACTGGCGTACACCCAACGTAATTTTGGTATGCCCAACGTACTCCGAAGAACATTCGCAACAATCCTGGTCAATACGCCCAACGCACTTACTTCTTCACTAGTACGCCCCGCGTACTCTTTGTGTACGCCTCGTGTACTCAGCTAAGCCTGAAAACCACGAAACTTCCGAAGGCCATAACTTCTTCGTTATAAGCCCGATTCTGATGATCCTTATATCCATGGAAAGGTAACGAGAAGCCCTACACTTCTATCTAATCATACCTTCCTTAATACCTTCCAAACAATAGTCTATTTTCCACAAAAGCCCGAAATGCCACTTTACCGAAATACCCTTAGACAGCAAAACACAAACCGAACATCCGAATCACTTCTAATACATCACCCGTACCCAAATGGGCCTAGATCTTACCTTTTCAAAAGTCATAATCCTTATGATGACCGATCTTCGAGCCACATCCTCAGTCATAATCCTTATGTTACAACTCTCCCCCACTTGAATTAGATTTCGTCTTTAAAACATGTCCTTCCTTCCCAGTACATATAACAATATGATCCATACCTCCACAATCCGGAATAAATACAGCCTCCCCAAGGCAACCGATACCACCCCTAAAAGGACCTTCCAACCTGAAAAAGGAACGAACCTGAAACCCTCTAGAATAAAACCACCTCTTACCAATAATGGCAACCCGTTCTGAGCCCAACTAATACCAACACCCGACATTCCGAGGGACACAGCCGTTACCCCGATCATTCATTGGCCGATAAGAGGAAAAAGGACCCAACACAAACCAGACTCTCTTCAATCCCAATTGTCTTGATGTTACCAACTGAATGAATTCGCTTACCATAACCGAATGTCGAACGCCTACATTCGGGATACCGGTTTCCTACCCGGTTGCTGAACCGATTAGCAACCACACACTCGCCCCAGGTGACCTCCGAAATGACCTAGTCTAGCAATAGTTGCCCTACCGTCACCCATGAATCCGTCAATCCTTCTGACACATCTAATCATCATAACTCGACAACCTGTCGCCACTGAATCCAATACAATAGTGCGCGCTACCCGAATATGGTAGTCTTTCGTCATTCCCAGTCTCCTTTAGCTACGATTGAACCAAACCCATTCATTACCCTCGTATCCTACATGTGATGCCCTTGGCATCCTTATGCTCCCAAATCTTATCTCACTGAAAAAAAATCCTGTACTGAACATGCGCGAACCCCGATTCAGAATCCTTTCCGAAAAGAGTCAATACCCCGCTACTACCTCAAGATCCATAATGCACCATAACTTCCGACATCCCTTACCTTATCGATAAATAGATACCCTTAGTCGATCCCCAAGATTACCAGTCTCGCACCCGATCCAACCACCAGGTTTCAAAGAGATCAAACATCATGACTACCCAGCCGTAGCCCTACCGTGTCACATACCACTTATCCAAAAGATCCTGCAACTCAAGGTCCAAACCATTGACTCAATAGTCTCTACCAGTTCCATTCGGAATTCCTATAACCGTCCGGGCTCGCCCACGGATAACCGATCGAATAACCATCTCCGATCCTGATTCTATAAAGTTGTGGCTTCCCCACAATCTTGTGAACTAGTCTATCCTAGCCTCAATCATCTGAAAGAATTCGTGAATGCTACGGCTCCCCCGCAGTCTTAAAACACTTCCCACGCTATCTGAACGATAGTGAATGCTACGGCTCCCCCATAGTCTTACAACACTTTCCACACTATCCGACTGCTAATGAATGCTACGGCTCCCCCGTAGTCTTACAACACTTTCCACACTATCCGACTGCTAGTGAATGCTACGGCTCCCCCGTAGTCTTACAATACTTTCCACACTAACATGATCAATGTCCATAGCCCTATCGCTCATCTATCAAAACGAGCACATCTCAACGTTGAGCGCCCACAAGGTCTATCCTCCCAATTGAACTCAAATACTGAGTGGAACTCTACCTAGTTCCCTCCCCCAAAGCCTGCTATATGACGTCAGAAAGACACGATCCAAATGTTGGGGAGTTTCCCGCACTCCCATCCCACGATATCCTATATTCAGTCAGCCCCTAAGGCCGCCTTTCATCCGCCAAAGGGGAATGTGAGACGCATCCTTGTTTTACACTCGCTTCTATCCTGGAAATCTGAATGACTCTCCCCCACTTAGATTCAACTAAGTGTGCTCAGCATATGAGAATTGAAGGATTCCCAAACCCTCTCTCGTTCCAGTGATCAATCTGCTGACGGCCGGTACTTAACAAAGCTTGAACAACATGAATAACCCTTCCCAAGCAACACGATTCCCGAAAACTAGCTAACACTTCTTGAATCCCCAACAATGCCAATGACTCTAGCTGTTTAAACTGATATCACACTCAGATCTCAGAGTCCAAAGGTCGGATGCTCCCATAACACTTCAGCGACAACTTCTCTCTCTCTTCCCTCGGCAACCTCGAAATCCTTTCCAAACATAATTGCTAAGGTTACTGAAACCTAGTCATAATTCCATCGTAAAAACCCTTGAACCAACGCCGACCATACCCAAATGACACTCGGACACTGGACAATCCACAATATACAAGGAGACGACCCCATACTATTCCAACCAAATTCATGCCATGCAGATGGCATATAACTCTTCTTGAAGGTACAACCCAAACACAAGCAGGGAAACAAACCCATAGGTAAACTTACTATAACCTTGAAACGAAAAACTCCCTCGTGCAGTTTCCCGCAAGCACTACACCGAATCCGGCCCTACTGGCCTCTCAAAAACAGATCCAAACTCTTGGATCTCTTCCCGAGATTCTCCACTAAATTCACATGACCTGAACCTCTCTGCTCGAGGTACTCCAAATCGATTTTCTGCTCTCGGGTTCGGGACCCATATCATTCAGGGTCTCGCATACTGACCCACTCACCAGGTCACTCGTTAACGGCTGAACTGCAATAGCTGGAGAAACCTCTGCTCTAAACCCAGCTACTAATCACCCCCAAGACATAGTCTCCAATTCTGAAAGAGCAATAGATTGCACAATCCTTGTCGCCTGATCCAAGGCGAACTCAAAATCCTGGCAGTGCTTCCACTAACTGACTCACCACCGGAGCCGGGACCAAATCCCGGTCCTCCCTCATGGGTGCTCATCCTCACCTGGCAAAGCAGTCATCTCCAGTATCAGAGCGTAACCAAGAATCCTACTTCCCATAAGCTTCTTAGATTCTCTAAGACTCTCACCAATTCGAGTATGGATCCTGTGATTTCAGTAGTACGGGCCCATACAACCTTCCACACCTATCCATACTTTCCTTAGCAATCCTCCCGAATCCTCTATGACACCTACCACACTGATGCATAAAATATCCGCTCAACAGCAGCACGATACTCACCGAAGCAACTCCTAGGCCCCCCCTATGTTCCCAATCTCACCGAACCGCCCCACTAACTGACTCACCACCGGAGCCGGGACCAAATCCCGGTCCTCCCTCATGGGTGCTCATCCTCACCTGGCAAAGCAGTCATCTCCAGTATCAGAGCGTAACCAAGAATCCTCCTTCCCATAAGCTTCTTAGATTCTCCAAGACTCTCACCAATTCGAGTATGGATCCTGTGATTTTAGTAGTATGGGCCCATACTACCTTCCACACCTATCCATACTTTCCTTAGCAATCCTCCCGAATCCTCTAAGTCACCTACCCCACCGATGCACAAAATATCCGCTCAACAGCAGCACGATACTCACCGAAGCAACTCCTAGGCCCCCCTATGTTCCCAATCTCACCGAACCGCCCCACTAACTTGCTGCAGCATATCCTAGGCTTTCCTAGGTTCCCGGCCTCGCCCTGCCATCAGCTGCTGAAGAATTCTCCATGATGCCAGCCATCCACCTCCTGGATAGCGTCATATCCACTTAGTGGTTGACTCGCATCACTTAAGAGCTCCACAAAGCACAAAGCAAGCAACATTCGTGTAGTAGCACTCCGATCCAACGGAATATCATAGAACATTCAACCCACATATCGCAACATGTGCTATCCACGTCCATCCATCCTCACTGCCGGCTGCCTTATGCATGCAAATTATACACAGAACAGGATCCAATAGACTGTCGAATAATAGACTCTACCTTAGGACCACAACCATATGAGGAACGGGAACTAAGGCCAAATCAATTATTCTAAGGCTATAAGATCCTAACCGTATAACCTTTTTACCAATACCAATAATCATTCTTATTCTAACATGGCATACCATATCAGGTCAATCTATTGCTGACTACTCAGCACTAGCATGCAAGTCTACCAGATCACATATCATATAAAGGCATCTCTCCTAGCCGTAACTAGCATGCGATTCTCATTTTCATAAATCAAATCATATCAGATACATATATGGGTATTCTGGGGAAACTTACTTGAGCTCAGCCGATTAAGTGCACCACACCCTTTCTTGTCTTAGAAATTCATTACTTAAAACATTTTTCTTTTGAAAGATTTACAGATCTTCAATCTGAGTTCAGACACACCCGAAAGTATGTCCGAATCCCTCAAACCAAGGCTCTGATACCAACTTCTAACGACCCAAAAATCGAGGGTAAAAATTTTATTTTTAATATAGCTAAAACATTGATACCATTTATTTCAAACATTTCAAATCATCAATAAGTAAAACATTTATCAGATTTCATCCCAAAATCATTCATTGCAGAAATCGTAGGTGTGTGCATTACGATCAATCCGAGCCCTTCTTTTCCAAATTGATGATACCTGAAACAAAAATTGTAAACCGTAAGCACGAAGCATAGTGAGTCCCCCAGATCATACCCCACACACAATCCACATAACACATATCATACTAGCTATAAAGGTTATCTATACCGCATACCACATATCATATTAGCTATAAAAGTTATCTCTACCACATAACATATATCACATTAGCTGTAAAAGCTATCTCTACCACATACCACATATCATATTAGCCATAAAGCTATCTTTACCATATAACATTAGCTATAAAAGCTATCTCTACCACATATCACATATCATATTAGCCATAAAGCTATCTCTACCATATAACATTAGCTATAAAAGCTATCTCTACCACATATCCCTGCATAAGGACGCCATGAGCTCCCCCACTTGGTCTTACACCTAAGGGCCATAGGCTTCCCCCATGGTCTTTCCCTGCCGGACAGCCATGGGCTCCCCCACATGGTCTTACATCCAAGTGTCATGGGCTCCCCCATGGTCTTTCCCTGCAAATATTTCATGTATATATATACCTAGAATTTACCAATCATATCTAACTTCATACCACATATCTCTACAACAAGTATACCACAAATCTCGCACTGTAGAAGCTTCCCGCATGAATTCCTTAGCTGCTGCCTCGCCAGCTTCCTGAGTTGTCACTACCAAACAGTATACCCAATTAGCAATTGGGTCCCATCCATAATCCTTAATCCATGCATGGGGTAAAATGACCATTCTACCCCTAGCCTAGTCTGATCCAAAACTAAGGCCCAAACCCAAAACAAAAGCCCAACACTATAATGTCCATAAATCCATCAATGGCCCAATTTCCAAATTGGGCCTAAACCCAATAGTCCACAAGGCCCAATTACAAAAAATTCCCTAAGACCCAATCTATGACCCAATATTCCAATTTGGGCTCAAAACCGTAATGGGCCTCCATAAATAAATGTCAACCCCAAACCTGATGCCCAAACAGGACCTAAAACACAAAGTCCAAAACCATAAGATCCATAAAGTCCCATGAATGGCCCAAACCTGAAGCCCAAATTCCGAAACCCAACCTAGCTGAGTACCCAGGGCGTACTCAGTAGTACGCTGCGCGTACTCGCTTAATGACCTGTACGTTGCGCGTACTGGCTTGTATGCCCATCGTAATACCCTCTAGCCTCACTTCTGCTATTAAGCACTTAATGCTTTAAGTCATAAATCCAAACCACATATCTGAGTCCCAAATAATGTCTAAACCCATATAGTCACTGACTTGGTGACTTTGCATGCCCCCAATAAGACCAAATAGCATTCTACTTTCATGGAATTGGCTCAAACTCCAACATAGATGGTCTTAAACTCTAATGGTGCCAACTTTATGGACGTTGAACCTCAGAAACATTAAAAGGGGCAACTCAAAGCTCCTGGAATGAAATCAAGACCACTAGATCTCATACTTGGGACCAAAATGAACAAAAACTCACAAATGGTAGATCTAAGAGATGAATGATCAATTTCAAAGTTTTATACCTTCATCAAGCTGAGAATGAGTCCCAAAAGCCAGATCCATAAGCTCCTCCTTGATTCCCATCTTTGCATCAAGCACCATCTTCTTGAAAATGGGCCAAACACTCAAAAAATGGACTCCATAAGCTCAAAATGCCACCATGAATGGTTAAAGACGATTTTTAGGGTTATATAGGGTGGAGGCCGAAGATATTAGGGTTAGGTTATGAGATAAGGAGCTTAAATAGAGTCCAAGAACCTAAAATAGGGTTCTGATCTGACTGGCGTACGCCCAACGTAATTCTGGTACGCCCAACATACTCCGAAGAACATTCGTGACCATCCTGGTCAGTACGCCCAATGTACTTCCTTCTTCACTAGTACGCCCCGCGTACTCTTTGTGTACGCCCTGTGTACTCGGCTAAGCCTGAAAACCACTAAACTTCCGAAGGCCATAACTTCTTCGTTATAAGTCTGATTCCGACGATCCTTATACCCACGGAAAGATGACGAGAAGCCCTACACTTCTATCAACTCATACCTTCCTTAAGAACTTCCGAAATTCCACTTTACCGAAATACACCTAGACTCCAAAACACAAACCGAACACCCGGATCACTTCTAATACATCACCCACACCCAAATGGGCCTAGATCTTACCTTTTCAAAAGTGTTAATCCTTATGATGACCGATCTTCGGGCCACATCCTCAGACTAAGAATCGATTCGGAACAGAATGTTACATTCCAACTCTCACCAGCTGCCGCTCACAGTCAATTACGTCCCCATTGGGCCCCAACCAGTCCATCCTGATGATTACTTTAAATCCCCTCAAATGAATCAATACCAAATCGATAGGAAACCTCTCATCGAACATGTTCAAAATAATCCTCTGAAATACCCTTGCAGCGCTCACCGTCTAGTCATCCCCAATCTCTACCTCAAGAGGGGAATGCAAAGTCCTCGGAGCATCTCGAAACTTCTTGCTGAGTGCAAGAGATACAAATGATCGGGTAGGCCCTGAATAAAAAAGAACATGTGCCGACAATCCATTGACCAAAAAACTCCTTATGCAAGATCATAACAACATAACCATAACAATAAAATAAATAAGATATAGATAGGTGACATACCAGTCATGACGTCCGGCGCTGCTCCGGCCTCCTCTATAGTCAGCTGAAATGCCCTGCTCTTCACTGCAGGAGCCTCCACCTTGATCGGGCGGCCATCCGTAATCCTCATTGTGGCGGGCGCAAGCGCCACCATTGCTCCTCCAAACAACCTCGGACAATCGGCCTTTTTATGACCGGTCTAGTTGCAGTGAAAACGAACCAAGTCGTTCTTGGGACAATCCATGCTCATGTGGCCCAGTTGGCCACAAGCGTAACATGCCGAGCCTGCTACCCGACAGGCTCCACTGTGCGGCCTATTTCACTTAGCACAGCGACCCCGACCCAACTGGACTCTGCAGGGAGGATCCGAGGTCTTACACTTCTTAGCCTAACCCATTGCTGTCTGAACGTACTCTGGCTTCCGCTTCGTCCGGAGCTCCAACTCAATTTCCCGTTCCTGAGCCTTCTCCACCATGTCATTTAGGGTATTGCACCCCGAAAAGCTCACGAACTCTCATATATCATCCCTCAGCATGGAATGATACCTCTTCTTCTTCATCTCCTGATCTGCAATGTACTGCGGAACCAACAGTGCTCTCTGTCTAAACTTGGCGGTGATCTCCGCTACAGTCTTCGTGGTCTAGTGAAGGTCCTGGAACTCCCTCACCAATCGTTCCACCTTAATGAATGGTGCAAACTCCTGATCAAACCTCAAAACAAACTCCTCCCATATGATCTCCGCCATACCCACCGATCCTACATCGCGGGTAACCTCTTCCCACCAGTCTCGTGCCTGATCCCTCAGTATACAGAACGCGAACCCCACCTTTGCTGCCTCGGGGAAAAAGCTCGTGTGCTGGGCATTCTCCATATCAACAACCCAGCAGAGACTAGAGATGGGGTCCTTATTCCCGAAGAACTCAGGCGCACCACACACCTTGAACTCTCAGAATGAGGGAGTTCGAGTCCCAATCTGACCCGCATCAATCTCGACTCGAATATACTTGAGTCATTCCTCCATAATCTCCATGATCCCCTCCATGACGGTACCAAAGATGACTGGGGTAGCGTCAAGGATTCCATGAGTAACCTCATTCGCGACAAGCTCGCGCTACCTCTCATCAATTAGCTCTACACCAGATCCTAAACTTGATCGTGATCCTGATCCCAAACCTGAACCTCCTCTCATAATCGTCACCATCCTCAACTGAAAAATACAACATAAAGATCAATTGATATGGAAGTTCGAAGGGATTCCTCCTCACCGGACTCCTCAGAGCTTCCAAGTCTATCCTTGTTTCGGGTACACGTCTTGTGCTTTCAGTAGTATGGGCCCAATACTACCTTCCACACCTACCTGTACCTACCCTAAGGCGATACATGATACCTCTAATTCACCCAACCACAGACTAAACATGACCCACAAAACACAGCATATACATATTTCCTAGACTACCCTAGGATTTCTCAATCCTCACAAAACCAGAAACCTAAATCAACCCTGCAGTTTTCCCTATTCATGCAAGTTATACACAAATAGAATCACATAGACTATCAAATAAAGCTTCTACCCTAATGCCACAACCAAACAAGGAACAGGAAATAAGGTAGAATCCATCATTCTAGGGCAATGCAATTCTAGACATATACAACTTTGAAAGCATACACTTAGCTAATAACCAAGTCAACATCAATTTCCAAGAATATATTTCTAGCATGGTTAATACATTGGGAACACTTACTTGAGCTCGGCCGATTTCGCGCATCGCACTCTCCTCTTTACTTAAGAAAATTGTTTTAAGAAAAATTTAATATTTGTTTCTTTTGAAAAATGTTTACCACTTCCCCAGTTTCAGTTCTGACACACTCAAGAGTGTGCGCGAATCCCTCAAACCAAGGCTCTAATACCCACTTATAACAGCCCGAATATTTAGATTAAAATTTTCATTTAATATTTAGAAATTACAATCATGTTTTTTCTTCCAAATTCCATTACATCAAATAATATCCAAAAGATCAGAGTATCCAAAAAAATAAATGCGGAAATACTGGAGAGTGAATGTTGCACCATCAAGCCGGGCCATTCCACTTAGAACCAGAACTACCTGAAACACCCAACAAACCATAAGCAAACACTTAGTGAGTTCCCAAAATACACAAAACATACAACTACATAATACCATGCAACATATATATAGAATTTCCATGGACTCCCTCCATAGTCTTCACCTGGAATGCCATGGGCTCCCCCTATGGTCTGATAACCAAGTGCCATGGGCTCCCCCAATGGTCTGATAACCACGTGCCATGGGCTCCCCCCATGGTCTTCACGTAATTCATTACATGGCTACTAAAATACCATTGCATGTCAACTATTAAGACCACATATCAAATAATGGGCCGGCATGGGTGCCTTCAACCCATTGGTATAATGAGAAGACTCACCTTAGTGTGCTGAAAACAATAGCTGCTTGACTACCAATCCAAAATCTCACACTGTATAAATATACAAATAACCCTAATTAGGATTTTGACACAACCTAGTCAAGGGACCAAAATCCTATGTCCAAATCCCTCCATTACGGCCCAAAAGTTTTTCCTTCACTAATGGCCCTAACGTCAAAGTCCAAACTATAATAAGCCACAAGGCCCAAAAGAAGTTTCCTTATAATGGCCCCAACCAAACATGGCCCATTTACACTAATGGGTCCAACGCTCAAGAGGCCCAACTAATGACCCTAGAGTCCCATAATGGAAATTGACCCACCTAAGTTAACCAGGCCACAGCCTACGATGCAACCCTAGGATCCTAAATTCCACATGCGAATCCCATGCCAAAGTCCTAAAATACTGAAACCCTCTGCCGAGTACGTGGCGCATACTCAGCTTGTATGCTAAGCATACACGCTTAAGGGATTGTATGATATGCGTACACGTTTGTACGCCCAGTGTACTCCTCGGATTTGCCAACCATGCCATTAAGCTCTTATTTGGTTCAGACACTTGCTCCAATGCTAAGATTTGACCTCTTTGAGGCGGGTAATAACGTAAAGTTGCGAACTTTACATGCATGCATGGCTTAATGAAACCCAAAAGCCCAAAAGAACTTAATAAATGACTTAATTCTTGCATGGAGGTCACAAACACCATGTAGTTTGCACCTTTAAGCTAGAAGAGGCCACTAAACGTCTAGATCTATAACTTTGGCATCATAAATGGTCTTGACAGATCAAGACCTTCAAAAAGGGACAAAAAGACTAAAAACAAGCCCAAAAGTATATCTAAATAATAAATAAGAAAGGTATGGACTTTGTACCTCTAGAAGCTCCCTAAGATGAAGGAAATGATAGATCTAGAAGCTTCACCACATTCAATAATTGTACCATAAGCTCTTCTCCTTGCAAACACACCCAAAAATGGCTTCCTTTGACACTCCAAGCTCAAAATCACTTCCAATGGCTGTTAGGGTTTCTAGGGACGTTGAGAGGCAAATGAGGCTGATAAAAATGAGGTACAAAGGTTAGAAGATGGTTTAATACAGGCGTAAGACCACAACTTATTGTTTTCAATCAAGGCAGCGTACGCCCCGCGTATGAGGCTTCGATTCCTAATGAATGCGCGCCCTCATACACTAAGCATACAAGTGCGTATGCCCAGTGTACGAGGGGAGGCTTTTCTCGACAAAAACTTGAATTTAAACAAAAAGAAATATACCTGAATTTCGGATGGTATATATATATATATATATATATATATATATATATATATATATATATATATATATAATAACATTGTGGGATTGAAATCCCTATGTATATCACAATGTTTACCAACCTGAGCTACTCAACTTGTAAGCTTCGTATATATCAAGACTTAAGCTATTGGAACTTGATTAGGATGTTTAGTGATTAAGAGACAGTATGCAATAGTGTTAAAGACCATTAAGTCTTTACGTGGTAACTTATGTATCAATATTAAGTATGACATCCTTAGGATTTTTATTTAAGATAATCATTGTGCTCAAAAAGATTTTATATACTGGTATCTTCCTCAAATGAAGTATCATGAATTTTAAAGTGTACAGAAAGTTCTTTTTGGTTCTGAAATTTAGAGGATGTCATAGTTGGTATCAGTGCATTAGCTTAAAAGAACTAGGAGTACTGAGGATATTTAGACTTAAACTTAGAGTTCTACGCAATGATGGCGAGATGTGTCTCTAGTGTGAGAACCCGAAATTTCAATCTTGTACTGTCTTTCAAATTCAATCACAGTCAGACTCGTTTCTGCTATCGTTTAGCATTGTTCAGAGTCTGTTTGAGTGTTCTAAGTCTAGTACATTCAATGTTTGGGTTTAGGGATGAGTTAACTTAAGTTCATTGTGTTGAACTCGGGCCAAACACTCCCTTTAGAGGAGTGTACGGCCGTACACATGTGCACGACCGTACACAGGAGTGTACAACCGTACACATGGGTGTACGGCCGTACACCCAAGTGTGGCGGTAAACCCAAACATATATATATATACATATCTATATATATATATATATATATATATATACATATATATATATATATATATATATATATATATATATATACATATATATATATATATATATATATATATATATATATATATATATATATATATATATATATATATGTTTTCCCTTCATTCTCTCTCACTTTACACATTTTCACCTCAAGAAAATCTGATTCTCTCTCAAAGTTCATCAAGTTCTACACCTTAATCTTCAAAGATGTAAGTAATTCCTTCCACTGAATTGTTGATACATGGCTTTATCTAGCAAAGATCCATGTTTTCATCCATGAAATCTTCTCTGTTGGTTAGATCTTCAAATCTTCGTCCAATTCACCAAGAACACCAAGAACACACACTTGTTCTTGATCCTTGAACTCCTTAGAAGCCTTCAAAAGTGTGAGTATTCCTTCTATCAACTAGTTGGACATGTTAAATACTTGATTCAAAGCCTTAAAACGTCATCTTACTCAAGATCATCAAGGGTGTACGGCCGTACACACTTGGTGTGGCCGTACACACCTCAAAACACCCTAAAAAGGCCTCCAAATAGAGAACCTAGTTCATAATCTTGATGAGCAATAGACACACAAGCTTCCCCATGGTTCAAGTACCCTCTTGTGCATGTTTTACCATGAGTGTACGGCCGTACACTCCATGGCCGTACACCCATGGTCGTACACTCCATGGTTAGGCCGTATACACCCCTTTAATGAATCACATGTGATTCTAACACTTAGTCCAAGTGATTGCTAGTCCCTAAGATGGTTTCTTAGCATATTTAGTTGTATAAATAATAATTATATTCATATATGTGTCATTATATGCTATTAGGATCCGTTTGTGTTCAAGACTTCACTTGACACTTAACATCCTACACCGATCTTACATTTGAATAACTTACTATAGGTGAGTTCATACCCCCGTATTTTCATAGTTTTTACTGTTTTAAGGGGGGGGGGGGGGATACAAGTCTATCACAAAGATTTTGTGTTATAAACAAATGGTTTCAAATATCTTATCAAAATGGATTTCATTATCAAAATGGATTTCAGTTATCATCAAATCAAATGGTTTTTCAATGATTGTTTCAAAATGACATCGAGTCACCAAAATATATTTCAAAATATTAAACTTCTTTTAAATATTTTTATAAACTTATATTTCTCCCAGAAATCATACTTGTATAAATATATTTATATAAATAAGATTAAAAAGGCTTAGGACTGATAACCCACTTTGGTTCCTTTTCCTTGTTTAGATGTGGGATTGTAAGCATCAGTTATTTGTCCGAGTGTCATTTAAATTTACTTATATATATTTGTATATGTATACAAGTATAGAAGTTAGTTCATTAAGTTTCAATTACCCTTTGTAACATGTTGAGCAAGGGGTTGCATTCATGAATACTCAGTAACAATTCAGAAAGTGCATATAAATTATAATAGGTATAATTTATGATTCACAGAAAATTAATTCACGATTCAAGTATACTAAAGTACATTGTTTTACAAGAACAAAGGTTTGATTCAAAGCTAATCAAGAGTATACATCTTTCAAAATACATGTTAATCATACCATTTCAAGAACATATAGTCGGTCATTTATTTCAGAATGATTGGGTTTTTCTTACCTATTATACATGTAACGTTTATATGATTTTATGAGTCAAGTAGTACAGGTTGTTTAATTCATTTAGACAATATAGTAAAGTCCTGACATTATAACCAGAATCTCCAGCCGGGGATCGAAACAATGTGTGTATAGATCTATATTGGGATTGACAATCCCGCAGTCGGACTGCTAGCTACAGTCAGGCATACACGCCTGTGAGTGACAAATTGTTATCAACATGTTTTCAGCGCATTCATAGTGTTGGGTCAGGCCATCTAGTCAGTATTGTTATAATAACTCATATAAAAGATATTAACAATACGTTAGTGTATAATTAGCTAAACTTAAGTACATTTTCAAAGTACTAGTTTACAAGATACAGTTTACAGTATTACATTACATTCTACAATAACAGATGATGAAATCAGAGATACTCTCAGATACAAGTTTACAAAAGGATTACAAATACAGAACATTGGTTTACAAATAGAACAGTTTTATGTAACAAAAACTACTTTTCATATACAGAAGAAAATATAGGATTTTCTGGAATAGTTTACATATTCGAGAAACAGAAAACATTCTTTCAAACATAAATATTTATGCACTCACTCAACTTTATATTGATACTCTCTTTTCAAATTACTTGTATTCTCAGGGAACCAGTAGACAGGCACTCCCCGAGCTTTTGAGAAGATGGAGTTATTTATGTCTTGTCTTCTTCTTTTGTATAACTATTTGGGTTTAGTATACTATCATGAAACACATGTAAATACTTATACTTTTTAAATACAGTGGTTGTTTGTACTCTGATTACTATAATGCATGTGTTGTGATACTACAAATGAAGTCCTCCACCCCCGGACGTTTCCGTCGTCTGGTTTGGGGGTGTGACAGATTGGTATCAGGGCATTGTTCATAGTGAACTTAGTATATCAATCCATAAAAGATATACAAACTAAAAATACATTTTGGGCTGAGTGCTCTGACTACAAGTATGTTTTTTTAAAAATTTAAGTATCTTTACAAGAAGTATACTAACACTCATACCTACAAGTACAGTATCAAAGTCATAAGAACTTACAAGTATTTGGATGTTGGACATTACAGTCAAACCTGGGCAGTTATGTAATCATATCTGGGATTAATATAGCCTGATCAACTATATTGATTTGAGATATGACCAACATGTGTTTGGGAGTGATAGTGATGTTGCGACATGTCTAAAACTTACCAACAATACATATTCAGAAGAACTCTAGAACAGAACATAAAGATTAAAATACTATAGGGGTATTTTAGGCACTATATACTAATAACAAACATATGAAAACAATAGAACAATTGAGGGTAGAACTATAAATATTAAGGGTATATCGCAGTTATATATAATTAAAGTTATATGGACTTAGAATAAGTGATCTAGCTTCATTTCCTGTTCCTTGATTGGTTGTGGATTTAGAGCCGGGTCATTTAATGAAAGGTCGAATATACCCAAGTTATATATAATTAGTATATACTTTATAGTTATAGTAATATCTAGAACAAGTCATACATAATACATTACTTGTTAATTGTAGGTCTCTCTCGTAGAAACTTGTATCCTTAATCTATCGTTACTAACTATATTCTATATCTCTTATCTCTATTCTCGCTTAGATAATAATGGTTGGATTTCACTTACCTGGAGACGCTTATTTCCCCGATCAAGGACAAGATGCAGAGCCAGAAGAAAATCACGAAATTCCCTTAGATGATGATTTTGCAGAAAACTTTCCTAAACACAATGATTCCGAATCAGAAGCCTATAATCCACCACCAGTTGCCCAAAATCGTAACCCTCGTTTGGCTTTTCAAGGCCCGACGCCTCTATGGGTGGAAAGCTTGGAAACATGGAGTCAAGAGCAGGCTCAACCTATACCATACAACGAAGACAGAAACTTCTACAACCTGAGCGAAGGAGGCTCAACAGACAGAGTCCTGCCAATTCTGGTCCGCAGGGTTGCTCGAAATGAAATACAGGGTAGGACAGCCATCAAACGAATCATGGAAGTTGATGCTAATGCAGGAGTTAATACAGTCCACATTCTTCATCTTGAAGATGCTCGAGACAGAGCAGTGAGAGACAATGAAGCCTTACTGTAAGAGTTAGCTATAACATGAGCTGAAGTCATAGAGCTTCGAACACGTCTGACAGTATATGAAAGACATCTGCTTGCTGTGGAGCGTTAACTGGCTGAGTTGAGGTTTCGTCCAAGTGATACACGTCGCCAGTAGGAGATGATCTACTCGTTCTCTGTTCACTCTTTTGGTTATAGTTTAAGTCTACAGATAGGTTCTAGCGTTATTTTTCATGTTTTCCAGTAAGACCACGAAAATTTTATTTTCGGTTGGTCTGTATGATGTCGATGTTTTTCCCAGAATTTGGTATATTGTAGACCTATTTAGGGTCAAATTTTCCAGACTTTATGTATTGAATATACCAATTTAATCGACATGCATTTTCATACTCTTTGAAAAATAACCACTCAATTTCATATCATCCTATTACAAGTTGTACATGTTATAGACTTCTATGTCCAATTCATTACAAGATTCATGTTGAACTATATGTTTTAGTTCAGAGATATCAGAATTCATATTCACTCTTGATATCTTACCATCTTTGTATCTTTTAACTTCTACAGAGAAATATGCCTCCTCGTAGAAATCCAAGACGAAACACTATTAATGAAGCACCGACGCCACCTCTGCCACCACCTCCTCAGTTCAACGCTGTTATGTTCCAAGCGGCGGTCACGGCGGCTGTAGCTGCTGCCATGTCTCATATCAATACTCCTGGTGCTAGTGGGTCAGGAGTTGGTGCACATCCTTCTAACCATGGCGAGAGTCACGAGCACTCGCGAGAGTGCATTTATAAAGATTTTTCTAATGCCAAACCCAAGACCTTTAACGGGACTAGGGGAGTTATGGCATTAAGGCAATGGATTGAAAAGACAGAAGCAATTTTCGAAATCTACTCATGTCCGGAGAGTAGCAAAGTCAATTCGCTACATGTACCTTTTCGGATAGAGCTTTAATGTGGTGGAATGGCCACGTTAAGTCACTTACTCTGGTAGTGGCTAACTCAATAAGCTGGGAGAACTTAAAAGCCATGCTAATGCGGGAATACTGTCCGCGAGGGGAAATTCAGAAACTTGAGCAAGAGCTCTGGGGTCTTACAATGGTTGGTTCTGATATATCAACCTATACTAGTAGATTCTGTGATTTAGCAATTCTTTGCCCGAATATGGTTGCTCTGGAGAGAAAAAAGATTGAGAGATATATTTGGGGACTGTCGCCCCAAATTCAGTCAAGTGTTTTAGCTTCGAGGCCTGTTACCTTTGACAGTGCCAAAGAGCTGGCACAATCTCTTATAGACCACGGAGCCCGTCAAAAATCAGTGGTTGCTGTACCAGAACAACCAAGGGGAAACAACAACAACAACAACAACAAGAAGGGTCGGAACAAGAGGAAGGGCAAGTTTTCACAGGAATCCTCAAAGAAGCAACAGCTAGTTGCAGTCAATGCTGCTACTGTACATGCTGCTGTTCCTGTTAACCCTCTACCAGCTAAGACTTATGCGGGTAACCTCCCCAAGTGCAACAAGTGCAATTATCATCATAATGGAAATTGCAGGGAAATGCAGTGTCGTAACTACAATAGAAAAGGGCATATTGCCCGATTCTGTAGAGCATCACCTCAACCTCTTAACCAAGTACGTGTTGCTGGAGTAGGTCAAGCATGCTACCAATGTGGTGAAGTGGGGCATTTCAAGAAAGATTGTCCTAAAGCTGGAAATGACGGTGGAGTTGTGAGAATTTTAGCCTTGGGTCAAGAAGAAGCGGTAGCAGACCCCGCAGTAGTCACGGGTACGTTCCTTCTCAACAACACTTATGCATGCATTCTATTTGATTGTGGTGTTGAGTAGAACTTTGTGAGCCATAATTTCAAACACTTGCAAAATCAAAACTCCCAACCACTAAAAGAAACATTCACAGTCGAAATGGCTAACGGGAAATCCGAATCCACCAACGATATGTACATAGGATGTATTCTTACCTTGAATAACTTTTCATTCCCAATTGACCTTATGCCGGTCTCTATCAAAAGTTTCGACGTCATAATAGGTATGGATTGGTTGTGCCCTAACCATGCTGACATCCTATGCTATGAAAGAGCCATTCGTCTGAACTTGCCAACTAACGAAACTCTTGTTATTTACGGCGGCAAACCCGGAACGAACCTCCAGATCATTTCTTTCATCAAGGCACAGAAGTACCTTCGCAAAGAGTACTGTGCTTTCTTAGCTCACGTGGTAGACAAAAAGCAAGAAGTGAAAGATATCGCGAGCATTCCTGAGGTCTGCAACTTTCCCGACATTTTTCCCGATGATCTTCCAGGAGTGCCTCCTGAACGACAAGTCGAATTCAGAATCGACTTAATCCATGGGGCTACCCTAGTAGCCAAATCCCCTATCGTCTAGTACTTCTGAAATGCAGGAATTATCCAGCCAGCTTAATGAACTCCTTACCAAAGGTTTCATAAGACCAAGCTTCTCACCCTATGGAGCACCGGTCTTGTTCGTGAAGAAAGAGGATGGATCATTCCGTATGTGCATAGACTACCGCGAGTTGAATAAACTTATCATTAAGAATCGATACCCTCTGCCTCGCATTGACGATCTGTTCGACCAACTTCAAGGTGCGAGCTACTTCTCAAAGATAGACTTAAGATCCAGGTATCACCAGTTACGGATTTTGGAGGATGACATTCCCAAAACCGCATTCAGAACTCGTTATGGTCATTACGAGTTTGTAGTGATGCCATTCGGATTGACGAATGCACCTGCTGTGTTCATAGATCTAATGAACAGAGTGTGTCGTCCATTCCTGGAAAAATTCATCATAGTCTTCATTGACGACATCCTTATCTACTCAAGAAGTGAAGAGGAACATAGCCAACATCTTCGTCAAGTATTACAAAATCTTCGATCAGAAAAACTATATGTGAAGTTTTCAAAGTGTGAGTTTTGGATCACGAAGGTTGATTTCCTAGGTCACGTGGTCAGTTCAGAAGAAATACATGTCGACCCTTCCAAAATAAAGGCAATTGAAAACTGGTCAGCACCCAAAACACCTACAGAAATCCGTCAATTCTTAGGTCTTGCTGGCTATTATCGCAGATTCATCCAGAATTTCTCTCGAATAGCTAAGCCTCTTACCACCCTGACGCAAAAGGGTGTAACTTTTAGCTGGGGAGAAAAGCAAGAAACAACATTCCAATCACTGAAACGAGCTTTGTGTAGCGCACCAATCATGTCTCTTCCTGAAGGGACAGAGGATTTCGTAGTGTACTGTGATGCTTCTAATCAAGGGCTTGGATGTGTTCTTATGCAAAGAGGAAAGGTTATATCCTATGCCTCAAGACAGCTAAAGACACATGAAGTCAACTATACAACACATGACCATGAACTAGGAGCAGTGGTATTTGCACTAAAGATCTAGAGACATTACTTATATGGCACGGAATGCACAGTATTCACGGACCATAAAAGTCTCCAACATATCTTCAATCAGAAAGAGCTAAACATGAGAAAACGACGGTGGGTGGAGCTACTAAACGACTACGATTGTGAGATTCTTTATCACCCGGGTAAAGTTAACGTAGTAGCTGATGCCCTTAGTAGAAAAGAATACTCGGGACGCCGAGTAAAGTCGTTGACCATGACAATCCATTCACATTTATCCACACAGATCAGAGAGGCTCAACTCGAGGCCTTAAAACCTGAAAACATGGCAGGTTAAACCTAAAGAGGAATGGATAAAAACTTCAAAGTCAGGGATGATGGGGTCTATTGTTTCATGAAACAAATCTGGACACCAAAGTTCGGTGGTTACAAAGACGTGGTTATGAATGAAGCACACAAAACCCGATACTCCATTCATCCAGGTTCAGACAAGATGTACCTGGACCTTAAGAAACTATACTGGTGGCCTAACATGAAGTCTGAAATTGCTACCTTTGTGGGCAAGTGCCTTACTTGTGCCAAAGTCAAGGTAGAATACCAGAAACCTTCAGGTTTATTACAACAACCTGAAATCCCTGAATAGAGGTGGGAGCGGATCACAATGGATTTCGTAACCAAGTTACCCATGACATCGGGTGGTTATGATACTATTTGGGTAATCGTCGATAGATTAACCAAATCCGCACACTTCTTACCAATCAAAGAGACCGACAAGATGGAGAAGCTAACAAGAACTTACCTCAAAGAAATCATTAAACTGCACGGTGTGCCAATATCTATTATTTCAGACCGAGATAGTAGATTCACTTCTCGTTTCTGGCAGTCTTTATAAAAATCTTTGGGAACTAGGTTGGACATGAGTACAACCTACCATCCACAAACTGACGGACAAAGTGAGAGGACGATTCAAACTCTAGAAGATATGTTGCGAGCTTGCGTGATAGAATTTGGAAAGGCATGGGATACTCATATACCCCTTGTCGAATTCTCTTACAATAATAGTTATCACACTAGCATAAAGGCTGCTCCTTTCGAAGCTCTTTATGGCCGCAAGTGCAGATCACCTATGTGCTGGGCTGAAGTGGGTGACACGCAGGTAGCTAGAAGTCCAATTACTGATGGTGCTCTCACTGGTCCGGAAATCATTCGCGAAACCACGGAGAAAATCGTACAAATCCGAGAGCGACTTAAAGCTTCCAGAGATAGACAGACAAGCTACGCTGAAAAAAGAAGAAAACCTTTGGAATTCCAGGTTGGAGATCGCGTCATGTTGAAGGTCTCACCCTGGAAAGGCATGATACGCTTTGGAAAGCGTGACAAGCTGAATCCAAGGTACATAGGACCATTCGAGATTCTTGCTAGAATAGGTCCAATAGCTTACAAACTCCAACAACCTCAAGAACTAAGCAACATACATCCTGTTTTCCACGTCTCGAACTTGAAAAAGTGTCTGTCCGACAAGACTCTTGTAATTCCACTCGAGGAAATCGAGATCGACGAGAGCCTTAACTTCGTGGAAGAGCCAGTAGAGATCACGGACCGAGAGGTCAAGCAAACAAAACAAAGTCGTATTCCTATAGTGAAGGTTCGCTGGAATGCCAAGCGGGGACCTGAATTCACTTGGGAGCGCGAGGATCAAATGAAACTGAAATATCCTCATCTTTATGCTTAGTTATTTGTAATAGATTATTTGCTTAAACTCTAATTTCGGGACGAAATTCTCTCTAACGGGGGGATAATGTGACAACCCGAAATTTCTATCTTGTACAGTCTTTCAAATTCAATCACAATCAGACTCGTTTCTGCTATCTTTTAGCATTGTTCAAAGTCTGTTTGAGTGTTCTAAGTCTAGTACATTCAAGGTTTGGGTTTAAGGATGAGTTAACTTAAGTTCATCGTGTTGCATTCGGGCCAAACACTCCCTTTAGAGGAGTATACAGCCGTACACATGTGCACGACCGTACACAGGAGTGTACAACCGTACACATGGGTGTACGGTCGTACACCCAAGTGTGGCGGTGAACCCAAACACACACACATATATATATATATATATATATATATATATATATATATATATATATGTTTTCCCTTCATTCTCTCTCACTTTTCACACTTTCACCTCAAGAAAATCCGATTCTCTCTCAAAGTTCATCAAGTTCTACAACTTAATCATCAAAGATGTAAGTAATTCCTTCCATTAAATTGTTGATACATGGCTTTATCTAGTAAAGATCCATGTTTTCATCCATGAAATCTTCTCTTTTGGTTAGATCTTCAAATCATCATCCAATTCACCAAGAACACTAAGAACACACACTTGTTCTTGAGCCTTGAACTCCTTAGAAGCCTTCAAAAGTGTGAGTATTCCTTTATCAACTAGTTGGACATGTTAAACACTTGATTAAAAGCCTTAAAACGTCATCTGACTCAAGATCATCAAGGGTGTATGGTCGTACACACTTGGTGTGGCCGTACACACCTCAAAACACCCCAAAAGGGCCTCCAAAATGAGAACCTAGTTTATAATCTTGATGAGCAATAGACCCACAAGCTTCCCCATGGTTCAAACACGCTCTTGTGCATGTTTTACCATGAGTGTACGGACGTACACTCCATGGCCGTACACTCCATGGTTAGGCCGTATACACCCCTTTAGTTAATCACATGTGATTCTAACACTTAGTCCAAGTGATTCCTAGTCCCTAAGATGGTTTCTTAGCATATTTAGTTATATAAACACTAATTATATTCATACATGTGTCATTATATGCTATTAGGATCCGTTTGATTTTCAAGACTTCACTTGACACTTAGCATCCTACACCGATCTTACATTTGAAACTTGACACTTAGCATCCTACACCGATCTTACATTTGAATAACTTACTACAGGTGAGTTCATACCCCCGTATTTTCATAGTTTTTACTGTTTTAAGGGGGGGGGGGAATACAAGTCTAACACAAAGATTTTGTGTTATAAACAAATAGTTTCAAATATCTTATCAAAATGTATTTCATTATCAAAATGGATTTCAGTTATCATCAAATCAAATGGTTTTTCAATGATTGTTTCAAAATGACATCAAGTCACCAAAATATATTTCAAAATATTAAACTTCTTTTAAATGTTTTTATAAACTTATATTTCTCCCATAAATCATACTTGTATAAATACACTTATATAAATAAGATTTAAAAGGCTTAGGACTGATAACCCACTTTGGTTCCTTTTCCTTGTTTGGATGTGGGATTATAAGCATCAGTTATTTGTCCGAGTGTCATTTAAATTTTACTTATATATATATATATATATATATATATATATATATATATATATATATATATATATATATATATATATATATATATATATATATATATATATATATATTTGTGTATGTATACAAGTATAAAAGTTAGTTAATTAAGTTTTAATTACCCTTTGTAACATGTTGAGCAAGGGGTTGCCTTCATGAATACTCAGTAACAATTCAGAAAGTGCATATAAATTATAATAGGTATAATTTATGATTCACAGAAAATTAATTCACGATTCAAGTATACTAAAGTACATTGTTTTACAAGAACAAAGGTTTGATTCAAAACTAATTAAGAGTATACATCTTTCAAAATACATGTTAAACATACCAATTCAAGAACATATAGTCAGTCATTTGTTTCAGAATGATTGGGTTTTTCTTATCTATTATACATGTAACGTTTATATGCTTTTATGAGTCAAGTAGTACAGGTTGTTTAATTCATTTAGACAATATAGTAAAGTCCTGACATTATAACCAGAATATCCAGTCGGGGATCGAAACAATGTGTGTATAGATCTATATTGGGATTGACAATCCCGCAGTCGGACTGCTAGCTACAGTCAGGCATACACGCATGTGAGTGACAAATTGTTATCAACATGTTTTCAGCGCATTCATAGCGTTGGGTCAGGCCATCTAGTCAGTATGGTTATAATAACTCATAAAAAAGATATTAACAATACGTTAGTGTATAATTAACTAAACTTAAGTACATTTTCAAAGTACTAGTTTACAAGATACAGTTTAGAGTATTACATTACATTTTACAATAACAGATGATGAAATCAGACATACTCTCAGATACAAGTTTACAAAAGGATTACAAATACAGAACATTGGTTTACAAATAGAACTGTTTTATGTAACAAAAACTACTTTTCATATACAGAAAACATTCTTTCAAACATAAATATTTATGCACTCACTCAACTTTATGTTGATACTCTCTTTTCAAATTACTTGTATTCTCAGGGAACCAGTAGACAGGTACTCCCCGTGCTTTTGAGAAGATGGAGCTATTTATGTCTTGTCTTTTTCTTTTGTATAACTATTTGGTTTCAGTATACTATGATGAAACACATGTAAATACTTATACTTTTTAAATATAGTGGTTGTTTTTACTCTGATTACTATAATGTATGTGTTGCGATACTACAAATGAAGTCCTCCACCCCCGGACGTTTCCGCCATCTGGTTTGGGGGTGTGACATCTAGTATACTTTAGGTTGGATATATAAATATACACAAGCACTAGTATATTTTACGGTATATGCCTGAAATTGTATTATGTGCTAAATAAGAGTTATCATATAGCATAACTTAGGTTGAATACCTTACTTGCTATAATATACACTAGCATACATTAGGAGAAATGCCTTATATATGCTAAATGATATATAATATAGCATGCCTTAAGTCGCTTACCCAAATTTCTATTATAAAAAAAGATCTAAGGTCGATTTTCGACCTTGGTTTGCAAAATTTATGTATTCAAGATTCTAATTAATGTATTATAACTAACATATGACTTTTCGGGGTGATAAGGAGGGTCTACATGTTTGAACATAAATATAATCTTCCTTATCATAACATGCTCGCGATTCTGATACCTTGAACAAATTGTTCTAGTGTATAGATAATCATGATTAGAACGCATAGCAGACTAGGGAATCGTAGCAAAGATCAACAGACTGAACCTCGACATGTGATCGAGAGTGCTCCGAAAGTCGTGCCAGCAACTGAACAAATCAAAATGGCAGGAGTCCAAGCGATGATTCGGGCAATGTTAGCTAAAAAAATAGAGAAGACCAAACAACTGCCCAAGAGAATAGGAGAGAATTCACTGCATAGATTGTTGAACTAGTGCTGAATGAAGATAAGCCCAAAGAAGGAAGAAGTAGTAAAGCTCTAAATCTAAATAAACCACAAAGGGTTTGAAGAAACAAAACCGAAGAAGAGGTTGACATAAATGGATGCCAGTATGAGGAATTCAGGGCATCCAAACCACCAAGACATTCTAGAGAACCAACGCCAATGATAGTTATGGATTCGATATATGAAATGGGAATGGCGTTTGAAAGCTGCGACTGTAGCAACAAACGGAAAACAATCTTTGCAGCCAGACAACTAAAGCCTAGTGGGTTAAGCTGATGGAAACCATTTCCTGAAACTATGCCAAAGGGACAAGCAAGGAAGATGCCATGGGAGGATTTCCTTGTGTAATTAAAAAGAGAAAACTACTCAGCATGAGACCTTTTTCAAAGTAAGAAAGGAATTCCAAGTCTGAAGAAAGGAAAGATGAGCATTAGCAACTATCCTTTATCCTTTATTGAGAAAATGAAGTTAGTTCCTTACTTGGTTCCTACTGAAATATCTAAGATAAAAAGATTTTCTGATGGACTACCAATGGATTTTGATCCAACGGTGAAAGTAGCAAATACTTTGGAAGCAGTTCTCTGAGTTTCCAAATCTCTTGAAGACATAATCAAGGGGGAACCGCCGACCAAGCTGAAATCGAAGGGAAGAGGAAGAATGAAGGATCCTTAAAACCCAATAAAAAGTAGGTTTTCAAAACCTAGCCCCAACAGCAAGAAGTTTAGGGGAAACAAAGAGGATGAATGGTGTGAAAATGCAGAAAGAAGCATTTTGGGCAATACATAGAAGATGTGATATGCTACAGGTATGGCAAGATCGATCACTATTCCAGCCAATGTACATCCAATCAAAGTATGTGCTTCAAGTGTGGTGAACCAGGTCATTTCAAAAATTACCACGCAAGGAAGAAGGAAGCTGCAACACCAAATGTGCCATCAAAACCAAAGGCATAAGCATGCTGAATGACTCTCAGAGCTATAAAAGAGAAAGCATATATCGCCCCCAGGAAGTCAGTAGGAGGAAGCTACTTATCCAAGAAGTTTAGGACATGAAGTGGTCATCCCACATAGATAATATTGTAGTATGTAGTTTGATATGAGAGGCTTAGAGCATAATAAACTTTGAATATGATTATAATCATTTTTAGAAGATATACAATCTCTAGCTATTCTATACTATTCAATGTTTTAAGTTGTTATGTGATTCTTTTCTCATATAGTCACTTGGGGATCGCACGACAAATCTTGGACTGAATATGAGTATGTATGAAAGGTAGCACAGGCCTATACTATCGGAATCACAGGACTCGCACTTAGATCAGGAAGAGTCACGACGTTACTTAGGCACTAGTAGTTGAGTTTTTTTTTGTTTGTATCCATCGCTACCATCATTGCGGTAATGACTAAAAAATGAACGTTATTCCAACCTTGGTAGTCATAACGAATCAAGTCCGATTACGATAAATATGCAAAGTAAGTTACTTGGTTCAGAGAACCATGTTTGATGTAGTATACGAATTTAGTCAAGGGTTTTAAGGAAAAGATAATTGAAGCAATCAACATAAGTATCCCAGCCATCATTAAGGTGAAGCAGCTAGTAGTCAGAAATGCTAGCTATAATGATGTGGTTGTAACATACTAGAACATGAAGGAAGGTGTATTTCATCCGATGAAGATCAAGTGTGTAACTCGAAGGTTAGGAATGAAATCCCAACATAAAATAAAGAGAAAATGAAAGGTTGAGCACAAATAATAGATAATAAGTCCAAGCATTTGATACTCGTTTGGAGATACATAAGAGTTACAGTTATTACCTAGAATGGAAAGGTAACATGCAGAATCATTATACAAGCCGTGTTTTGCTGATGATTCTGTGACATACTCATTCTAAGGGGGAGATAATTGTAACGCCCACAACATCAGGCTAGACATTAATATATAATAAGTGATACTTATTATAATTTGAGCCCTCGAATACAGAGATCAATATTCTTGTGCATTGCAGACTACATGTTATATGTCACTTAGGGAATTTATCGATAAGCGATAAAACATCATTTGTATAGAAGGTTATTTAGGATAAATAATATTTGCCAAATTTTTAGTAATCATAAAACCGAGAGAGTACATATAGAGAACGTCCAAATTTGACTTCATATGAAGAAGTTATGAGTTTTTGAAGTTGCAGCATAGTAGTGTGCGAAACAGAAACTGAATTTAAAACAGTCGATTTCCAGGCAAAACAATCTAAACGAGAGTTTAAGATCTCGTAATTAGGGGTTCGTCAATAAAAAGATAGTCGAGAATGGATATCGTATGAAATAGTTATAATTTTTACACGGACTTTAATAGTCCAAGCTTGTTGAAAATATTACTTTAAAAATAAAGTGAGAATTAGACGACGGAGTCTAAACAAAAGTTGTAGAAGATTCCCCGGCGGAACCAAGTGCAGGAGTCATGGTGCGTGCTTCTAGAAGCCAGCTATGTCAATCAACTGAAAGCTGATTATGTCTTACGAGGAGGGAGGCTGACCAGAGCCAGGGCGTGAAGCGCCTCCATGAAATTCGCCCTAAAAATAGCAGGCAGCCCTCCTTGCATTCCCTCACACCACAGAGCAATTCCTATGGATTTCTTCCACAAAAAATCGAATTTCTTTAGCAGTTAAGGTATTCTATGGAGGCTATGGAGTCTCTAAGAGCCCGTAAAGTAGAAGCTCTCGAGTCAAAGTTCTGCCAGTGCAGTTTTCAAACTTTTATCAAGAAGCTCTCTATTAGTTAAGCTACATTTATATTGGTTTCAGTGTAACTTATATTTATGATCATAGTCATTATTATGAATCTATAAATAAGATTTATCAGAGGTTTGATTTTGTAATACTGATTGATCTAATTACGGGGATGATGACTAGGATGGATTTAGTGAGGTGTTTAAAGTGGAATTTCCAAAGAGTATACTTTGCATACTAAACAGACCCTACCTCCGATATGATCCTACTTGGTTGTTCCTTATTTAATGGATCTTGATCTAGACATTAGGATTAGTAATGAATTTAGACTATCATTAGTCACCAGGAACATTTGAATAAGACTGAATATTAATCAGACTTAGGTCACGTCAAACGAAAAGTTAAGATGTTAAGCGAAGCCCTTCCCATATCACCAGTAATCTACGTAAGTCATGTGAGTGCATAGTCCCTTTCAAGAACATGGTTTTAATACAAGTATTAATTAAAGTATTAAATATATGTTGAAAAGTTTATATGTAAGCTATATGCTTATTGCGTGGAATATGCATTGGAAATGGATTTGATGATATACGATCGGCGAACCAGATATGGTTCTATATGTATTAAGATATATATATATATATATATATATATATATATATATATATATATATATATATATTACATGATAAAAATAATAGAAATATTATTAGATAGAAAGATAAAAGTATATTAATACCTAAATACTATGTGTTAAATATATACACTTAATTAGGATACCCTTTCCAAAACAGAGTTAGTATTGGAAGCATAATAGTTTTGCTCGTTAATAAGATAAGAATTATTATAGATGCCTAGTTCAAGTAATTTTGATATTGGGTAGTCTCATTCAAAGAATTTTTGTAAGTTAGGAACGGAGAGTAGAGTTCTATTTCATGACACTTTTAGGTGTGGATGGTACGAAATAAGTACCGAGGTCCAATATTCCTTCTTGGATGACTAGAAATGGTGGGTATGGATTAGTCAATTGTAATGATATTTATGGTCATCTCCCAGTCGAAAATGACATAACTAGATCATTCTAGACGGTTATGTAAATTACGTTGCTAGTGTGGGTTCATAACCTACAGACGTAGATGGAGTGGGATACTATATTCATCGAAATACACAAAGGAATCAAGTGCCTTTATCACTTACACTAGCCAAGGAATCCCCTAGCTGGTAGTCAAACCCTTGATTTAAAACGATTTAGCTTCCCAATAATCACGGACTTAGATCTGTGAGGATCGGTTAGAATGGGTATTAATGGTTTATTGGTATCTAATTTTGAGATATATTGTTTGGTAACAGTTGGTTTTGCAGGATTAAGATATATATATATATATATATATATATATATATATATATATATATATATATATATATATATATTATAGCATTATGGGATTGAAATCCCTATATATGTCACCAGGTTTCCCACATTGGCCCACTCAGTTTGTATGCATCATAGGTATCAAGACTCTTAAGCTACTGGAACTTGATTAGGATGCAGAGTGATTAAGAGATAGCATGCAATAATGTTCAGGACTATTAGGTCTTCACACTGTAACTTATGTACATGTACTGCTTATGACATCCTTAGGATTTTATTTGAGATAATCATTGTTCTCAAAAAGATTTTATATAGTCGGATTTTCTGCAAATGAAGTATCATGAATTTTAAAATGTAAATAAAGTTCTTTTTGGTTCTGAGAATTAGAGGATGTCACATTTTGGGTTACACGTAAGAAGGACTCTCATATAACCACCCAATATTTAATGAAAAAAACAAAAAATATAAGAAGGACGGTCATGTAACCACCCAATATACTCTAATTTTTAATAACATCAACCGTTAGGCTCAAAAATAGGTACACGAAAAGTGGCATCACTTTGAGAGCATGTTAGCATTTGTAAATTTTATAAGCTACCTACAAGCCATAAATAAAAATTTCGAAAAAATTCAATTCCTTATGAGTGAGATTTGACCTTGGTAGTGAATAAATCCCTACCGTGCGTAAGAATTTACGACGATGAGAATTACAAAGCGAATGGATGACTTTTTGAAATGTTCACCAACATGACAATTGTAGTACTAATCAAAGTAGGAATTATGAGATGAAGAATGCTTAAAACAAAAACCATGTAAGAGAGTTATGATTTTAATAAGATCGTAACCGTAACAAAAACTAGTCAAAAAATAAAAGTCAGAACTAGCCAAAATGATAAAAAGGAAAGTTGTAGTATATAACAAAATCCACACAAATATATAAGAGTCATTGAAAACAGAGTTTGTATATGAGAGTTTTTTGAAGTTTCGAAGATTATAACACTGTTGGGTTTTGAGCATTCTAACACTCCTTAGTTTACATGCAACCCTAAATACCTTGGATCTATGTTTTCTCTTATATACATGCAAATATGAGTACTCCAAGGTATTACCCTAACTAGCATACAAAACAATGATACTTGGGTAATAAACTAGATATAAATACATGTTGGGTTTTTGGTATAATACAATATCCTATGGTGCACATACAATCCTAAATACCTTGGATCTATGTTTTCACTAATTATACATGCAAATGGTTTCCAAGGCATTAAACCTATAACTAGCATACATTTGACATAAACCATATAAGATACTAGTTAGGATAACATACCTTTTGATGGAGCTTGAAGTCTTGGTGTATTTGGCCTTAAAGAGCTTATCCCCAATAGCGTGGAAGCCTCAAATGAAGTCACAACACATCATGGACAAAGCTAGAACTTGAGAGAGAATTCCATGCACCCAAAAACACCCATGAACTCTAAGAATGACTCAAGTGGTGTTTTTTAGGCTAAGAGCATGTATTTATATGTGTGGATTCCAAGGGTCAGGGGTATAACCCAAATCCATACCCATGGGTTTTATGATCCATGGTTCATGTGGCCCAACTCTTTATGTATCCATACATAAACTTCGTCCAACATGGATCATAAGCCCAACACTAGTTAGGATAACATACCTTGTTGATGTAGCTTGACTCCATGAAGCTCGAGAGCCTAGTGCCCCAAGTGTGACACCTCAAATGGTTCACACAACATCACCAACACATAGAATAACCATGAGAAGAAGACACTCAAGCTCAAATTGGCTCGCCCTCATATATGTATCACTAGTGCCTATTTCTTGAGCTAAAGGGGTCCTTATATAGTGTGCACATTAGGGTTACACCATGTAACCCATGACTTTACCCATTCCTTATGCTCCATGGGTTTTAACCTCCATGGAGTATCCATGGATCACCACATGGGTTAAACCCAACATAAGGAATAATGGATCATAAGCCCACATATATAAGAATGAATGATTTACACAATCAATCCCCATATATTTAATTAGTCTCTTTTTGATCGCTAAATTAAGTCCAAATTAATTCTTGATAAATACTAATTAAATAACATGATTTCATATTAATATATTAGAACTTATAGTATATTAATATGTCACAAATGTCCTCTCCTCACAAACGGTCTATCCAAATGTTCTGATGCCATGCAGCCCAAACGGACCATGCCGAGTCGGGTCAAGTACATACCAATTATAGTTATGGACTTAGAGACTAATCCAACAGTCTCCCACTTGGATAAGTCTAAAACTGTTATTGCGTATGACTTCAAAAACCAACTGGCAATCGTAGCTCTCAAAAGCCGCTGTCGAACTCTGACCTTGTCAATGAACTCTGACCTTTGTCAATAACTTGTCCATTAGATAAGGGATCATATATTCATCCATTCTAGATATCATATGGACTGAGACATGGATTATAAATCATTCTCTCTGTCCATTTGTTGTTTCCCGATTTCCGGTTTATGACGACTGACTAACTGAACAAATCAAATCAGTCCAGGCCCGGCCGAGCACTTATATTTGTCATCACTAAATCATCGAGGGGCCCACAGATATCTCTTTATCCCGAAGATAAAAGGAATGGATAAACTTCGACTCATATGGCTTGTTCTACTACTTGTTGAATCATACACAAAGGCACGTTTTATAACATCGAGTTACCAATGTGTTTTCGTGCAATCAATGTATAACCAACTCATAGTAACAACTCATATCTCTAGGTTTGAAGAATATAAGATATTATCATCTCATGATCACTCGTGATAAAATCCATGAAGTGAGTCAAATGAGCGTGGGTTGAATCCAATACTCAGAACTTATGAGCACTCATGAGTGTTGTAGCACCGCTTTGTCCAACATCTTAGACCTCTACAAGCCAACCCATGACAGTCTTGATTCATATCTACTTCCAACATATGACCGACTGTGGATGGTTTGAATAACTTAGTCATTCAGGAAGAACAACCTAGTTATTCTGTAAGTCAAAACATGCAAAGTGAAACACAAGAATAATCGAATCCAATATGGTCTCAAAACTTATGAATATAAGTAAAACACCTTTTATTTATCACCATATTGATTACCCATCATTCATTGCATACTGTTTCAAACTATCAACTTTATACTTGAATTAAAACAATAGTTGTCCCATGCTCCGAGCATGTACACTATGTTTTCTAAACACTAGTCATGCCATACACCAAGTATGTACACTATGTTTTTCCTATGATCTTTACTTTGTGAAATAGATCTATTGAACATAATTCCAATGATTCTCATTTCACAATCCCAAATCCTTACCGCAAACACAAGAATTCCAAATTCCTGCCATTTACCTAAATCTTGATAGATTCTAAACTTATATGCATTGATCCTCTTGTAATGATTATGCACAAAGTCACAAAGACTTGTCAACAGACATTACAGAGTATTCCAATGGAGATCATTCCATGGAACCGAAGTCTCAAATTTAAAGTACATCGCTTTGAACATCCTCCTTGCATTAAGTTTCCTAATCTTACACAAATTTAATGAACAACTACCACCTATGGGAATATTTCCATATTCTCATTTTGACTATCACTTCTGAACAAGAGTTGATGTCACACCCCCAAACCAAGGATGGCAGAAACGTCCGGGGGTGGAGGACTTCATGTATAGTATCACAACAACGAGTATAATAGTGCTCAAAGTAAATACAACCATCATAAATATAACCGAAAAGGTTACACCATAGTATATGTTTACATGTTTCAAAATCAATTACATTATGATGACAAAATGAATTTGTTTGACGATTTAATGTCTCATCCTCAAAATGCTGTTGGTTTCCTATTTCACTGATTTCCTGAGAATACAAGTAGTTTTGAAAAGTGTCAACAATTAAGTTGGTGAGTTCATAAGAGTTTTGTTTGAGAAAGAAACCGTTTTCCTTGTAAAAGTGACAGAGTATGTTTCCAGAAAACCCAATATTTTCTTTGTTAAGTATGAAATGAATGCTCCTATGTTATGCGATAATGAACCCTAGAAAGACCCATAGATTCCTTCTGTAATCGCCCAACGTATATAAGTTATATAAAATTTAAGTTAAATAAACCGTTGAATATAATGGGTCTGCCCTAGGTCCACAACCAAACAAGGAACAGGAGATAAGGCGAGCCCACCAATTCTAAGTCGATTGAGACTAGATTCTTATATAACTCTAGCATATACACTTAGCAATTATAGCTGAAGTATAGCAATTCTAGATGAGATGTAGTTTTAATAGAAATATGTTTCCAAAGAAAATCCAATATTTTCCTCATAAAAATCATGTAGTCCTAAATTCCAGGACCGAGGATATGTGTGTGTTTTATACTTATAGTGTTCCTAGTAGTAATGTGTTTCCAAAGAAAATCCAATATTTTCCTTATAAAAGTTATGTAGTCTTAAATCCCAGGACCGAGAATATATGTGTGTTTTGTACTTATAGTGTTCCTAATAGTAATGTGTTTCTAAAGAAAATCTAATATTTTCCTTATAAAAGTTATGTAGTCCTAAATCCCAGGACCGAGAATATATGTGTGTTTTGTACTTATAACGTATTTGTAGTTTTAAATAGATAAAACCCCTTTTCAAAGTAGAATTTTCCTTGTAAACTTGAAAGATTGTTAACTCCCTATGTGAGTCGCTATAACCATACTATGACGAGAAATAACCTGCACAACGTTTTTCTGACGTTAAGATACTATGACTCTTGTCACCCGCAGACCTGCCAGTCCGACTGTAGCTAGCAGCGAGGTGTGGGGTGTCAATCACAATATAGATCTATACACAATTATCACGCTCTCCCTACAAGAGACTCTGGTCATAACTTACAGGAATTGGGATCCCGCACTCGAACGTACGGGGAGAGAATTGCCTCACAACCTAAGTTAACTAGTTTACACATAGTTTGATATTAAAACCTCTTCCATGGAGGAAGTAAAATCACCTTTTATGAATAAATTAGTGATATGAAATCCTTAAACTATTACTATTATAGTTTATCATGTAGTATATGAAAAACCCATTTGTTTTTTAGAGTAAAACCTTTTTCATGTAGTAAAAATCCATAAACTATGCTTATTGTAGTTTATTATACGTGTTCGAAATGAATGAAGAAACCTTATCATGAATGACTAAATTTCAGTTTACAATGATAAACTAACAAGAAAATACTTTCAATATTTAGAACTTATTGTTATACACTTTGCTCAACATACTACAAAGTGTTATGAAAATTGTAAGTTGTTAACTAGTTTTTAACCTTTCAGTACTGTTTTAGAAAAATCATAGAAAAATCATACGAAGTCGAAAACTGAATCCGTAAATACTGAGAGTTTCCAAAATATGTCTAGCTTATTCATAATTTTTATTATGCTTTTTAGAAGTCTTTAACTTGTGTTAAAATGTTCATATTCACAGACTGGTCCGAATTCGTTTCTGAAATGATAGGCAGTTTTGTAAAAATCACCATAAATCGTACAAAAATCGTATGGAGATGTGCAAGTGGTTATTTTAGGGGTATGAACTCACCTTGAGTGATTTCAGTGGATGGATGATGAAGAAAAGAAGTGTTCAACTCAAGAACACTTAGAAGATTGCTTGAAGATTCGAAGAACTAACACAAATATGATGAAGTTTGTGTAAGCAACCTATGATTTGAATAGAAAGATGTGGAATAATCATATGAAGGATGATAATACTTACCAAAAGTAGAAGAAAATCTTGGAGAATAGCCTTGAATCTCGAAATTTAGAGAGAAAAAGTGAGAGAGAATGAAGTTTGTTCTTTGGTGGAAAATGAGAGAAAATAGAGGAGAGAGGGGGGTTTTCCAGCCTTGGATCAAGGATGTGGCTGGAAAATGATAGAAAAAGTACAATGAAAGGGCTAGGTATGGTGGAAGGACAAGGGGTTGTACTATGAAGGTATGGGGAGGTTGCTTGTGTCCTTGTCCAAAGGATAAGTCAACACTCCACCTAAATATCTCACCAAATAGATTTTATTCTTAGACAATGATTTTCCTCAAAATATGATTAAAATATGAATATTTAGGGTTTTATATGTCAAAATACGAGTTTGGGTGAAAATCCCACATTAAAATAATTAAAAACAGGCTTAAAATCCCACATTAAAATAATTAGGTCAAGATCTCAGACCGAAGGTGGCCTCTCGGTCCCTTAGCAGGTTCGGTTCTCAGGGGGTGGTTTCGGTTCTTAGGAGGTTTCGTTTCCTTAAGGGAGGTTCGGCTCCTTGAGAGGGTTCGGCTCCTTAGAAGGGTTCAGCTCCTTGAGAGGGTTCGGCTCCTTAAGAGGTTTCGGCTCCTTAAGGCTGTTTTTCGCGTAGACTTCCGTTTTCGAGCGGTTTTTGACTAAATCGAGGGTCGGGATGCTCCAAGTGATTATAAGAAGTTGAGAGAGATTTGGGAGAGATTTGACATACTTGGAGAGATTTGACATACTTGGAGAGATTTGGGAGAGATTTCACATACTTGGAGAGATTTCTCGTACAGAGAGAGATTTTGGAGAGATTACACATTCTTGGAGAGATTTCTCATACAGAGAGAGATTTGCGACAGGTTTCACATTCTTGGAGAGATTTCTCATACAGAGAGAGATTTGGGAGAGATTTCACACACTTAGAGAGATTTCTCATTCAGAGAGAGATTTGGGAGAGATTTCACATTCTTGGAGAGATTTCTCATACAGAGAGAGATTTGGGAGAGATTTCACATTCTTGGAGAGATTTCTCATACAAAGCGTTTTGGGAGAGTAAGAGTGAAAGAGATTGGGAGAGACTTCTTTTGTGACCTTTTTGAGTGTTTGGCTTCGTAACGCAAGGTTTGTAAATCTCGTTAAGTCTCGTTATGATTGTTATATGCCCCCGAGGGTTACGGAATAATGTTTTATCGAATAGTTTCATCACTTGCCCTAATTAGGGTTTAAAATTTCCGAACACGTGAAAACTCTAAGTGATACTTTATATTAAGATTGCGAGGAGTACAATACGAATCATAATGGAAACCCTAATATACAAGGGTTAGATGAGTTGACCGGTTTGACTTGTTGACTTTAGTTGACTTTGACTTGGCCAAAAATTGACGGTTGTCAAATCATCCCCTCGTTTCTTCTGCTGGTTTGTTCGTCACACTCCTCCTGCTCCTCCGTCACTCTTCTTAGTTGGAAAGTCCCTCTTGAAGTGTCCTATTTCACCGCATAGGTACCATACTGGGCCAACCCTGGTATTGGTGATTGAAGGGAGGTGCTGGGTTTGGTTCCTGCAGAAACGGGCAGTATGTCCGTTCTTGTTGCAGTTTTTACAGTGCATCACCCGACAAGCCCCATTGTGATGGAAGTTACACTTGTTACATTTTGGGAGTGCTCCCTTATATGGTCTGGCCGGTGCTTGGGTGACAGACCGTGTGGCTAGTGTCGAGGCATGTGTCGTGACTGCTGTTGTAATGGCAGGGGTGGCCATTGGTTGTTGTCTTTTAGCGAATCTTTGAGATAGGTTGCGCTTCTTTTTGTCCCAAAACTTTCGTTTCTTGCACTTGGGTTTGTGGTCTGAGGCGTATTCGTTGGCAGACACCCGTTGGCATTCTTGATTGTTACTGAGGTTAGAATTGCCAACACCACCTTCACCTCTGCTGGTGTTGTTAGCATTGAGTTGCGCCATGACGGCTGTCACGGCTGCCGTGACTGCAGCTTGAAAAGTAGCAGAGTCTATTTGCAGGGTTGGCGCCTTGCTAGTTGGTTGGTTGCCTCTTGGTGAAGACATAGTTCTGTTTCATGATGAAAAACGACTTCGTGAGTGGGGATGATTATCTCAAGTGCATTCTTACGATTTATATTCACATATATAAATTTTTGCACATTGCTGTACTATTCTTAGTGTTTCTGCTAACGTTTCTGAGACGGAGTTATGGTAGTTAGTAGAAGTAGGTTTCGTACAGGCGTTAAGCTTTACTCATCTTAGGATCATGTTTGCCCAAACACACTTAGCTGAGGAGTTCTGATGGGATCCGGTGCATTAGTGCTGGTATGATCGCACCCTATAGGTCTACGAAGAAGGCACCTTTCAACCAAAATGTTTAAAGGTGAGACGATAATGAGTCTTTAGAATGGCTATACGTCGCGCGTTTTCTAACTAAGTTTATCTTAGTTCAAAGTGTAACATATTCCGGTGCTTATGGTGTTTTGAAAGCAATTCATAATGAAAGTCTATATATAACGAACCCATGTATTTTAGTAGTTCTGTATCCAAGTGAAACCTTGTAATTTGATCCAAGCTAGGTCCTTCTTACGACCAATTGATATATGCTTAGTTATATAATTAAGACTAAATAAACCTTCGAGTCCATTAGGTATGTCCAAAGCCCATCTTGTTAATATGATTCTATTAATTATGGTTTCAGAGAAAATTTTGACCTCGATGCAGGTCTACCTCACATCCATGCAAGGAAAAGTTTTGACAGCAAATAGATCCCCCGATTAGTATAACCGCTAAAATCGCAGTGTTGAGCTTACACATAGAATAGAGTAGCACCAACGCATACTCATGAACCTAATCTACAAGGTCTTGTGAGCAGTATGAACTCTACTCACGACGATCCGTCCCTTGCGATGCCTGAGGCAAGGTCGATGCACCTTGCAGCTCTACCAATCGACGTTTGGCTGGAACCATTCTCTCTTCGAATGTCGTGTGTCTACCCTGTTACTCTTTTGCCTCTGCCCGAGCGGCGATAAGGTCCTAAAAAGAAAGTTGGTCTCTGAAATAGTAGTCTCGGGTACGTGAGATAGTAGGGTCTGTAGTAGCGCGCAGTTTCCGAACTCGGTTTGTAGTCTCCCTGTTTTAATCCCCAATGTTCGCGATCTGCCCGGTCTTTGCCGGGAGGGCTCTGTCAGTCGGTCCCCCGTGGTTGAGGTCATAGCAACCTCGTTGGTCTCCAAATGGTGACTGCTGTCATTGCTGTCGACTCCAACCCTCGATCACGGTTGCCCAACGGGGCACAGGTCCGATGTAGTCGAAACGGTTCGCGGGAACCTTGGCTATGTATGGAGGGTTGATTACCTCCGGTTCTTCTTCTGATTCTTCTCATAACCATCCACCATTTCCCTGGTTGGGAAAGTAGGGGTCGCCTGGTAAGTAGAATCTTGCTATGTTATACGTGCGAGAATAGGAGGGGTAGAAGAGATAATTAATAGACGTCTAATCCTATAATTACATATAGGGGTGATCCTTATTAGTCATGTCTATAATCACATAGTGCATACCAGTTATACATAATCTGATATAGAATAGACCTCCGAATAAATGACTCTACTCTAAGTCCACAACCAAACAAGGAACAGGAAATAAAGCAATAGTCATAGATTCTGAGTCTATAATATCTTTAATTATGTATAACCTTAGCGTATGCACTCAGTCATTATAACTTACTAATAGGGATCTTTAGTTTTCACATACGTTGGTTATAGTATCACAAAATACTCCTATAGTATTTTAATGTTTGACTTATGTTTTTCAATGTTTGTTTGTAGATAGAATTGGTAAGTTTTTAGACTTGTTGCAACGCTACAACTATTCCCGGGCATATGCTAATCACTTCTGGGTTAGACATAGTTGATCAGGCTATGTCATTCCCAGACCTGACCATACATCCCCAAGCCTACTTGTGTCGTTCAACAATCACCACTTGTCACACCCCCAAACCAAGGATGGCGGAAACGTCCGGGGGTGGAGGACTTCATGTATAGTATCATAACAACATTTTGCAATAGTGATCAAAGTAAACACAACCAACATATATATATATATATATATATATATATATATATATATATATATATATATATATATGAAAGAGTTACATCATTGTATGAATTACATGTTTCCAAATCAATTATGTTGACAAAACGTGAAATGTTTGACGCCTTAACGTCCCATCCTCAAAAGCACTTGGTTACCTGTTTAGTGATTTCCTGAGAATAAAAGTTGGTTTGAAAAAGTGTCAACACAAAGGTTGGTGAGTTCATAAGTTTTTGTATGCAATTATGAAAACCTTTTTCTTGTAAAAGTAGTGTCCGTTCCAGAAAATCCAATATTTTCCTTAATGTGTAAATGTAGTCTTAAAACCCAAAGACCAGAATGTATAATTAATTTGTCATATTTATAGTAAAACAATGCAATTTTAAATCGACATAAACTCGTTTAATTTCAATGAAATTCCCGTAAATTCTATGTTTGTTAATACTTTAATGTGAGTTATTATAACCATGATATGACCTAGTTGGCCTGAAACGACGTTCTTCAGGCGTCGAAAATGTTATGACATTTGTCACCTCAGACCTGCCGGTATAGCTGTTGCATGCAGCTCAGGTGTGGGTTTGTCAAACCCAATATAGATCTATATACAACTATCACGCTCTCCCTCCAGGAGACTCTGGTTACAATACAGGACTTATTGATAATGTGAAGCGAATGTCTCACAAAAGTCATTAACGAATTTACATGTGATGTAATGAAAATCCCTTTTGTATAAATGTATCATTTTTGTATGAGTGTGTTATGTAATGTATCATAAACTATACCTATTATAGTTTATCAAAACACGGGTAGTAGTGGTAATGTACATAAACTACACTTAACATAGTTTATTCAATTATTTGTATGTAATGGATGTACTATAATTATAACAATTTGTTATCTTCTATGTTCTATATATATCAAAATCCATTTGTTAACTGATGCATGTCCATATACTAAGACAAAATGTCATTTATTGTAATAACATATATTCACATAAAGATATACACCTTGCTCGACATGTTACAAGGTGAAATGAAATTGATAGCATTTTTCTGTTGTTAACATTTTCTATTACTGTTCTTAGAAAATTCATAGAAAATTCATAACAGGTCCAAATCAGAATCCGTAAATTCTGGGAGTTTGGAAAACGTGTCTAGTTTGCTCATAAATGTTCTCATGATTTTTAGTGGTCCCCAACATGTGTGTAAACGTCCATAATCACAGACTGGTCGGGATTGATGTTTGAAATGATAGGCAGTTTTGTAAAAATCACCATAAATTTTAGAAAAATCGTATGGAGATGTGAAAGTAGCCATTTTAAAGCAAAGGACTTGAACTACTTGCACCTTGTACAGTTTTCAAAAACTAATATGTGTAGGTTGTCCAAAACAGTCTGTGATTGAAGTCCAACTTTTCTTATGAAAGCTGTTGGAAAAGTTTAGTTGTGTTCTTGATGATTTAACTTGTATTCCCCCCCTTAAAACTTAAGAAAACATGAAATGTAGGGGTATGAACTCACCTTGTGTGATTTCAGTGGATGGAGGTTGAAGGAGAGAAGTGTTCAACTCAAGAACACTTGAAGGATTGCTTGAAGATTCGAGAATCTAACACCCTATTGATGGAGTTTGTGTAAGGAATCAATGATTTGAGTAAAAGGAAATGTAATAACCATAAGGAGGGTGATGATACTTACCAAATGAAGGAGAAAAGCTGGAAAATGCCTTGGAAATCTCGAATTTGTGTGAGAGAATTTGAGAGAAAAGTGGGTTTGATCTTTGGTGGAAATGAGGGAAGTGAGTGAGAATAAGGAGAGAGAGAGAGAGAGGGAGTTGTTCCTGCTCCAAAACGTGGGAATGGCTGAAAAATATGATGAGAAAGTACCTTGACATGACCAGGGTAGGGTGGGAGGAGTGGCTGGCCATAGAGTGGGTGAGGGGGGGGGGGGGTTGCTTGTGTCATAAAGTAAAGCAAGGTCAACACTCCACCTTAATTACTCCAACCACTAAATCTTGGATAAGATTTGCATTAAAAACGTGAGTAATTAAGATATATGGGTCTTAATATGTTAAAATAAAGTTTTGGGTGGAAATCCCCCGTTAAAATAATTAAAGACGGACTTAAAACTGAGTCGGGGTTGAAAACCGGGTAAAAAAATGGCAAAATCCGAAGTCAGGAGGGTGACTTCGGCCTTAACAGCCTTAGATCCGAGGTGGGGCTTGGTCGCGGATGCGGATTCAAATAGAAAAGAAGGTTGCGGTCCGATCAGGTAGAACCGGAGGCGACTTCGGATGCGGCTGCAGTCGGTGGCTGCGGCTGTTGGCTGCGGTCGATGGCTGCGGCTGCTGGCTGCGGCTCGCTGGCTGCGGCTGCTCAAGGAGACTCCGGTCCAAGGAGGGTTTGGCCCCTATAGGGGGACTTCGGCCTTAAAAGGGGTTTCGGGTCTTTCGGGGTATTTTTCCCGTTCTAACCCCGTTTTAAGCGATTTTTTATCCGGTTAAGGGTCGGGATGACCCGAATGGTTTCAAAAAGTTACGGGAACTTTTGAGAGAGATTTGGGAGAGATTTGGGAGAGATTTCAAATAGAAGGAGATAGAGGGAAAACGGTTGAGGGAGGTTTCGTTTGTGACCTTTTTGAGTGTCCGGCTTCGCAATGCAAGGTCCGTAAACCCCGTTAAGTCATGTTTTAGTGTCCTACACACTCCCGATGAGTGTGCAATAGTGTTTTATCTCTTTGGTTCATTGTTTAGCATTATCAAGGCTAAGGAAAATTAAACACACGAATTTTCCAAATGATGTTTTCTCATTAAAATAGCGAGTTGTTTAGTAATTACATAGAGTAAACCCTAACATACAAGGGTTAACTGAGTTGACCGGTTTGACTTGTTGACTTTGTTTGACTTTGACTTGACTGGAAATTGATGATTGTCACACCACTTTTGTTTTGTCTTAGAATGATGTTGACCTTAGTATGTATGCATGCATGTATACTTTTAACAAGAAACTATTTATTTCTAAAGGTATAGTTATTTGAAAATGTTAAATCAGAGACCTTAGTCCCAATGCATTTATAGTTTGTATATCTTATGTGGTTTGATATACTTAGTTCACTATAAACAATGCTCTGATACCAATATGTCACACCCCCAAACCAAGGATGGCGGAAACGTCCGAGGGTGGAGGACTTCATGTATAGTATCACAACAACGAGTATAATAGTGCTCAAAGTAAATACAACCATCATAAATATAATTGAAAAGGTTACACCATAGTATATGTTTACATGTTTCAAAATCAATTACATTATGATGACAAAATGAACTTGTTTGACGATTTAACGTCCCATCCTCAAAATGTTGTTGGTTTCCTGTTTCACTGATTTCCTGAGAATACAAGTAGTTTTGAAAAGTGTCAACAATTAAGTTGGTGAGTTCATAAGAGTTTTGTTTGAGAAAGAAACCGTTTTCCTTGTAAAAGCGACAGAGTATGTTTCCAGAAAACCCAATATTTTCTTTGTTAAGTATGAAATGAATGCTCCTATGTTATGTGATAATGAACCCTAGAAAGACCCATAGATTCCTTCTATAATCTCCCAGCGTATATAAGTTATATAAAATTTAAGTTAAATAAACCGTTGAATATAATGGGTCTGCCCTAGGTCCACAACCAAACAAGGAACAGGAGATAAGGCGGGCCCACCAATTCTAAGTCGATTGAGACTAGATTCTTATATAACTCTAGCATATACACTTAGCAATTATAGCTGAAGTCTAGCAATTCTAGATGAGATGTAGTTTTAATAGAAATATGTTTCCAAAGAAAATCCAATATTTTCCTTATAAAAATCATGTAGTCCTAAATCCAAGGACCGATGATATGTGTGTGTTTTGTATTGATAGTGTTCCTAGTAGTAATGTGTTTCCAAAGAAAATCCAATATTTTCCTTATAAAAGTTATGTAGTCCTAAATCCCAGGACCGAGAATATATGTGTGTTTTGTACTTATAGTGTTCCTAATAGTAATGTGTTTCCAAAGAAAATCCAATATTTTCCTTATAAAAGTTATGTAGTCCTAAATCCCAGGACCGAGAATATATGTGTGTTTTGTACTTATAACGTATTTGTAGTTTTAAATAGATAAAACCCCTTTTCAAAGTAGAATTTTCCTTGTAAACTTGAAAGATTGTTAACTCCCTATGTGAGTCGCTATAACCATACTATGACGAGAAATAACCTGCACAACATTTTTCAGACGTTAAGATACTATGACTCTTGTCACCCGCCGACCTGCCGGTCTGGCTGTAGCTAGCAGCGAGGTGTGGGGTCTCAATCCCAATATAGATCTATACACAATTATCACGCTCTCCCTACAATAGACTCTGGTTATAACTTACAGGAATTGGGATCCCGTACTCGAACGTACGGGGAGAGAATTGCCTCACAACCTAAGTTAACTAGTTTACACATAGTTTGATATTAAAACCTCTTCCATGGAGGAAGTAAAATCACCTTTTATGAATAAATTAGTGATATGAAGTCCTTAAACTATTACTATTATAGTTTATCATGTAGTATATGAAAAAACCCATTTGTTTTTTAGAGTAAAACCTTTTTCATGTAGTAAAAATCCATAAACTATGTTTATTGTAGTTTATTATATGTGTTCGAAATGAATGAAGAAACCTTATCATGAATGACTAAATTTCAGTTTACAATGATAAACTAACAAGAAAATACATTCAATATTTAGAACTTATTGTTATATACTTTGCTCAACATACTACAAAGTGTTATGAAAATTGTAAGCTGTTAACTAGTTTTTAACCTTTCAGTACTGTTTTAGAAAAATCATACGAAGTCGAAAACTTTTAGGTCTTTTGTTTTCTGGTTCACATCGACCACGTGTGCAAGGAATGCGCGATATTCCTTACTCAAGTACTTCTGGGCTTGAATACTTGAGATGATACGAAGGCTCGTACTAGGTTTGTCTCCGTAGATTAACAAGGTTTCGTTATTTGGTAGGTTTAGGCAGACTGCTTTCTCGAAACACAGGATATCGTCGCGATAAAGAATCAACCAGTCCATGCCTACAATGACATCGAAACTCTTGATCGCTACAGGTATGAGGTCGATTGGGAATGTATAATTATCTAGCGTGAGGGTACAACCTATGTAAATCTCATTAGAACTCTCTGTCTTTCCGTTAGCCATTTCTACGACGAAGGTTTCTTTTAGTGCTTACGGTGCTTGATTAAGTAAGTGTTTAAATTTTTTGTTTATGAAGCTCCTCTCTGCCCCACAATCAAATAAGACACATGCATAAGAGTTATCGAGGAGGAACGTACCCGTGACTACTGTGGGGTCTGCCACTGCTTCATTGTGGCCGATAGCAAGTAGTCTCCCCGCTCCTCCCACATTCCCAACTTTAGGACAGTTTCTTTTGAAGTGCCCTGTCTCGCCACACCGGTAGCAGGCCTGGCTCACTCCTGTACCAGGGACTTGGGTGATGGGTTTGGGTGGTGTTCTGCAAAACCGGACAGTATGGCCCTTCTGATTACAGTTGGTGCAGTGCATTTCCCGGCAAGGGCCTTTATGATGGAAATTGCACTTGGTGCACTTGGGTAAGGTCCCTGCATATGGCTTGGCGGGTACAGGGGCAACAGGGGTTGTGGCAGCATGGACAGCCACGGTCTGTTGGTTCTTAGAAGAGGGTTGAGATGATTTGTTCTTCTTTCGGTCCCAACGCTTTCTCTTATTGTCGGCGGCTTTGGTTGGTGCGGAGGCAGCCGTTGCAGTTGTTGTTGGGGTAGAAGGAACCTCGTGATCGATGAGCCTTTGGGCCAATTCCTTGGCACTATCAAAGGTCGCGGGGTTCGATGCTATGAGGTTCCCTCGATACGGGGGAACCAAACCCCAGATGTATCTCTCGACTTTCTTGCTTTCAGTGGGGACCATGTTGGCACATAGGGTCACTAGGTCGCTGAATCTGGCCGTATAAGTCACTATGTCGGAACCCTTCATCTTAAGGTTCCACAGTTCCTCCTCGAGTTTCTGAATCTCGCCCCTCGGGCAGTATTCCTTTGCCATCAGATCCTTCAGTGTCTCCCAGCCCATGGCGTTAGCTGTTACCAGTGAGAGTGATTTGACATGGCCATTCCACCACGTTAGGGCCCTTTCGGTGAAGGTGCAAGTAGCGAACTTTATCTTGCTTCCTTCAGGGCAAGAGCACATCTCAAAGATTTCTTCTGTTCTCTCGATCCATTGGGACAGCGCAATAATCCCTCTAGTTCTGTTGAAGTATGTTGGTTTGCAACCGATGAAGTCTTTATAAGTACACTCCCGTGCACGTGGATGGATTTCACCATGGCTAGAGTTGGTGCCAGTTCCAGCTCCACTAACACCACCAGAATTTACTTTAGCCATGGTTGTGGTCACAGCTGTGGTCACAGCTGCCTGAAACATCACCGCATTGAACTGCGGAGGGGGTGGTGGTGGTGGAGTTTGATTTACAGGTCTGCCCCTGGTCGGACGCTTGCGAGGCGGCATCTTTTACTGGAAATTTACAGAGATGATGATAATAGTAAGAATCAATTGTAAGTATGATGAGGGTGTTTCATGGACTAAATCGCCATAGTCCAATCACTAGATAGAGATATAACAATAGAGTAGGGAAACACAAAGGTAAATACTTTCCAATAGATTAGATGACTGTCAGTATTACTGGTATTAATGATGTAAATGAGTTCGGGAAAAATAACCTATCAGTAGGTCTTACATCAAACCATAAGGGAAAATGTTGACAGCTTAGAAATCCTAGTTAAAGTACTTGAAAGATAGGAATATTTTACAGACTAGTGCTACATAGACACAGAAAAGAAAGGTTATTCCTTAACCTAAAAGAAAAGACGAGTCGACGTCTTCTACCGGTGACGGGTATCCCTCGGGCGAACCCTCAGCTCTGCCAGCTGACGTACAACTTCTTGAAGCTGTCGCTCATGCGCCCTCTGACGCACTCGGAGTTCTATGACTTCAGCCCTGGATACAGTTAGCTGTAGCTGCAGGGCCTCATTGGTTCTCCTAGTCCTTTCCATAGCCTCTTCAAGTTGGCGAATGCGGACCGTGTTAATTCCATAGTTGGCATCTACTTTCATCACTCAGTCGATGGCTGCTCGACCTTGCTCTACATTCCGAGCAATCCTGCGGACCATAATGGGCAGGACTCGGTCAGCTGAGCCTCCCTCGCTTATGTTGTAAAAGCTTTGGTCTCCGTTTAAGGGTAAGGGCTGACCCTGTTCGTGGCTCCATCTGTTCAAGCTCACTGCCCACATAGGTGTGAGACCTTGAAATGTTGGACGGGGGTTGAGATTTGGGACTTGACCTTCTTGGGGTAGGTTGTTGACTTCTGGCTCGGAGTCAGATCCATCTGGAAAACCTTCTGCGAGGTGGTCGTCCAAAGGGATTGGATGATTCTCTTCTGGCTCATCATCGAGCCACCCACCATTGGGAAAATACGGATCGCCGGGGAGATGGAAGCCAGCCATGCTATCTACGCGAGAAAAGGGGGTATAAGAATCTTATAATAATAGTAGACGTACTAATCTAAGATAATTATAAGATGGTCCTTACTGGTTATTTCAACATTTGCATAGTGCATACCAGTTATATGTAACCAAGGCAGGATAGAACTTCGAATAAGTGACCCTAACTCTAAATACACAACCAAACAAGGAACAGGAAGTACGGAAAAGGTCACAGATTCTAAGTCTATGACGCCCTAGTCACATATAACCTTAGTGTATCCACTCAGCAACTATTGTCATACTAATAAAGACCTCTTTAGTTCGCACATAAGTAATTATAGTAACACAAAATACTCCTGTAGTATTTTAGGTTTATGTTATGTTCTAATGTTCTCATTGTAGTAGTGTTGGTAAGTTTTTAGACTTGTTGCAACACCACAACCATTCTTAGGCACATGCTAATCACTCCTCGGAAAATATAGTTCCTCAGGCTATATCCTCCCAGGTTTGACTATATGTCTCTAAGCCTAATCGTGTTGTTCAACAATCGTAATACTTTTGTTCTGTCCTAATGACACTGATTTTAGTATGAATGCAGGTATGTATACTTAGTTAAATATTTTATTATTTAAAAGAATAAACTCTTGGTCGGAGTATATTAATCCCGTTGTGTTTATAGTTTGTATATCTTTTATGGGTTGATATACTTGATTCACTATAAACAATGCTCTGATACCAATCTGTCACACCCCAAAACCGGAACGACGGAAATGTTCTGGGGTGGAGGACGTCGTGTACAGTATCATAACAATGCATAATAGTAAAGACAAGCAACAACATCCATTTCATTAATATAATAGTTAAGTACAAGTGTGTTCTTTTGTGAGTTTAAATGACACCAAAAATGTACAATCAAAATGAAAATGAGTCTTGGATCCACTTCGTCCTTCAAAAGCTGCATGGGTATACCTGTCTTACTGGTTCCCTGAGAATACAAGTTATTTTGAAAGAGAGTATCAGCATAAAATGCTGGTGAGTTCATAAGTATTTAGTGTCATTGATATTGTAAAAAGGTTCGTAATAATGTAGTATAGATATTCGTAGCTGTTTGTAAATGTTTGAATTCTCTAGAAAATCCTATATTTTCTACTAAAATGTAGTCTTCTACCAAGACCCGACTATTTGTATATTCGTTCCTTTGTAAAAGTGAGAGAGTTTTCCCCAGTGAAACTATCATTATAAAAATATAGTTTAAACCATCATTTAAGTGAGATGATTTTAAAGTAAATGTAATAGGGGGAAAATAATGTTTTACCTCAGCAGTGTCAATGCTGGCTATAAAGTGATAAAAATGTAGACTCCAGGTAGTATTAAATGTACAATACACCTCAGGGAGTCTGTTTTCCTTTAATTCTTAGTTGGTTAATTAAAGGTTTAAATGTGAACTCGTATGTAACCATGCTGATCGACGACTGAATAACTGATGACCCTCCAGTGTCATATGTAGTGAGGTAACATTTTGTCACCCCTTGGCCTTGTCGGCTGGGACTTTAGCTAGCAGTCGGGGTGTGGGAGTGTCTGTCCCGTATAGATCTATACACACAATGCCTGCTTTCCCTCCAGGAGACTCTGGTTACAAGGTGATACAACAATGTAGTGTCGTATCGAGAAGTAGTATGTCACATTCTGATTATCGTACTCAAATGTTTGTATAGTATGTCATAGTGTAGTAATGTTTTCTCTGCACTAGTGTATAGTATATCCTCTTTTATAGTGTATAGTATGTTCTCTTATATAGCATATAGTATGCATTGTTTCTCATTATAGTATGTATGTAATGACTCGTAACTGTACTGACCCTTGTATGTGTCGTTGTAATAGTAATAGTGGGTAGTGATCTCTTAACTATACCTATTATAGTTAACTAGTATTGTTGTAGGTATGCCTTTGCTACCCAAAGGTACTGAACTGAAGTGAAAGCTTTTATATCCTAACACATATATACGATATATATAATTAAGGTTTCAACGACATTCGGACAAATAACAAGATACCCTAAGTCCACAACCAAACAAGGAACAAGAAATAAAGTGAGCTATCAGTCCTAAGTCCTTCAAACCTGCTTACATAAATATATTTGTATAGATATGAGTTTGACAATAATGTAAATTTAAAAGAGTTTGATAAAGGATTGAGCATTTAAAAGAGTTTAATAAAATGTTTTGAAGTGTTTGAAATCCATAAGTTTGATAACAATTTGAAAGTACTAGAAAATCTTCCTGTTTGTTCTAGTTATTAATCACATATGATTAATGCAATAACTAGAATGCTTCAACTTGTATTCCCCCCCATAAAAGCATTTAATATCATTTCAAAGGTTGATTAAGGGGTATGAACTCACCTGTAGTGAGTAACTCGAATGGAAGATCGATATAGGATTGTTGGGTGTCAATTGGAGTCTTGAGCACAAACGAATCCTATTTAACATATAATTACACATATATGAATATATTCAATGTATATAACCACTAATGTTGAAGAAAACTTGAAGGATTCTTGAGAGAAAATGTTACAGCTTTGAAGGAGTGGGAAAAGGGTGTAAGGTTGACTTAGGGTCCTTTATATAGGTTGGAGTGTGAGGCTAGGGGGTGTGCGGTCAGTTGTGTGCGACTGGCTGGCCGCACACTCGGGTGTGCGGCTGCACACACCTTGCTTGGTGTGTTTGGCCCGATTTTGCGATGCTACACACATTCTAACCCTTCCTAAGACTCATATCTTGATTATACTTAAGCCTAATGCACTTATATAGACCCAAAACTTCATTGCAAAATATCAAAACGAGGCTAACTTTGATAAAAATGAAGAATGTATAAGTTAGAAATTTCGGGTTGTCACAGAATCTCATACCATTCCACTACCAGAAATCTCAATTGTCCAGCAATAACCCTGACTCTCAGTCCGGAAATAATGAATCATCATACTCCTCATCCTCGACTTCTCAACCAACATTCAATCACATGAATCATCACAAGAGCAGAGACTCCATTCCCACACTCGATACCCATCATAGACAAAAGAGCCACCGCCCCGATATACTCTCCTTGATCATCTGTTGCTACAGCTAACACATACCCTACTATACTCAAGTAGGGTGTATCCTGGTCCTTGACCATCTCAGTTCCCGCTGACAACCTGCCCATTCTATATCATTACCTCGCAGCAGACATACTGCCAGATACTCCGGTGGAAGATCGCCATCAATGCTACCCCGCAGGGTTTACCCCCAAGCTCATAAACTGAAAATCTCAACACTTCTTATGTTTCCCACAGGAAACGGATATAGCACCACTCAGTTCACAGAAGGTGACATCTCCTCTATCGGCTGATTGCTCAACTCAGGCCGTAATCCTCCATAAACGCCATCTCTACTCATCCTTGAGTCTTGCGACTTCATCTGAAATCTCACCAAAAATACCTTGGAATTATCTCGACCTCCCTCTCAAGGGATGCTTCTTTGAAACTCATTCAACATGGCCCTCTGGCCTCATACTCTATCGCATCCGATCTCCACCTAATCAATCATGACTGGATGACTGGAGAACCACAAGCATTATCTGCTACGAATCATGGCACTCAGCCATGACATCACCCCTCGGCCTGCTACAATCCATGGTACTCGAACCATGACATCACTTCTCAATCCGCTACTTAGCATGGTACTCGAACCATGACGTCACCTCTCAATCTGCTAGAATGCATGGTACTCGAACCATGACATCACTGCTCAATCTGCTACAATGCATGGTACTCGAACCATAACATCACTCCTCAATCTGCTACAATACATGGTACTCGAACTATGACATCACTCCTCAATCTGCTACAATGCATGGTACTCGAACCATGACATCACTTCTCAATCTGCTACAGTGCATGGTACTCGAACTATGACATCACTTCCCAATCTGCTACAATGCATGGTACTCGAACCATGACATCACTTCTCAATCTGGTACTTAGAACCCCCGGTATGCTCCCTGCATCAAGTATGGGTCCTATGCTTTCAGTAGTACGGGCCCATACTACCTGCCACATCTACCCATACTTTCCACACGAACCATCCCAGAGTTCCTAAGTAGCTGCTCAACCTTCTCGACCGCCAATCTCGATACGCGTGCTCGCTCCCTAGCGAAATGCTCTACTCTGTCAGCGCACTCATCTGACCATGGTCACCCCTAGGCTCTTCCTAGGTCCTCACACTTCTCCGCCATCAGCTATTGAAGAACTCCTAATGATGCCAACCTTCTACCTCCTGAATATCGTCATATCCACTTGGTAGCTGACTCCCATCATCGGGAGTTCCACAAAGTACGAAGCAAGCATCATTCGGGCATCGAATAATCTCTACTAGCACGTAAAACCCCTCTAGGCTATTATCCTACTTGCTCTCCTCATACTTATAGGATACCACCGAACTCAAGCAACTTCACCCCATGCTGGCATCTGACTACCCTCTCAGTAGACTCCACAAATGCTCATCTAGGTATCTCTCCTAGATTACTCATCTACTCAAATCCCTCTAAAAAAAGGATGCCTGCTGGATACTCTTACTCAGCACATACTCGAAAACACATCACAAATAACAACAACTCCTAGGCTAAGGCATCACAAATCAGGCCACTCTAGTCCTAAAATATGAAATACCTAGCCTATCTCTAGCATGTATAATACCTCATAAATATCTCATAATACAAAAGTAAGGGTATTTTGGGAAATCACCGTTCGGGCTCTGGCTGATTATACACACTTCTCTTTCTCGTTTCCCTTAGAAACTCTCGTACACTTTAGAAAAATCCTTTATTTGAAAATTTTTTCTCAAATCCTCAGTTTGAGTCCAGATTTACCCGAAGGCGCATCTGAATCCCTCAAACCAAGGCTCTGATACCAAATTGTAACAACGTAAATTTTCAAACAAAATTTTCATTTAAAAATCGCGTACTTTTCATAACATATTGTATAAAAATATCGTTTATTCAAATTACAAAACACAACTCCATTAATAATCCAGGATCCTCATAACTCTTTCTCTGGTGTGTACAATCAAGCCCCTGCCGTCCCGCGATCCTGAGAAACCTAAAACACATAACACATAACACGGTAAGCACAAAGCTTAGTGAGTTCCCCAAAATACCACGTACAACAATTCGCCACTCGAGGCTATACTCTGTAAGACCCTCCGGTCAATGTGTCTCAGCGGGACCCTCCAGTCACGTAGCTCGTTGGACCCTCCGGTCCGGTCTGGTTCGTTGGACCCTCGGTCCGGTCTGGTTGTGAGCCATCCGGCCTCACGGATCGTTGGACCCTCTGGTCCGGTCTATAAACTCCGCATAGCATAAATCACAAAGACATAATGCATAGCATACCACATACAACAGGATAACATAATACTCAATGTAAGCACATAAGACCTTCCGGTCACACATAACTACCACTCAAGGTAAAGTATAGTGAGAAGACTCACCTGACAAGCAACAAGTAAAGACCTCGCTCCCGAATCTCGAACTAGCCTCCGCCTAACACAATGGATGAATATCTCTAAGTGATACTCTAATCACAACTCTAATGACCGAAGGCTATTCTTCCTCTCTTTAACTCTTTGAAGTGGATAAAAGACCATTTTACCCCTTCATGGTCTCTACTACTCATGTTGACCAAAGCCCCAAAGTCAACAAAAGTCAAACTCGAGTCAACGGTCCATGTTTGACCCGACTCGCCGAGTGCACCCTTGCGACTCGTCGAGTCCACTTATTTTCCTCAGAAGTCTCGTGATAGTCCAGCTCAGCTCGTCGAGTTGACCCCCAACTCGTCGAGCTATCACATGATTCAGTTCTTCGGGACAAACCCTAACCAACTCGTCGAGTCAGCTCATTGACTCGGCGAGTTCCTTCAGACCAAATGTTCATTCAGACGATTCCAATCAGATCTATCACTCCAAACACTAGATCTATCATCCCAAGGCTCAATAATCACGTAAAGCTTCGATCTTTACGTTCATACATGAGGTTATTGCTCCTAAATGCTAATACATGCCTTTCATGAAGGATTTAGCTCATCAACCCTCATTCGAACGACTAAAGCTGGGACACCTAGACTCTAAGAACCTTAAGAGGTCCAGATCTGAGGTTTCCAACCTCAAACCATGTCTCATTCAACTCATAGATTCAAAGGATGGAAGCAAAGCCCTAAAACTCCCAAAATGAGATCTAGCACAAGGAATGAACAAGATCAGGACTTTGTACGTTCTCTTAGCAGTTCAAACACTCAATACCACAGATCCACTGCCTTCCTTTGTTCCCCATCATGAAGCTCTTCATCCTTCTTCATAGAAATACACCAAGATTGCCCAAAATGATCACATACTCACTTTACAAAGGTTAGAACGGTTTAAGGGTTTCTCTCAGGCTCTCAAGGGAAGTGTGGTCGCAAATGAAGGCCATAAGGGCCTTTAAATAGGTCACAAACCCGGACAATTAGGGTTTTCCTCAACAGCGCTGACTCGGCGAGTCAGATACCCGACTCGTCGAGTCCATTCATTAAACACGTCACCAAAACGCGACCCTACTCGACGAGTTAAGGCACGCAATGCGTCGAGTCACTCCTCATATCTCAAAATGAATACTCAAAATATTATCCCTGGAAATCCAGATGTTACAAATAATAATAATAATAATAATAATAATAATAATAATAATAATAATAATAATAATAGTATTAATGGAAATGAAAATAATAATAATAATAATAATAATAAGAGCGGAATTGTATAAAATAAATAGTTCAACATTTTAGAAAGGATCATGCATTCCCGGCCTAGTGGTAAAATGTTTGTATTGTTTGCAAGGAAACTTGAGTTCGATTTCCACCCACCTTTTTTTCTTATTTTCATAGACTATGATAAGAATACGTTAAATATAATAAAGGGGCATGTTCAACTGGATGTGGCGTTCCTGGCTTAGTGGTAAATCGGTAATCAGCTCATAATGTAGTCGAGGCAACCCAGGTTCGATCTCTATCTTTGTTTTTTTTTTTTTTTTTTTTTTTTTTTATTTTTTTATTTTTTTTTATTTTCCCATTTGCGACAGATTTGTGACGACAAAAAAAAAACAAAAAAGAGTTCCAGTTTCCGTCGGTATTTCTTCGCTTTTTACCGATGCATTACCGACTGTATCATTTTCATTGCTATTCTGTAGCTATTCTATCACAATGTTTTCATTAAATTAGGGCGTCTCATTTCGTAGGCATTCTGTCAACATTTCGTAGGCCTACAGAATTATTCCGTAGGTAATGTTCATTAGTATAGTTGAAGAAGACATTGAGCTATGTTGAGTTTACATGCTTTCAGTCGGTATGTATATGCCCAAGTTTGGTACATAAAAATGAAATTGCAGTAGAGAATGGAAACGCAGAGAAAAAGAATTAAGTTGGGGAAAGAGAATCGATTCCATTATTTGGTAGAACAGAGAATTCACTAGATAAATGTTGTTGATAATCATTTATCATGTTTGGTTGTATTAAGAAAATGAAATGAAAATGAGTTTTTTTTACCATTATTATTAAATCAAATATGCGTCTTAATTTTATGTTTATAATTTTCCATTTTAACATTACTTCTTACCAAATAGTTTATGTAATTGGCAATTCAAAATTTTTATATACATCTTGTATTGAAAAACGAAGTTCTAATATAAACGAATAAGGTATCCAAAGTCCAAACAAAAAATAATATGAAAATCATACTATCTTCAAAAATTAAAATTCAATATTGGTGACAACTAAAAAAATATTATTTACAGTAGCCTAATCATAATATTGATCAACTAGTAATTATTTTTTACATAACAAAATTCCTCGATCTTCGATCGTCTTAAAATTTGATCGATTATAAGGACCATACAAAACACATAAAAGTAAAAAAGCACCCTTAAAAATTGGTTATAAATCGAGAGCCATATATTTGTTTTAAAATTTTCATTACCATAATCTAGGTCTGGCAATTGGGTTGGGTTCGGGTTGGCGGGTCGCGGATTGACTGGTTGGCGGGTCAGAAAACATAAACTCAACCCAACCAATATAATATATGGGTTGACGGGTTGGCGGGTCACGGGTTGGTGGGTTGGAAACCTCAACCCAACCCAATCCATATAACCCGTTTAAGTATATGGGTTCGCAGGTTCACAAGTTAATGGGTCAAACCCAACCCATATAACCCGTTTAATAAATAAGCAACACATTTAAAAAAAATGAGGTTTTCTCAACATAAATTCATAAAATTATTAAAGTAATTAACATAAAAAAAAGGTTTTCAACATAAATTCATAAAGTCAATAACATCCAAATAAAAATGAAAAATAAAAACATTCATAGAAAACAGATGTGTTCTTCGTTCGTGACTCGTGAAAATAACGACATGTATTTTTTCTTTTTCTGATTAACGAACCGCAAATGCAAATTAGTCACATACGAATACGGAAGGAATACAATGATACGAAATATTACGAATACGGATGGAAATCAACTTTTTTTAATAATTAAATGTATCATCTTTTTTAAATGTAATATATATATATATATATATATATATATATATATATATATATATATATATATATATATATATATATATATATATATATATACGGGTTGGCGGGTTGACCCGCGAACCCAAATAGATAACTCAACCCAACCCATGAAATAAAAGGGTTGGTGGGTTGGCGGGTTGACGGGTCAAAAATCTCAACCCAAACTTGTCTATTTTCGGGTTGGGTCTGTGTCGGGTTACGGGTTGGGTCGAGAGTTGTCACCCCTACATAATACAATAAGAAAAACTCAGCAAGCTTATGTGTAAAGTTTTGCTATAGTGCTCCAAATCTCTAGGATCAAGAAAATTTAAAATTATACGTATGGTTGAATATTTCACAACAAAAAATGTAGCCTTTAGCAACGACAAAAGTCGTTGCAATTGGTTACACTTGTCGTTGCTAATACCTTTAGCGTCGACATGTCGTTGCTACAGGGTCGTCGCAATTACCTCGTAGCTAATACTCGTTTGTCGTCGCAAATATCGAAGTCTCTAATACGCGTCGTCTCTAATACTTCTGTGCCGTCGCTATTGACGTCGTCTCTATTGATATTTCGGCCACCAGCCTGAGTTTTTCCGGCAAAGCTTTCACGAGTTATGTGTCGTCGCAATTAGTCCACGTCGTCCCTAAAGGTGTCGCTGCTAATTTTTTTTTTTTTTTGAGAAAAAACATATTTGTTATTATATTAGTTTATATATATTATAAAATGCATATTTGATAAAGATACATAACTAAATACATATCACATTACATAAAACATCAAACATACCATATTACATATCTAATAAATCCGAAATAAACATCTAATATATAATCCATAAACAATCTAATAAATCCAAAATAACATCATCCATAACAAAAAACAAGAAATACTATGTGTCTTCGTCTTCATCTTCCACATCATTGTTTTCCTCGTTGTTGACTTGGTTTTTAAAGGAGCGGATAATGTCTCCAATGGCCGTCACAAATGTCGAGTTTTGAAGAAAAGTATTCACATCAACATCCTACAATTAAGTCACAAGCACATTAAGTCATTAACAATTCAACAAACTATCAAACCATCAAAGCACCAAATGAATTAAGTCGTTAACAATTTAACAAACTAGTAAACAACAAATTCTTTAAGAATTTCACAAGTATCTGTTTTGGTTGTAGTGTTGTGTTGGTTGTAGTGCTTGTGACTGTGACTGCCATTGGGATGGAGCACTTGTACCCGCAGCTGAAGAAGCTTTAGGCCCAATGCATCTCACATGCCCCCTTCATGTACCCAACACCTTCTCAAATATTCCGATTCAATCAATTGTGTCTGGATCACCACCAGAATCTGCTATGTGATGAGTCTGTAGAGCAACCTCAGCAACTTACGCATTATGTATTTCACAAAGATTGTTAATATACGTTAAAACTAAAACAAAAAAACCAACAATCTACTTCATTTTTAAGTAATAATAGCTTACATATTGCTCTTCAACCAAAGGATCAACAAATTCCCATTTTTTATTCACATGCGCATGATGAAATACTTCAAGTCTATTCAAATTCTGTTTAACATTACAAAATATGTTATATTTGAATAAACATTAAAAAATATATTATAACCGAATAAGCATTATTGTAACTTACTTTCTCGAAACAAGCACTACCGTAGCTGCACGTCCCTCCATGATTCTTCACTACTTTCTTCTTCCGGCATTCTTTCTTTCCAGCGGATCGTTTTTTATGTTTTTCTGTCAAGAAATGGTCAATAGCAGCATTCCAACACGGTTGATCCACACCCGTAGGGGCTTGAGCCCTTGCCGCCTCCACATCCCCTGCAAAAGCAATTGGAGCCATGGGATGATTTGCAGCCTCTATACCGTGCACATATCCAATTATTCAGTGACGCCCAATAAGTTGGAGCCATGGGATGATTTGTAATCGCTCCAAAATCAAACCATCTCTACAAAAAAAATAGAGAAATTAAAAATAAATCAATATTAAAAAAATATTAAATATATAACTTTATAAATAATTTACCGAAAGATACTGCAACATTCCAACTCTTTCGGCTTCAGAAACGTTTGTCCATGTGTCTTTATCAAAACCGATGTCCCGCCACATATAGCTCCCAACCTCCCGAATGAAACATCCATATACCTTCCCAATCGGCATGTTAGTATTTATGTCGAATATTATCTTAAGAGGCCGGTTGTCGTTAGCTGCAAATAGTTTGTGCATTTTTTTATTTACTACCATGCCTCTTCGTTTCGGAGGCACCGCTGTATAAAAAAATATTAGTCAAAATAATTTTTTTATATAGATACAATATGAAATACAACGAATTAGAATAAATCATAATTACCATCGTTCTGGTGATCACCAAAACCTCCGCCGAACGGATGTGGTGGCTCGTCACCACCGTCACCTCCATCGCCCATCATAACAGCCATGACATGAAGCAATGCAATCCAAAAAAAGGACATCCTGCAAAATTATAACACAATATGAATATATATACATATAATATGATATGATTACAACAAATACAAACCTTATTTTACTAGTCAAATGTAAAGATTTTTTAAATCATTCTCGCCCCAGACACTTCAGTGCCTGCTGACACATCACTATCATAATTAGAATCTTCCTCATCATAATCAGTCTCGCAATCAGACACATTATTGATGATACTCATTGGTGGGTCAACTTCAATATCATCTTCACCCGATTGAGAATTTTGAAAGTACTGGCTAAAGTCGATTGAAAGAGTGAAATTAGAAGAAACATTACTTAGAACGACATCGGTTGAATCATTGTCGACATTTTAAATGGGATCATGGTCGACATCGTTCATCGGTAGATCCCAAATTCTTCTATGATTAACATTTTCAACAACCCACCGTTGGTTGTCATTTTCGTCACTTCGAGAAGGTTCTTGGATGTAAATTACTTGCTTCGCCTGCATAGCAAATATGAGTTGATCTTCGCTGCTCAATTCGCTTTGTGGGTCGATACTGGTAAAATTACTATTAGATTTAACTCCTGCAGTATCGAACCACTTGCAACGAAAAAAGTACGGTGGAATATTTAAGAGGATAATGCAACTCGATAATCTATGACAACATCCTCATTTCTTTCGAGGCGATTGAATCGAATCTCGACATCTTCAAGGTACATCGAACAAAATGATAATGCATCTTCAGCGACATAACCCTCAGCTATAGAACCTTCCGGCCTCGCCTTGTTTCTAACATAGTTTTTTAGTTTTTTCATAAACCTTTCGAAGGGATACATCCATCTCATACGTACAAACGTTGTAGTCTGGGGGTCACGGGAAAGTATCGTAAAACCTTACGAGCCACCTTCTTACCCTTTGTATTTTCATCAACCCACCGACTCTCATTACAAGCTGGACACTTTTGCAACAAGTTGTGTTCTTTCCAGAAAAGAAAGCAGTCGTTTTTACATACGTGTATCGACTCATAACCCAAGCCGATTTTTTAAGTGTCTTTTTTGATTCGTAATGTGACGGGGGGACCCTATTTCCTTGAGGAAATGCAGTTTGTAACAACTCAAGAAGCTGATCGAATAAACTATCAGTCCATTTGTTGATCACCTTGATATGCATCAGCTTTGCTAAAAAGTTAAGGGACGAAAATGAACATCCAGGATATAATTTTAATTGGACTTCCTCTAACAACTTTTGAAATCCATCATCGACACCGCTACCGTCTGTATCTAGGTTCCCTTCGTCGCGGTTGGTATCATTTTCAATCACACCCCCCATAACATCGGCAATAACATCGGCCGTCTCGTTACTACGCGGTATGTCTTCGACAACCGGGTGAGTTGTATTTTCGTCGTGATACTTCCATATAATATAATGTGGACTTAAACCATGTTGAAGTATATGGAATTTCATTATGGCTAGTAGTATAAATTTATTGAAATTACATTTGTTACACGGGCATCTGATTTGACCTTTGTTATCGACGTGTGGTTTAGACCTCTCGAGAAAAGATTCGAGTCTTTGTTGGAACAAGGTAGAGTTACGTTTTTCAATAGTAGTCCACCTTTTATCAATAGACATGTTGCAACTTAAACATACGTTAGGTTTTAGTGTTTACTCTACAAGAACTAAAATTAGGATTGAATATTTATAAGGATAGGTAACCGCTCAATCGGATAGAATAGAAAACCGGACAATGGAAGAATATTCACAAAGGTAGGCTTCTAAACCCACTTTTTGAATACCTTACCTCATATGCAAATGTGTATTACATGATTGACCGTTTAAGAAAAATCCGGCAGCATTTCCCCTTAGCTCCTAAGTATATATAAAATTATATAGCCGAGGAGCAAAGAGAAAATTACAACCAAATATTTATTAAAAAATCAATCATGTAATACACATTCACATCCTAAATGGGGTAAAGTATTCAAATAGCAGTCCCAAAACGGGGACAACCTGAAATTAATTTCTAGATCAATTTCAAGCGGATATTTCTAGGCTCTTGATGATTTAAAAAGAAAATAAAGGAAGATACTTAAACTAAAAACGTAATTTTTATTATAGCATTGGATTTTAAATAATTAAGTTATTCGATTACAACTTAATAGATTTACCGTCTTATGTTTTTCGTTTTTGTTTTGTATTATAACATTTTATTTTAACATATAAAAAAGAAGTTTGATGTTGTATTATAAACCGGATATTGTATTTTTTTTTTTTTTTGTTATTTTGCTTTTTTGTTTTTTTGTAAATATAGATATCGAAGTGATAGCATTAAATTCATTTAATCTAATTTTTTATTTAAGTTTTTTTGCTTGCACATATACATTCATTTGCTATTATTTTGCAAAAACATTTCATTGTCAAAACCTCTGCGGCTTATTAGATTACAACTTATTAGATTTACTGCTTATGTTTTTCGTTTTTGCTTTGTATTATAACATTTTACTTTAACCAATTGTAGTATATATTTTTTTATTTAGATCATTTTTTCATTTATCATCATTGATTTTTTTTAACATATAAAAAGTTGTTTGATGTGTTTATTGTTTTTTTTATTTAGATCATTTTTTCATTTGTAATCATTGATTTTTTTAAAATATATTAAAGTTGTTTGATGTGTTTATTGTTTAACTATAAACTGGATATATATATATATATATATATATATATATATATATATATATATATGAATATTAAAGTGATAAAGTTAATGGATATGATGAATTAAGTTTGGATTGTGATATGTTGTAACGTTGACTACTCGTTTTAGTTATCTAATTGTCGGATTATAATAATCACAAAAATTATAATGATAAAATAGTAATATATTTGATTAAAATAATAATTCTGATTATAATAATCTCAAAAATTATAATTTTCGATGCGTTAAATTCATTTAATATAATTTTTTATTTAAGTTTTTTTTATAATAAGATTGTTTATTTGTTTTTACATTTTTGAGTTAAAACTTTCATATATAATCGGTAATTTTTTTTTGTTTTTACTTTTTTTGTTTTTTTGTTTTTTTGTTTTCATAATAACTTTTTTTTTGTTTTCATAATAAGATTCATAACTATTTATGATTGTATTATTGAATGATAACTATCACATTTTATAAACAAACGGTTGTATTATTGAATTGATGACTATAATATAACATCAGCTGTTTTTATGATTATCTCCAAATACAAAGGTAAAATGAATTTACTAACATTCAACCAAAACAATATTCAGGATCTCTCAATAAAAAATCATTTTGATATAGCGTTAAACAAATATAGAAATAAGATCACCTATAAAAACACAAACAATCAATAGTTTCACATATATACATTCATAAAACCAGGAAAAAAAAGATGCATATGTTTGATATAGCATCAACCAAAACAACATTTTTGACATACCAACTTCACAACATCACAACAATCATACCAATTTCACAACATCACAACAGTCAAAAGTTCATACCAAACAAAAACAATTTTACATATATATTCATAAATTCAAACCATCAAATGTAGTAGTTCATACCAATTTGACATACCAAACCAAAACAAATGAAGTTCATACCAATTTCATAGGATCAAAAGTTTCACAACATCACAACAGTCAAAAGTTTCACATTCAATTTCATAGGAAAAAAAACCAAGACAGTACCAATTTCACATCAATTTCAGAGGAAAAAAAACCAACACAGTACCAATTTCACATCAATTTCACATATGTATTCATAAATGAAAACCATATTTGTTCTTGCCGGAAAAATTGTCAGAAAAAGAAAGCTACAATCGGTGGTGATGTGTGTCCTACAAATGGCAACTTAAAAAACAGAAAAAAAAAATCATTCACTGTTAGTAGTGGTATGTTCAGTCGGCAGTGGAGAAAGAGAAATGGGTAGACAAAACCAACCTCGCCGGAGATACACGGTTGGAATCCGATGTAACAGTCGGCAATGGAGGGGTGGCAGTCGGCAGTCGGTGGGTGGAGTCCCGTTTTGAGGTTAATTGGCCGTGGGAGTCGGCATTGGAACTCAATCGATGGTGGGAGTTGGCTTTGGAGGTCAATCGGCGGCGGAGAGCGGCGTCGTCTGGAGTAAATATGTGTTCTCGGGTGAGGAAACTGAACAAAAGGGGTGAACCTTTAGAGGCGACTTAAACCCTCTGAGCGGCGCCCATCTGGAGGGAACTCAACGTGCCATTTCTATAGATTATGGACCGTTGGATTGGGCCAAAACCGTAGAGCCAAGATTTAGTCCAATTTTCGTCAAGGGATCGATACCAATAGCTGCGACATGTCGCCACTAAAGATGTTGTCTCAATTGCTTTCCTATCAGTCACTCATGAGTCTCACCATTTATTTTTATTTATTGTGATGGTTTACCTTCCTGTATTTTGTCTATTCTCTAAGGGGTGTTCTTTTAATTATTTCTTTGTATATAAAGATCAGATCTCCTGCCCTTTTCTGGCATGGAGAGTTTCACTCTCATGGTATCATACGCCTAAGATCCTACCCTTTCTTCTTCCCTAAACAATGGTGTCGTCTTCCTCTTCTTCTTCCATAAAAACTTTCCTTCCCATGAACACCCTTATGCATCTAATCACCATTCGCCTCTCTCCTTCAAACTACCTGTTGCTCCTTCAGCGCTGGTCTCACCTGTTGCTCCTTCAGCGTCGGTCTCACCTTCAACATCGACTTCTCCCTCCGCGTCGACCTCGCCTAGTTTTGCAGCTCCGACTTCACCTGTTGTTGTCGTTCCGACTTCGAATGTTGGACACCCAATGATCACTAGAGCCAAGGCTGGCATTTTTAGACCAAAAGATCGGGTCGATTTGGCTCACACATCTGCACATGACCTTTATTCAGCGTTGTTTTCTTCTACTGATCCAAAAGGGTTCAAGTCCGCTGCCAAACACCCCCACTGGGTGACTGCAATGCATCAGGAAATAGAGGCGCTCCACCGGAATAATACATGGACATTGGTCCCCCGACCCGAACATCATAACATAGTGGGTTGTCATTGGTTGTTCAGGACCAAATAATGTTGATGGTTCGATTGAAAGACACAAGGCTCGTCTCGTTGCTCAGGGATTCAGTCAAGTTCCAGGGCTTGATTATTCTCAAACCTTCAGTCCGGTGGTTAAGGCCTCAACTGTGCGTATTGTTCTATCATTGGTTGTTCTTAATAACTAGAAACTTCACTAGCTTGATGTTAACAATGTTTTCCTTAATGGCGAGCTATCTGATCTCGTGTACATGGAACAACCTTCTGGCTTTCAGGATGCTACTTTTCCTCATCGTGTGTGTCGTCTCAACAAAGCTCTATACGGTCTTAAACAGGCTCCGCGAGCTTGGTTCCATCGGCTCAGTACCTTTCTTGTTATCAACGGGTTTGTGTGAAGTAAGGCAGATACTTCCTTGTTTGTGTTCAAACGGGGTTCATGCATTTTGTACTTACTTGTCTACGTAGATGATTTAATTTTGACAGGAAATGACGATAAGGTCCTCAAGTCTTTTGTCACCTAGTTACATGCTGAGTTTGCCATCAAGGATCTCGGGCGCCTTAATTTCTTCCTTGGACTTGAAGTCATACATACTGATAATGGCTTGTTTCTCAGCCAATCCAAATATGCTCATGACATTCTCCAACTAGCAAACCTCCTTGATGCCAAACCAGCTACCACCCCGCTTGCTTCCAATGCCGCTTTTGTCACTAGTGGTGAGCTATTTGATGATCCAACCCACTATCAGTCACTAGTGGGTGCCCTACAATACTTGACCATCACTCGTCCTGATATTTCTTATGCAGTCAACCAAGTTAGTCAGTTTGTACAGGCTCTACACGCTGTCACTTTCAAAGTGTTAAGCGTATTCTCCGCTACGTTAAGGGCACCTTGTCCTTTGGTCTCACTTTTTCGCGTTATCCCACCACCTCCCTTCTTGGTTATTCTGATGCGGACTGGGCTCGGTGTCTTGAGACGCGTCATTTACTTATGGCTACTCTATTTTCATAGGTGGAAATCTTGTCTCGTGGAGTGCGAAGAAACAACCTACCGTCTCTCGGTCTAGCTGTGAATCTGAGTATCGGACCATGGCCAACACCGTTGCGGAGATAATTTAGATCACTCACTTATTAAGAGAGTTACATGCTCTACCTCTGGGTCGTCCTACACTCTTGTGTGACAACAAAAAGTGCCTTATTTCTCACACAAAATCCGGTCTCTCACAAACGGGCTAAGCATATAGAACTGGATTATCATTTTATTCGTAAGCTTGTTTCTTCTGGGAAACTCCACACTACGTTTGTTCCTACCAAGCTTCAGGTGGCTGATATATTTACAAAGAGTCTTCCTAGACATGAATTTGAGTTCTTTCGGGACATGTTGTGCATCAGACCGCCACCGTTTCGTTTGAAGGGGGATATCAGTCACTCATGAGTCTCACCATTTATTTTTATTTATTGTGATGGTTTACCTTCCTGTATTTTGTCTATTATCTAAGGGGTGTTCTTGTAATTATTTCTTTGTATATAAAGCTCAGATCTCCTGCCCTTTTCTGGCATGGAGAGTTTCACTCTCATTTCCACATGATCAAACCCTATCCGTTCGATCTTGTTCCGAACCAAGGGTCAGGATTGAAAGTTGCGTGTCTCCGACGGATCTCCGGTCCAGACCATTAGCGACATTTCTATTAGCGACGACATCGGAGGTTTAGTAGCGACACCAAGTGTGTCTGGTCTGGTGTCGTCGCTAAAGACCTCGTCGTCGCAAAAAGGGCCGTCCCTAATACGCTTTATTCTATAAAATAAGATATAAGAAAATTAAAAAAAAAAACAATTGCTTTTTCAAAAACGAAAAGTAGGTGTAGGGAATGGATTCGAACGTAAGACAATTCTCCGCTCTTTCTTTCTTTCTTTCTTTCTTTTTTTTTCAATCAATTAGAGAATTGTTTCTCACATTTTCTCTATAAAATAAAGAAAATTAATATGGTGGATATTCTCTCCTTTTTAAGAGGGTATTAAAAATATTTTTTTAGTGGACGATTTTTCCCATGAGTTTGCTGCTTCCTTTTTCTTGATGTTATCATTCGTCGGGAGATTCTGAACATTGGGGTCTTTCTAAAGGGTTGGTCATTGAAAGTGCATTGCTGAAATTGGTGATGCTCGATGTTCATTACCATTACCATTTTGAGACTCATTTTTGAATCCTTCTGATTCGGGTGAATTCTTCTCATGCATGTACAAAAGAAGCTCATTACCCTTACTAAACGACTAAATATCGTATTTGCCTGACCTAAACTCTAAATATCATATTTGCCCTTCTTAATATTTTAAAATATCAAATTTTCCCAAATTTATATTTTAAATAATTTTTATTATTTAATAATATTTTATTACATTTTAAAATCATTGTAATTTAAGAAAATGTCTAAATGGACCATAATACCCTTACTTTGTAAATCAAAATTTTTCAAACGAGGTTTTTATGCTTTGGTTGTCTTCCTCGAGCTGTCTTCCTCATGATCGTTGGTGTACGTCATCTCATTTTTTTCTTTCGTTGCTTCCTTCAATTGCAACCGGTTCCTTCTTGCAATTGTTAATCAGAACCCAGGTAATTATACTCTTATATCCCTTTCTTTTTAGCAATAGAATCAATACTTACATACAGTGTTTAGAATCTCAAATTCTTGAAACCACTGTCTTAATTTCACAATTCCCTTTCCATACATGCCCTTCTTTTAGGTCATGAATCCAAATAATAGGCTTAATTTTGGTTCTGCACTTCTAATTTTCATTTATACCACAAGTTACCATACAGTGGTATTGATTTCAAGTTGTGATGCATAATTGAAACTCAAATGTTGTTTTCAAGTTCCTATGTATTGTGCTTTACAGGAAACTACGGTGAAATTGGACAATGGACAATTTGAACTTTTGACTCTATAAAGTACGTAGATTTAGAAAAAAAAAAAAAATTCAAGTTCCTATGTTCTTGTTTTTTTTGTTTGCTGTCGAACTTGTGTCATGAGTACACTACATATTGGAATTCGATTTCTCTAAAAAAACATAAACCTGGTTTAGTGATCGGAGAAGGTTAGCGCCTGTTTGTATGTGTGTATGTGTATATTTCTCCCCTGTTTACAACTCTTGTATCTTATGTAGTATTTTTCTTCCTTTTTCAAGTGTTGGAATGGCCAAGACAAAAAGTGCGAGTAGAAACCAGAACCTTGATTATAATGATGCATCATTATCATCTAGTAAGAAGAGGATCATCAAGACTTGTATTGGTATCTGAAGGACTTTAAAGGAAAAAAGTTTAAAACTATAATTCCCAATTCCACTGGTAGGATCTGTTTTGGATCGACATGTGGTTACGTGATCTTGTTTAGTAGGGAAACCCACGACTTCAGGTTTGTGAATCTTATCACAAGGTATGAACTTCAATTTCATTCTGATTGCTCATTCTCAAAAAATTTGAAGCTATGCATACTTCTGATCATGAGTTGAATATTCAATTAACAAATACAAACACAAACTTACCTGATAATGTAGCGATTGGAGCAACAAATTGGCGAGAAGAAGGTAGAAAAGAAAATGCAGAGATAATGTAGTCGTGGATTGCAACACCAATTTGGCGAGAATAAGGCGGAAAAAAGTCGCATGGTTATGTTGATCGTCCAGTCGCTAGTTGCACGTTGCAGGAATAAGGTACTCTTCTGATTTACAAGTCACGGGTATTATGGTCCGATTAGGGATAAGGGTATTATGGTCCATTTAGACATTTTGTTAAATTAAAATTATTTTAAAATGTAATAAAAGATTATTAAATAGTAAAAATTATTTAAAATATAAATTTGGGCAAATATGATATTTTAAAATATTAAGAAAGACAAAAATGATATTTACAATTTAGGTCGGACAAATACGATATTTAGTCGTTTAGTAAGGGTATATACGAAATTCTCACTTTTGAAAATTATAGCAACTCAATTCATTCATTTATTAGATACAATATCCTTTATAGAATAAGATTTATTCAAGACAATCAATTAAACACACTTAGTACTAAACATTAATTTAAAAACAATAGATATACAATGAAGATCGGTATTGCATACCCATTTATCATCACATGCACTTTCTCAGAATGAGATATCCAAACCTTGAAACTTTTCCGTCGTAATGTCATCCAAAATCTGGCTCATTTCCTTTGTAAGATAATTGCTCCATCCTCCAACCTTTCCTTCCCTAAAGAAAGTGTTATTAGGGACACCCGTAATGAAATCCCCATTCTTATTAACTTCCTTTAAATTTTCAAAACTACATAGCGTCACGATCTCTTCCACCACACCTTTGGCCACTTCCTCCTCCGTGAAAGGGTAGCCCAAGAACTCTGCTAAACGCTTCACTTTACTTTGAGTATCTATTTTCGTGTCCTCGTATGTTAAAAATAGAACCTTTGTCGGCTCCTCAGAACTAGCCTTATAGTACTCTATCACATGATCCCAGTAAGGTCCATATGGCATAAAACCTTTAGCATACACATCAAGCATCTCACCGATGGTCATTGAGGTACGAGATTTATCTTTCAACTGGTTTGCAAAGTGAAACCAAGAGACCAAAACATCCTTAGGGTTCCTGCACATATAAACTATTCGACAGCTAGAATCAAGAATGGATTTAGGTAACGCGTTGTAATGTATATGGGTAGCCAAGAGACGTGGATTTGCAAGACCTTTAATAATGATTTCAGTCTCAAGGAAAGGCACACATTTGTGGGGGTTAGAGATGTTTAGAGGGTGATCTGATGGATTGATGTTTTTGTACTTTGTTCGGTTCACAATAGCATACACGAGGGCCTTAATCCATGTTGTACCACATTTTGGTTGTGTAATGACGTAGATATCAGATGAATGAGCTTGAAATATTTCTTGCACAGCCATCATTCTTTCAATTGAGAATGCATTGTCGGAGGTGTACCAAAATCCTTGATACATGAATACCTCTTGACCCATCCAGCCTTTTTCTTTTGGAAATTGGCTCAACTTCTCCTTGTAGCTATCCAAAAGGAGGGCGAGATTTGCTTTTTCGTGTTCATCATTTTCTGAACTAGATTCGGATACCAGTGACAGAGAAGAAACATCAGGGATTGACATTGGAAGGATTTTATACGTCGAGTGAAAGGAATTTTTAATCGGTAATATATATTAACACAAAGGGTGGGTTAAAATGAAATCTTATCGCTTAATACTACTATATATATAGAAAAAGAGTGTCGCTAAATTTTGAAGGAGGTGGTTTTTTATTTTCTCGAAAATATTGCACAAAACGTTGCACTCATTGTTATTAAGATCAATTTCGGCGAAAATTGTGTTTTAACTGTTTATCATATTATTATTTGAATTGTTCTAGAGTAAATTACATATTTAGAATTTAATCCTTGTCGTATACAAAAATTACAATTTCTGTCCAACATTTGTAGTTATCCTAATGTGGTCCTTATATTTCCTTTTAACAGAGAATTTGTTCTTGGATAAACAAAAGAGATAATGTCATAAAAAATCTTAGGTTTTGACGAAAATGTCTGGTTTACCATCCGGCAGATTTTTGGTTCGTTTATGTTGCAAACTTGCAATTTTTTGTCGGTTTTATCATTTTTTTTACCAACAATAGCAGCTTTCTAGGTTACTATGAAATATTATTTGCGAAAAAATCTTTAAGTTTACAAATATTTTGCAAAAAAACTCTTAAGATTATAAAGATATAAAATATAAATATATATTCAAAATTTGATAAAACTAAACAGTTTTTTTTAATTTTTTTTTTGTAAATTTAAATATCAAAAGTTTATATCAAACCAATATAAATTTTAGCATACTTATATTTTGAAACTAAAACCAAAACATATTTTTACTTTTAAGTATGGTAATTTTTTGTTGGTTCGATATACACTTTTGATATTTAAATTTTAAAAATTTATTTACTTTTATTATATTTTGAATATATTCCTTAATTAATACTTCAAGTTTTCTAAGCAAAAAAAAAACATATGTTAGCAAATAATTAATTACGCTACTTCATATGATAAAATAGTTACAGATATTAATAATATGACATTAACTATATTCAATTCATTTTTTAAAAGGAAAATAAAAATATTTTATATGTTTAAAAGGGTTGTATTTCAAAAATAATATGGTATATTATTATTTCTAAAACACAAACATTTTAACCATATAAAATAATTTCATTTTCCTTTAAAAAAATAATTATATGAAAATATTGCGACCGACTATTTTCACCTCCAAAAATGTTTTACGAGCCATGAATATCAACGAATCCAAAAAGCCACGTAAATCATAGATATGAATAAGATTGGATAAGTCTATATCATACCAACGACTTATCTTGAGACGAATTTAGGACGTCACTTCACACTCGATGAGCACATGCCTAATAACTTTTGTAGAGTTATTACAAACCGGCATAAGGAACAAGGAATGTCAATATTATAGCTGGACAAGTTTGTTTTGACTGGAAAACGGTCCAAGGCAGCTCTCTATCAAAATATATTAACCTTACTATGAATGATTTTATTCCATTCAATCTTTATAGGAAGCGATGTCACTCCGTGTTCATCAATACAGATTTGAGAATCCTTAACAACATATTCCACACCAATATTAAGATTTATAATCTCAAGGGGTTTTTTTACAAAATATTTATAAACTTAAGGGCTTTTTCGCAAATAATATTTATTGCTAACCTGAAAACCTGCTATTACATGTAAAAAGGGCAAAACCGACAAAAAAATGACAAGTTTGCATCATAAACGAACCAAAAATCTATCGGAGGGTAAAACCGACATTTTCAATCAAACTTAAGGCTTTTTATGGCATTATCCCTAATCAAAATTATGTAGACAAATGTTAAGTTTTTAATAATGACATTTTTACTCTTAGAAAACAATGCTACATATATTTTAGGGAAATGGACTTAATAAGTTAATTAACTTTTTGGTTTGCTCACATCTGGGTAACTATCTTTTTTTGTACACATTTAGGTAACGAACTTTTTGGAAGTGTTCACATATGACCATTATGATCGACTGTAGCAGGTTACATCTGGTCATAACCGGTTATAATGGTCATATGTGAAAACTTCAAAAAAGTTCGTTGCCTAGATGTGTACAAAAAAAAGATAGTTACCCAGATGCGAACAAACCGAAAAGGTAAGAGTAAATTTGTCACACCCCCAAACCAGAATGGCGGAAACATTCGGGGGCGGATGACTTCACGTAGTATCATAACAGTTGAATATTTGTAAAGAAAGTACACACAACCATCAAATATATAATTTAAAAGTTACATTGTTGCTTACAATACATGTCCCAAAAGAATTACAATATGATGATTCAATAAGTTTTAAGATTGACGTCTTAGCGTCTCTTCTCCAAAATCTGATGTTTTATCTGTATTACTGAATCCCCTGAGAATACAAACAGTTTTGAAAGAATATCAGCATAAAGCTGGTGAGTTCATAAGCATTTAGTTTTGGTGGAAAAATGTTATTTGATTCTTTTGAAAAGCGTTCTTCAAGAAAATCCTATATTTTCTTATGAAAAGCGTGTTTGAAAACCCATTCCTTCCATGACTTCCAGATTCATACAAGATATGTACAATCCAAGGTGTCGTGGAATGAATATGAATATCCGTTGGTTACACGTTAAACAATCTGTTTTTGAATAGCCGGGTTATCCCGGGAAAATCCTATATTTTCCCTAAAAGCTGATGGTTGGTTATCTGTTCTAAACTGAGGTGTACAAGTATCTACCATACTTATATCGATAAAAGCAGTTTTCTTTTAAAACCCTGGTTACACCCAGTGAGGTAAATTAGCCTTATTACATAAATAAAACTAATAAAAACATGGTGAACTGAATCCTGAAGGTATTATTAATACTCCCTAGTAATCAATTGATTATTACTCTGAGGTTAGTTCATTCGATCCATTATTATGTAAGTAAATCGCTGTTATCTACATTGCGAGTTTTATAACCATGCATTAACTTGATATGGCGCGTATCGGGGCTAGTATCCTTTATGACTTTGTCACCCGTAGACCTGCCGGTCCCACTGTAGCTAGCAGCGAGGTGCGGGATAGTCAGTCCCGTATAGATCTATACACAACAGTCACGCTCTCCCTACAAGAGATTCTGGTCATATGTGCTAGCCCTACACTCTGTTTCGGTGGTGAGTGTTACCAAGGACGTGTCTCCAACTTAGACTAACAAATTTACAAGTAATAATGCTGAAAACCCTTTTTGTAATTAACATGAATCCTTTTATAAAATGATATCTTTTACTTCATGATTCATAAGTTCATTGTCTTAGTTTTGAGAACCGTTTTTGCGAGTTGATTTCTTAAACCATTTGGTAAAACTGTTTTCCATGTTAAAAGTATATTGAAAATATAATTATCTTAAACAAAATAATATACTTTGAGCCCAAGATTACTTGTGCTTTTGCTTGTATCCCCCCCCCCCCTGAAAACATGAAAAACTCGGAAAAACGTAGGGGTATGAACTCAGCTGGTTGAAGAGGCGGGTTGAAGAAGATAAGGCAATAATCGAGCAGAACTTCGACAGGAGGAAGCGGATTTCTCAGGATTCTCGGGAATCTCGGGAGCGTAAAACTTCCTTCGGGACATGGATATGAAAACCGGGACTTCGGGATATTTCTTGCACGCAAAACGAGGTAAAAACGCAAGAGAATGAGAGAAAATGAGCAAAGAAACCCGAAACTCTCGCATCCCTTTTATAGGCTCTGGAACCCTCGCGTACGCGGGGCGTACCAGCGAGTTTACGCGGCGCGTTCGCATGCGTCATGGCTTACCGCATCCTCGGACGAAGCATTGGATGGGACCCGGAGCGACGTGGACGAACCGAGGCCTAGCACCCGAGTACGCTGGGCGTACGAGGGTACGCTGGGCATAAATCGTCTTGGTTTGTGTTCCTCAAACTTGTAAAATCCGTAACTTTCGCATACGAGCTCCGTTTTTGACGTTCTTTTTCATTTAGACTCCGTCGGCTAGTTTTGACTTTATTTTTAATTATTTATTTTTAACAGGCCGGGACAGGAAAAGTCCGTTAAAAATCCATAACTTCTTCATCCGACGTCCTTTTTCGTCTGTCTTTTCACCGTTGTACTACTATTGTCGGGATCTTCGATTCTCGTTTAGGTTGCGTCGGCTAAAAGTCGCTCGATCTTTTTTCGAGTTTTTAGCTGTCGACCGCTGTTCCGAAACTTAGAAAAATCATAACTTCCTCATACGAAGTCAGATTTGGGCGTTCTTTTTATGTACGCTTATGGTTTAGTGATATCTACTACTTTCATTTAGATACCTAAGGCTAAAAAGTATTTTATTGAAGTTTCACTTTTTACGCTTAATAGTGTTTTACCGGTTTTGACGCGGATCTTTGATTGGTCATAACTTCTTCGTTATGACTCGGATTTGAGTGTTCTTTATATTTTTGGAAACCTTGGCACGATATCTAACACTTTATGCATCCCAATTTAGATTTTAGAACACTTCATTTTTGACGCAAACTTCTATTGATTCCAAAAATAGATTATAATACTTGACTTTAGGTCATTATATTGACTTTAAATATCGGGTTGTCACATCATCCCCCCGTTAGAGAGAATTTCGTCCCGAAATTAATTTTAAGATAGGCATTTATGGACTAGGGAAGAGATGCGGGTGTTTTTTGTTTCATATGATCTTTGCGCTTCCAAGTGTATTCAGGTCCTCGCTTGGCATTCCAGCGGACCTTCACAATGGGTATGCGACTTTGTTTTGTTCTTTTAATTTTCTTATCCATGATTTCTACTGGCTCTTCTATGAAGTGGAGACTCTCGTTGATTTCAATTTCATCCAGAGCGATGACGAGGGTCTCATCGGACAAACACTTCTTTAAGTTTGACACATGAAAGGTAGGGTGTACGTTATTGAGCTCCTGTGGTAATTGGAGTTTGTATGCTACCGGGCCAATCCTGAAAAGGATCTCGAATGGTCCGATATACCTTGGATTTAGTTTCCCACGTTTTCCAAAACGTATTAATCCCTTCCAGGGTGAGACCTTCAACAGTACTCGGTCTCCAACCTGAAATTCCAAGGGCTTCCGTCTTTTGTCCGCATAACTCTTTTGTCTGTCTCTTGAAGCTTTTAGTCGTTCCCGGATTTGGACAATATTCTCGGTCATTTCTCTTTATGATTTCTGGGCCTGTGAGGGTGCTGTTAGGTACTTTTCCTCTAGCTAGTTGAGTGTTACCCACTTCAGCCCAGCACAAAGGTGATCTGCACTTGCGGCCATAGAGGGCTTCGAATGGAGCAACTTTGATGCTAGTGTGGTAGCTAATGTTGTACGAGAACTCGACCAATGGTAAATGGGTATCCCATGCCTTACCAAGATCGATCACACAAAGCCCTTATCATATTTTTCCAAGGTTTGAATGGTCCTCTCACTCTGTCCGTTGGTTTGAGGGTGGTAGGCGGTACTCATGTCTAGTCTCGTTCCTAGAGATTTTTGTAGTGACTGCCAGGACCTCGAGGTGAATCTACTATCTATGTCCGAGATAATGGATATTGGTACACCATGCAGTCACACAATCTCCCTGATGTATGTTCTGGTCAGTTCCTCCAGCTTGTCTATTTCCTTTGTTGGTAGGAAGCGTGCGGATTTGGTTAACCTGTCGACTATCACCCAAAATGGAATCAAGTCCACCTGTTGCCTTGGTAACTTGATTTTTAAGCCCATTGCAATCTGCTACCACTCCCACTCAGGTATATCCAATTGTTATAGTAAGCATGCGAGCTTTTGCTCTGAAGTTCATGATAAGACTCATCCTTGGCTCATCTATCCTTACCTCATGTATACGAGTTGTATATAATTTAAATCGACAAAACTTTCGGTTGGGTGGCTCTGCCCCAAGTCCACAACCAGACAAGGAACAGGAAGTAGGACAGAATCACACATCCTAAATCTTGTTGAGTCTAAATTATATGCCACTTTTGCATATACAACTAGCATCGATAGATTAACCTAATGAGTTCTTATACTCTATTCTTGAACTTGACCTGTAGTGCAAGTGGTCTTCCTCGGAGATCTCTTGCGTATGCTATAGGTGGTTACTGACTTTTGAGACTTCTTTGGTGCTTTTTGTTTTAAGCTTTCTATCTATTGAGCAGGCTAGAAGGTGTGGTACCCCTCGCATGGGTACTTCTGAAGTTTTGAAGTGATAGGCGATATAAGGGTTTGCGTTATGGATTGGAAGAATTTCAGCTTATTAAGGAAAGAGTTCTTTTACACGGCTTAAAAAAAATTACATGGTAAGGATCAAGCCAAACCATGTCGGATGAGGATGTCGGAACGTCTCAACGAAGTAGATATTAAGTTATTCAGGAAGAGATGATTACTAGGATAATGAACAATTCTACGCACATAAGTTTTCAACGCCTTCAGTTTTATTATGTTATTTTGCTACGAATCCCCTTTTTAATTCAAAATTGGCGGATACTACTAATACGAGGGTTCTGATAATTTGAAACTATGAACTTTCACGGAATGATCCCTACTAGGTCTCTCTATCATTGCTTGGTGTACACAAGTCATGTATAATTAAGATTGGTAAGACAGTTGACTGAGCAACCCTGCCCTAAATCCACAACCAAACAAGGAACAGGAAATGAGGCAGGATCACTCACTTTAAATCTACAAATCTTAATTATAAATGTCCCTAATGTTTACACTAAGCCATCATAGATTACCTGATAGGGTTCTCAGTTTTATATGAATGCTGCGATTTGGTTCGAATGAAAGAGTAATTATAATTATAATTAAATTATTGGGGTTTGGAAGTGTACCAAACTATAGCAGGGTTCTTTTATGTTTCCCCCATTCTCTGGGGTCAAATGCCTCCTGCTCCCCCGTCGTTCTTCTCTGTTGGACAGTCCCTCTTGTAATGTCCTTTCTCACCACAATGATGACATATTGGATTTGTTCCAACTTTGGTAGTTGAAGTGATGAATTTGACCGGAGTCCTACAGAAACGGGCGGTGTGCCCCTTCATGTTGCATATATTGCAATGCAGTACCCGACAGACTCCATGATGATGGTAGTTGCACTTGCTGCAGTGTGGGAGGTTTCCTAAGTACGGTGTGGTCGGTGTTGGGATAGTAGGGCTGATGGGGGTATTGACTGCCCCAGCTTGTTGCCCTTCTGTAGCCCCTTGAGTTGAACAACTCCCTTTCTTGTTCTCGAACTTTCGTTTCAGAATATTAGGTTTGAGGTTCGGAGTGTCTTTACAAACAGACACTCGTTGTTGTACTTGGTTATCACCGTGATTGGGTTCGTCGATAACATTTCCACTAACATTTGTGTTGTTAGCATTTAGGTGAGTCATGACAGCTGCTACGGCAGCTGTGACCGCAACTTGAAAAGTAGCCAAATCTATCTGAAGAGTTGGTGCTTTGCCAGCGGTTTGGTTACGTTTCTTCGGAGGCATGATTTTGTTATATGATAAGAAAATGAGTTTGTGAGCGATTATGGTTGGCTCTAGATGTATTCCGATCATTCATGCGAATGTAAGTTTTTCATTTTGTTATACTGTTCTCGATGGTTCAATCTACATCCCTATGATGCAGTCCTGGTAAAAGAGTAGAATGAAGTTTCTAGAATGGTTATCAGACGAGTGTCATCCGAACGAAGTTATCTTTGGTTGGTGGATACTATGATTCAGTTTTCGAAAAGATTTGAAAGTAATTCATAATAGAATCTACAATAAATTGACTTATGAATTTGAGAAGTAAGCACTCTTGATTGAGGTTTCGTGATCCGAATTATTGTTATTAGCCAATACAGGAAAAGACGATAAGTTCAAAATCTAACGTGAGTAATGTATTCATTAACTCACTAGGTTGGATTATTTATTAGTTATTATTGTGACGAAAAGGCACTCAAACACTTCGCGTGTAACATGCGTGGTCCTCCTCCGTTCTATTCTGGGTGATAATGATTTGTTCTCTCCTGATATTTATAGGGTGTCCTTCTCTTTCGTAGGCATATTGAATTTCTGTGTCGTCTTACTTCCGATTCTTACACCGATCTCCATTACTTCATAATGAAGAGTTTGATTCCCGGGGGTTCATGCGAACTTTTCCTCGGTGTTTTTAACAAGGTAACGGCAGATTGTGGTTTCTATAGTTTCCTCTTGTTTGCGAGTACAGGCGGTGTTAAATTCAGACGCATCATCTATCAACTAAGTGTGTGAAGATGGAGATAATGATAAGAATCTCAAGAGTGAGAATAATGAAAGTGATCCGCGAACTCAATCACCATAGTTTAACCATTAAATAAGAGTGTGATTTTGGTAGAGTTATAACAATAGAAGGATGAAAGTATTTGGACAAAGATTTCCCTAGGAGATTAGACATTCACCGATGTCATTGGTAGCAAAGATGTGATAAGTTCGGGAAAAATTGACCTTGGAGTAGGACTCACATTACACCAGAATCGAGAAAATTTTGACAGTTCATAGACCTAACCGACTGAAAGTTCAAGGTCTTAACATAAGCATGAAATTAATACTAGAGTCTATGCATAGACCAAATTTATAGCCAAAAGAGAGAATATAGTAGACTCTACTTGCGACGAGAATCGCCCGAATGAGTCCTTGATTCTGCCAAACGATGCTCCATGTCCAACATGCGTCTTTCAAACGTTGCCTGATGCCCTCGAAGTTCCCTAACTTCAGATTGGGTTGTAGTTAGTTCTCTCTGCAGGGTCATATTCTGGTTCAGGGTTCTTCTATGAGCAGTCTCCAGATGGCGAATGCGAACTGTATTGACTCCTGCATCGGCATCAACCTCCATGACCCGGTTGATGGCTGTCCTTCCCTATTCCTCATTACGAGCGACCCTGCGAACCAGAACTGGTAGGATTCTGTCTACTGAGCCTCCCTCGCTCAGATTGTAGAAGCTTAGGTCTCCGTTGTAGGGTAAGGGTTGACCTTGCTCGTGACTCCATCTGTTCAAGTTTGCTGCCCACAGGGGTGTGGGTCCTTGAAAGTTTTGACGAGGGTTAGGGTTCTGAGCAACTGGAGGTGGATTATAAGCTTCTGATCCGGAACCGTTGTCTTCGGGAAAGTCTTCAGCAAAATCATCGTCTAGGGGAAATTGCGGCTCATCTTTTGGTTCGGCACCGAGCCAACCAGCATTCTCTTGATTAGGATAGTATAATCTCTAGGAGGATGGAATCCAACCATTTTTATCTAAGCAAGAATAGGGATAAGAGAAATATAAATATAACTTAAGGGTAAGAAGGTAGTTTTTGTGATATGACCTACACCGGGTCCTCCTATAATTACCTAGTGTATACAAATCACATACAATCAAGACTGAATAGGCCGTTAGATAAGTAGCTTCACCTTAAGTCCACATCCAAACAAGGAAAAGGGCCTAAAGCGAAATCATAAATCCTAAGCCTATAAAATTCCAATCATGTGTAACTTTAAAGTATGCACTTTGCAATTATAGACCTGCCAGTGAAGGTTTTTAGTTTTTGAATAAGATTCTATGTATTTGACGATTCATAATTTTAACTAAATATCGAGGTTCGCACGATTATTATAGTTCTTATGGTTTTATAAAATACTCCTTTAGTATTTCAAACTTTAAGTTTGATTCTAGTATTTTCTTTGGTAAGTTTTTGACTTGTTGCTCACTATGACCATTTCTCGACATACGTTGGTCACATCCAGGATAAATATAGTTGATCAGGCTATATTTACTCTCGATCTGATTACATACCCCGAGGCCTAATCGTAGCGTCGCAACTTGCCTTAATACTTTTGTATAATTTTGACTATGATATTAGACCGACGCATGCATGTACTTATACTTTTATAAAACTAGCATTTTAATTTATTAAAAGTATAGTTTGTGAAAATGTTTTGTCAGAGGGTTTTAGTCCCTTTGCATTTATAGTTTGTTTATCTTATGTGGTTCGATATACTTAGTTCACTATAAACAATGCTCTGATACCAATCTGTCACACCCCCAAACCAGAATGGCGGAAACATTCGGGGGCGGATGACTTCACGTAGTATCATAACAGTTGAATATTTGTAAAGAAAGTACACACAACCATCAAATATATAATTTAAAAGTTACATTGTTGCTTACAATACATGTCCCAAAAGAATTACAATATGATGATTCAATAAGTTTTAAGATTGACGTCTTAGCGTCTCTTCTCCAAAATCTGATGTTTTATCTATATTACTGAATCCCCTGAGAATACAAACAGTTTTGAAAGAATATCAGCATAAAGCTGGTGAGTTCATAAGCATTTAGTTTTGGTGGAAAAATTTTATTTGATTCTTTTGAAAAGCGTTCTTCAAGAAAATCCTATATTTTCTTATGAAAAGCGTGTTTGAAAACCCATTCCTTCCATGACTTCCAGATTCATACAAGATATGTACAATCCAAGGTGTCGTGGAATGAATATGAATATCCGCTGGTTACACGTTAAACAATCTGTTTTTGAATAGCCGGGTTATCCCGGGAAAATCCTATATTTTCCCTAAAAGCTGATGGTTGGTTATCTGTTCTAAACTGAGGTGTACAAGTATCTACCATACTTATATCGATAAAAGCAGTTTTCTTTTAAAACCCTGGTTACACCCAGTGAGGTACATTAGCCTTATTACATAAATAAAACTAATAAAAATATGGTGAACTGAATCCTGAAGGTATTATTAATACTCCCTAGTAATCAATTGATTACTACTCTGAGGTTAGTTCATTCGATCCATTATTATGTAAGTAAATCGCTGTTATCTACATTGCGAGTTTTATAACCATGCATTAACTTGATATGGCGCGTATCGGGGCCAGTATCCTTTATGACTTTGTCACCCGTAGACCTGCCGGTCCCACTGTAGCTAGCAGCGAGGTGCGGGATAGTCAGTCCCGTATAGATCTATACACAACAGTCACGCTCTCCCTACAAGAGATTCTGGTCATATGTGCTAGTCCTACACTCTGTTTCGGTGGTGAGTGTTACCAAGGACGTGTCTCCAACTTAGACTAACAAATTTACAAGTAATAATGCTGAAAACCCTTTTTGTAATTAACATGAATCCTTTTATAAAATGATATCTTTTACTTCATGATTCATAAGTTCATTGTCTTAGTTTTGAAAACCGTTTCTGCGAGTTGATTTCTTAAACCATTTGGTAAAACTGTTTTCCATGTTAAAAGTATATTGAAAATATAATTATCTTAAACAAAATAATATACTTTGAGCCCAAGATTACTTGTGCTTTTGCTTGTATCCCCCCCCCCCCCCCCCTTAAACATGAAAAACTCGGAAAAACGTAGGGGTATGAACTCAGCTGGTTGAAGAGGCGGGTTGAAGAAAATAAGGCAATAATCGAGCAGAACTTCGACATGAGGAAGCAGATTTCTCGGGATTCTCGGGAATCTCGGGAGCGTAAACTTCCTTCGGGACTTGGATATGAAAACCGGGACTTCGGGATATTTCTTGCACGCAAAACGAGGTAAAAACGCAAGAGAATGAGAGAAAATGAGCAAAGAAACCCGGAACTCTCGCATCCCTTTTATAGGGTCTGGAACCCTCGCGTACGCGGGGCGTACCAGCGAGTTTACGCGGCGCGTTCGCATGCGTCATGGCTTACCGCATCCTCGGACGAAGCATTGGATGGGACCCGGAGCGACGTGGACGAACCGAGGCCTAGCACCCGAGTACGCTGGGCGTACGAGGGTACGCTGGGCGTAAATCGTCTTGGTTTGTGTTCCTCAAACTTGTAAAATCCGTAACTTTCGCATACGAGCTCCGTTTTTGACGTTCTTTTTCATTTAGACTCCGTCGGCTAGTTTTGACTTTATTTTTAATTATTTATTTTTAATAGGCCGGGACAGGAAAAGTCCGTTAAAAATCCATAACTTCTTCATCCGACGTCCTTTTTCGTCTGTCTTTTCACCGTTGTACTACTATTGTCGGGATCTTCGATTCTCGTTTAGGTTGCGTCGGCTAAAAGTCGCTCGATCTTTTTTCGAGTTTTTAGCTGTCTACCGCTGTTCCGAAACTTAGAAAAATCATAACTTCCTCATACGAAGTCAGATTTGGGCGTTCTTTTTATGTACGCTTATGGTTTAGTGATATCTACTACTTTCATTTAGATACCTAAGGCTAAAAAGTATTTTATTGAAGTTTCACTTTTTTTGCTTAACAATGTTTTACCGGTTTTGACGCGGATCTTTGATTGGTCATAACTTCTTCGTTATGACTCGGATTTGAGTGTTCTTTATATTTTTGGAAACCTTGGCACGATATCTAACACTTTATGCATCCCAATTTAGATTTTAGAACACTTCATTTTTTACGCTAACTTCTATTGATTCCAAAAATAGATTATAATACTTGAATTTAGGTCATTATATTGACTTTAAATATCGGGTTGTCACATCATCCCCCCGTTAGAGGGAATTTCGTCCCGAAATTAATTTTAAGATAGGCATTTATGGACTAGGGAAGAGATGCGGGTGTTTTTTGTTTCATATGATCTTTGCGCTTCCAAGTGTATTCAGGTCCTCGCTTGGCATTCCAGCGGACCTTCACAATGGGTATGCGACTTTGTTTTGTTCTTTTAATTTTCTTATCCATGATTTCTACTGGCTCTTCTACGAAGTGGAGACTCTCGTTGATTTCAATTTCATCCAGAGGGATGACGAGTGTCTCATCGAACAAGCACTTCTTTAAGTTTGACACATGAAAGGTAGGGTGTACGTTATTGAGCTCCTGTGGTAATTGGAGTTTGTATGCTACCGGGCCAATCCTGGAAAGGATCTCGAATGGTCCGATATACCTTGGATTTAGTTTCCCACGTTTTCCAAAACGTATTAATCCCTTCCAGGGTGAGACCTTCAACAGTATTCGGTCTCCAACCTGAAATTCCAAGGGCTTCCGTCTTTTGTCCGCATAACTCTTTTGTCTGTCTCTTGAAGCTTTTAGTCGTTCCCGGATTTGGACAATATTCTCGGTCATTTCTCTTTATGATTTCTGGGCCTGTGAGGGTGCTGTTAGGTACTTGTCCTCTAGCTAGTTGAGTGTTACCCACTTCAGCCCAACACAAAGGTGATCTGCACTTGCGGCCATAGAGGGCTTCAAATGGAGCAACTTTGATGCTAGTGTGGTAGCTAATGTTGTATGAGAACTCGACCAATGGTAAATGGGTATCCCATGCCTTACCAAGATCGATCACACAAAGCCCTTAGCATATTTTTCCAAGGTTTGAATGGTCCTCTCACTCTGTCAGTTGGTTTGCGGGTGGTAGGCGGTACTCATGTCTAGTCTCGTTCCTAGAGATTTTTGTAGTGACTGCAAGGACCTCGAGGTGAATCTACTATATATGTCCGAGATAATGGATATTGGTACACCATGCAGTCACACAATCTCCCTGATGTATGTTCTGGTCAGTTCCTCCAGCTTGTCTGTTTCCTTTGTTGGTAGGAAGCGTGCGGATTTGGTTAACCTGTCGACTATCACCCAAAATGGCATCAAGTTCACCTGTTGCCTTGGTAACTTGATTTTTAAGCCCATTGCAATCTGCTACCACTCCCACTCAGGTATCTCCAATTGTTATAGTAATCATGCGAGCTTTTGCTCTGAAGTTCATGATAAGACTCATCCTTGGCTCATCTATCCTCACCTCATGTATACGAGTTGTGTATAATTTAAATCGACAAAACTTTCGGTTGGGTGGCTCTGCCCCAAGTCCACAACCAGACAAGGAACAGGAAGTAGGGCAGAATCACACATCCTAAATCTTGTTGAGTCTAAATTATATGCCAGTTTTGCATATACAACTAGCAGCGATAGATTAACCTAATGAGTTCTTATACTCTATTCTTGAACTTGACCTGCAGTGCAAGTGGTCTTCCTCGGAGATCTCTTGCGTATGCTACGGGTGGTTACTAACTTTTGAGACTTCTTTGGTACTTTTTGTTTTAAGCTTTCTATCTATTGAGCAGGCTAGAAGGTGTGGTACCCCTCGCATGGGTACTTCTGAAGTTTTGAAGTGATAGGCGATATAAGGGTTTGCGTTATGGATTGGAAGAATTTCAGCTGATTAAGGAAAGAGTTCTTTTACACGGCTTAAAAAAAATTGCATGGTAAGGATCAAGCCAAAGCATGTCGGATGAGGAAGTCGGAACTTCTCAACAAAGTAGATATTAAGTTATTCTAGAAGAGATGATTACTAGGATAATGAACAATTCTACGCACATAAGTTTTCAACGCCTTCAGTTTTATTATGTTATTTTGCTACAAATCCCCTTTTTAATTCAAAATTGGCGGATACTACTAATACGAGGGTTCTGATAATTTGAAACTATGAACTTTCACGGAATGATCCCTACTAGGTCTCTCTATCATTGCTTGTTGTACACAAGTCATGTATAATTAAGATTGGTAAGACAGTTGACCGAGCAACCCTACTAGGTCTCTCGGGACTTCGGTGCGTTGGGACTTTCTTCGGGTGTCGGGGATGATTCCTAGGCTTCGGGGTGTGTTAGGGTAATTTGAGAGGGATTAGAGGGTGAAAGAGAGTGAAAGAATATGAGAATTTGTAAACAAAATTCGGAAGGCTTGCTTTCTATATATAGTAGTCCGAGGGCTCGCATTACACTGGGCGTAATTCTCCGGTACGCGGGGCGTACTGCGTCGCAGACCTTTTCGCTAGGCATAACTTCATACGCTGCGCGTACGAAGTGGATCAGCCCGGACGCGTCAAGGCTACGACACGTGGCACTCATGCGAAGGAGTATGGAGGGTGACGGACTCCGGAGCACTTACACGAGTACGCTGGGCATTCTTCGGTACGCTGGGCGTACTCATTCCGACCAACCTCGAAGTTTGTGCCCAAAACTTCAAAAATTCGTATCTTTCGCATACGAGCTCTGTTTTTGACGTTCTTTATATGGACGCGTAGGTGAAATTATGCTCTACAACTTTCGTTTAGACTCCGTCGGCTAATTTTGTGACAACCCGAAATTTCTATCTTGTAAAGTCAATTAATTCAATCAAAAGTCATACTTGTTTCTGTTATTTTTTAGCATTGTTAAGGGTCTGTTTGAGAGTTTCTAAGCCTAGTACACTCAAGGATTGTGTGTTAGGAAGTGTTAGCTTGAGTTCATTGAGCTGCAATCGAGCCATAAACACCATCAAAAAGTAGTTCACGACCACATCTAGGTTTACGGCCGTGAACCCATCCTTGGCCGTGAACATCCTTCACACACACACACACACACACACACACACACATATATATATATATATATATATATATATATATATATATATATATATATATATATATATATATATATATATATATATAAAAGAAAATTGGCTCATTTTCTTCACTTCTTCAACTCTAGCCGTGAACACACCCTTTCTCTCTCAACTATCTTCAACCGTGAACACTCTAATGGCTTCCAATAAGTAAGTATCTCATTCATCTTCTTGTGGTCCATTAGAAACACTTGATTTCCACCCATGAAACAAACTCTTATTTTCATGAATGTTCAAGATTCACAGCCGTGAAGCCTTCATAGGGCCGTGAAACCTTTTTAGATGCAAGTTTGGCCGTGAACCCTTCATCCATGGCCTAAAACCCTTCATAAGATCAAGCTTGGGCCGTGAACACATCATGTGTTCTATGGCCGTGAACCCTTCTAAGGCTGTGAACACTCCTTGTGTGGCCGTTAACACCCTTCAATCAATCATATGTGATTTAACACTCCATTGAGAGTGTTTCCTAGTTCCTAAGGTTGTTTCCCTTACATATTAGTTGTTATAGACACTAATTATTTACATATATGTATCATTATATGCTTAATAGGATCCGTTTAAGCTCGAGACTTCACTTGGCATACTTAGCATCCTATATCGATCTTTCATTCGAATCACTCACTACAGGTGAGTTCATACCCCTACAACTACACTTTTAAATGCTTTTAGGGGGAATACAAGTAGAACACAATGAAATTGTGTTAACCATTTACATGTGAAAACAACATCCAAAAGGATTTCTTATACTCAAAACTTGTTAAAACTCTTTTAAAGCTTTTATAAACTTATTTTATATCAAATCATATTCGTCTATCTATTTACGTATAAGTATGCTTTAACAGACTTAGGACTATTGCTAGATACCTTGACTCCTGTTCCTTGTTTCGTTGTGGGCTCGGGGTAGGATCACTACTCCGAATGTCGGTTAAATCATAGTTATACTTATTAAATACATATATGAATAAAAAACCCATTTTTAAGGATTATACTTAACTTAGTTACTTGGTGAGTAATTGAGTCTTTTCTATACATCACTAACAGACAAATAATAATACTAGTAAACTATAATAGGTATAGTTTAGAGGATTACTACTTACTATTTCTAGAACAATAAAACTTACCTGAGTCAGTTCATACATGAGTAAGTTCATACATACTATAACAAGAACAGAAAGGAACATACTATAACAAGAATAGAAAGGAACATACATACTATTACAAGAACAAGATAACAATAATGTGAAACTACTACTTCACGGCGTAGCAATATACTTGTTATGTCGCGTTTTGTAACCAGAGTCTCCTGGAGGGAGAGCATGCATTGTGTGTATAGATCTATACGGGACTGAAAATCCCACATGTCAACTGTTAGCTACAGTCTGGCAGACAAGCCAAAGGGTGACAAATGTCACATTAGTTTCGACGCCAGCAGGTCGTCATGTTAAATAGTAGTCAATCAGCATGGTTATAACCACATCACATTTTAACCTTAATTAACAAATTGGTTTTAAGGTAGTTAGTGCCTCAGTAGTTATTTTATACAATATTACTGTACACTTTCATTTTCCCATTACATTCATATAGTGATATTCTCACATAAAAGTTAATGCAAACTATTTTCTAGTAAAGATAGTCATAAAATTGGGAAAACATACATTTTGCAAAAGAACGAACATACAAAACAGTCGGGTCTTGGTAGAAGACTACTTTCCATGTTAGTAGAAAATATAGGATTTTCTAGGAAGTATACAAACATTTACATCAAAACACTTAGAAACTTTTACATCAAAACACATACAAACATTTTCATCAAACTAATGCAAACATTTGACACAAAAATACTTATGAACTCACCTGCTTAAATGCTGATATACTCTTTGAAAATAACTTCTATTCTCAGGTCACCAGTAGACAGGTACACTGGATCAGGTTTTGAGAAGATGGAGCATGTTCAAGACTCCTCTTTTATTTTGATATATATATATATATATATATATATATATATATATATATATATATATATATATATATGTTTGGTGTCTTACAAATACATTCAGAACACACTTGTATTAACTATATTATTAATGCAATGGATGATGTTGTTGCTTGTTTTACTATTATGCATTGTTATGATACTGTACATGACGTCCTCTGCTCCCGAACGTTTCTGCCGTTCCGGTTTGGGGGTGTGACAGATTGGTATCAGAGCTTTGTTTATAGTGAATTGAGTATATCAACCCACAAAAGATATACAACTATAAAAACATCAGGATTAAAACACTCTAACCAAGAGTTAATACTTTTTAAATAATAAAATATTTTACTAAAGTATTCATACATGCATTCATGCTAGGATCAGTGTCATACTAGAATAGAACAAAAGTATTGCGGTTGTTGGACTACACAAGTAGGCTTGGGGACACATAATCAGATCTGGGAGTTGTATAGCCTGATCAACTATATCTTTCCGAGAAGTGATTAGCATGTGCCTAGGAATGGTTGTGGTGTTGCAGCAGGTCTAAAAACCTACCAACTCTACTACAATGAAAACTTTGGAACATAACGTAAATTTAAAATACTATAGGAGTATTTTGTGATACTATAATTACTTATTTGAGAACTAAAAGGTCTTTATTAGTAGGTCAATACTTACTGAGTGGATACGCTAAGGCTATATGTGACTAAGGTGTCATAGACTTAGAATCTGTGATCTTTGCTATACTTCATGTTCCTTATTTGATTGTGGACTTAGAGTTAGGGTCACTTATTTGAAGGTCGATTATGTCTTGGTTACATATGACTGGTATGCACTACGCAAGTATTAAAGTAACTGGTAAGGATCATCCTATAATTATCTTAAGTAGTACGTCTATTATATGTTTCTTACATCCCTTTTCTCGCATAGATAACATGGATGGATTCCATCACCCTGGCAACCTGTACTTTCGCGATCAAGGGAATGGTGGACCCGGTGGTCCCAGCAGTAGAAGACCCCGAGGAAAGTTTTGATGAAGAGAACGAGGAGGAATTCCAGGAAGACTCGGACTCAGAACCGGAGGTCTATAATCCACCCCAAGTTTCTGAGAATCATAACCTTCGTCCGGCTTTTCAAGGCCCGACGCCCCTGTGAGCGGTCAACTTGGGTAGGTGGAGCCACGAGCAGGGACAACCACCTCCCTACAATGGCGACCAAAGCTTCTACAATCTAAATGAGGGAGGCCCAGCAGACAGAGTCCTTCCTATCTTGGTGTGACGTGTTTCTCGCAATGTTGAGCTGGGAAGAGCAAACTTCGACCAAGTCATGGAGATCCGTGCTAACTCCGGAGTCAACACAGTTCGTCTTCATCATCTGACCGATGACCAGAACTTTGAAAGGTCTCGCACTTACGCCCTACAGGTGGAACTAAATTCCTGTCGATCTGAGACTTGGGATCTTCGTCAGAACGAGTTGGCACTTCAAAGGCGTGTTTGGGAAACGGAACAGCAGTTGGCTGAATCCAGGGCTGAATCAAGTACCAACCAGAACAACTCCCCTCGCGAGTAGAGCCTATTGTACTCTGTCTTTTGGATATAATTAGGTCTATGTATAGACTCTAGTATTAATTTCCTGCTTATTTTAAGACATTGAACTTTCAGTCTGTGAGGTCTTTGTGTTGTCAAAATTTTCTCATTTATGGTATGATGTAAGACCTACTCCAAGGTCATTTTTCCCGAACTTGTTACATCTTTAATGCCAATGTTATTGACAGACATCTAATCTCGTGGGGAAATCTATATCCAAATGCTTTCATCCTTCTATTGTTAGATCTCCATTACAATCATACTCTCATCTATTTGTTGGGCTATGGTGATTTAGTCCATGGATCACTCTCATTATTCTCACTGTTGAATGCTTATTATCATCTTCATCTTTGTCAACTTTTAGTTGAAAGATGCCTCCACGTCGATCAATGAGATGCAATCCTCCGATAACTCCAACTCAACCACCACCTCCTCCACAATACAATCCTGTAGCTCTCCAAGCTGCAGTGGCTGCGGCTGTTATGGCAGCCTTAGCTCAATTCAACGCTAGCGGTACTAGAGGGAGTGGAACAACTATACATTCTACTCAAGGTGATGCTCCCGTGCGCTCTAGAGAGTGTCAGTATAAGGACTTCACCAACTGCAAACCCAGAGCCTTCAACAGCAGCGGTAGGATCATTGCTCTGTCACAATGGTTCGAAAAGACTAAGTCGATCTTTGAGATCTGCTCCTGTCCGGAAGGAAGCAAAGTAAAATTTGCTGCCTGCACCTTCTCGGACAGAGCCCTAACATGGTGGAATAGCCATGTCAAGTCACTTACTCTGATAGTGGCTAATGCAATGGCCTGGGAAGCTCTAAAGGAGCTTATGATTGAGGAATACTGCCCGAGGGGCGAAGTTCAGAAACTTGAACAGGAACTCTGGAGGCTAACCATGAAGGGCTCCGACATAGTAGCCTACACCGCCAGGTTCAGTGATCTGGTGGCTCTATGTCCAGGAATGGTCCCTACAGAGGGAAAGAAGGTCGAGAGGTATATTTGGGGGCTGGTGCCTCCATTTCAGGGGAATGTTTTAGCTTCAAACCCCACTACCTTCGACAGTGCCAAGCGATTCCTACAGCGGCTCATTGATCACGGTGTCCGCACACCGACAACAACAACCCTTGCCGTCCCAGAACCATCTAAAACCGCCGACAACAAGCATAAGTTTTGGGACAAGAAGAAGAGCAACACAGCGCAAAACTCTGCCAAGAAGCAGCAGACCGTGGCTGTTCATGCCGCGATAGCACCTGCTGCCACTGCGTTGGTGAAACAGTATGCAAGGAGCTTGCCTAAGTGCAACAAGTGTAGCTTCCAACACAACGGACTCTGTCGGAAAATGCAGTGCGCTAACTGCAACAAGAAGGGGCACACTGCCCGTTTCTGCAAAGCTCCGGCTAGGCCAATCACCCAGGTCCTTGGCGTTGGAGTGGGCCAGGCTTGCTACGGATGTGGCAAGGTTGGTCACTACAAGAGGAACTTCCCGATGGCAGGGAACGCTGGCAGAGTGGGAAGGGTTTTGGTGATAGGCCACGAGGAAGCGGTAGCAGACCCTACAGTGGTCACTGGTACGTTTCTCCTCGATAACTCTTATGCATGCATTCTATTTGATAGTGGAGCGGAGAGGAGTTTCGTGAAAAAAAAATTTGCACACTTACTTGAACAAAAACCATGAGCACTAAAAGAACCGTTCACCATAGAAATGGCTAACGGAAAGACTGAGAGCACTAGCTGTATATACATAAGATGTACTTTATCTCTAGATAGCCACTCATTTCCAATCGACATCATGCCTGTCTCAATTAAAAGTTTCGACGTCATTATTGGCATGGATTGGTTGAGTCTTCATCGTGCTGACGTCATGTGTTATGAGAAAGCCGTTCGTCTTAATCTACCGTCTAATGAAACCCTAGTTATCTATGGCGACAAACCAGGCACGAACCTTCGAATCATTTCAAGTATACAAGCCCAGAAGTACTTACGAAAGGAATGTCATGTATTCCTCGCTCACGTAGTCGATATGAGCCAAGTGGCGAAAGACATAAAGAACATCCCAAAAGTACGCGACTTTCTCGATATCTTTCCCGAAGGACTACCAAGATTACCACCTCAACGTCAAGTCGAGTTCAGAATCGACTTAGTTCCAGGGGCTACCTCAGTATCCAAATTGCCCTATCGTGTAGCACCGGCCGAGATGCAGGAGCTATCCAGTCGAACGAACTGCTTAGCAATAGCTTTATTAGACCAAGCTTCTCACCATGAGGAGCACCGGTCTTGTTCGTGAAGAAGAAAGACGGATCGTTCCGTATGTGCATCGACTATAGAGAACTAAACAAACTTACTGTCAAGAACCGATACCCTCTACCACGCATAGACGACTTGTTCGACCAACTGCAAAGGGCAAATTAATTTTCAAAGATTGATCTAAGATCCAGGTATCACCAGTTACGAGTTTTAGAGGAAGATGTTCCCAAAAAAGCCTTCCGAACTCGTTATGGACACTATGAGTTTGTAGTGATGCCATTCGGATTAACCAATGCGCCCGTAGTATTCATGGACTTAATGAACCGGGTGTGCCGTCCTTACTTGGATCAGTTCTTTATTGTATTCATCGATGACATGCTTATCTACTCTCGAAGTAAGGAGGAGCATAGTCAACACCTACGTCAGGTCTCGGAAACGCTTCGATCGAGAAACTCTACGTGAAGTGCTCTAAGTGCGAATTTTGGATTCGAAGAGTCGAATTCTTGGGTCATGTGGTTAGTGAAGAGGGAATTCACGTGGACCCTTTCAAAATAAAGGCCATTGAGAACTGGTCAGCTCCAAAGACGCCTACGGAAATTCGTCAATTTCTAGGTCTCGCTGGCTACTATCGCAGGTTTATTCAAAACTTCTCTAGGATCGTGAAACCGCTTACTACATTGGCCCAGAAAGGTGTGACCTTTGACTGGGAAGAGAAACAAGAGAAGGCGTTCCAAACGCTAAAGCGAGCCTTATGCAGCGCACCGATACTATCCCTCCCAGAAGGGATATAAGACTTTGTGGTTTATTGCAATGCATCCAACCAAGGGCTTGGCTGTGTTCTTATGCAACGAGGAAAGTTCATCGCCTATGCCTCAAGATAGCTAAAGAAACACGAAGTCAACTACACCACACATGATCTTGAGCTAGGAGCAGTAGTATTTGCTCTGAAGATCTGGAGACATTACCTGTATGGTACGAAAAGCACTATCTTTACAGACCACAAAAGCCTTCAACATATATTCGACCAGAAGGAGCGCAATATGAGACAACGACGGTGGGTCGAGCTACTCAATGACTACGAACGCGAAATTCGTTGTCATCCCGGTAAAGCCAACAAAGTAGCTGATGCCCTAAGTCGGAAAGAATACTCTGGTCGTAGAGTCAAATCATTGACTATGACTATCCATTCACATCTGTCCAGACAAATTAAGGAGGCTCAGCTAGAAGCCTTGAAGCCTAAAAATGTGGCGGGTGAATCCCTTAGAGGGATGGACAAGAACTTAGAAGTCAAGGGTGGTGGAGCCTTATACCTCATGGATCGGATCTAGACACCGAAGCTCGGTGGTCTCAGAGACGCGGTCATAACCGAAGCGCACAATACTCGATCTTCCATCCACCCAGGTTCAGATAAGATGTATCTGGATCTCAAAAAGTTATACTGGTGGCCTAACATGAAAGCAGAGATTGCTACCTTCGTGAGTAAGTGTCTTACTTGTGCCAAGGTTAAGGTCGAATACCAGAAACCCTCAGGTTTACTACAACAACCAGAAATACCTGAATGGAAGTGGGAGCGGATCACAATGGACTTCATAACCAAGTTGCCCAAGACAATGGGTGGTCTCGATACCATTTGGGTGATCGTAGATAGGTTAACCAAGTCCGCACACTTCCTGCCTATCAAAGAAACTGACAAGATGGAGAAACTAACACGAACCTACATTAGGGAGATTGTATGACTACATGGTGTTCCCATAACTATTATCTCTGATAGAGATAGTATATTCACTTCAAGATTCTGGCAGTCGCTACAAAGTTCCCTGCGAACTAGGCTAGACATGAGTACAACCTACCATCCGCAAACCGACGGACAAAGTGAGAGGACTATTCAAACTATGGAAAATATGTTCCGATCCTGTGTGATAGACTTTGGAAAGGCATGGGATATTCATTTACCCCTTGTCGAGTTCTCCTACAATAACAGTTATCACACAAGCATAAAGGCTGCTCCATTTGAAGCCCTCTATGGCCGAAAGTGCAGATCCCCTCTGTGCTGGGCTGAAGAGGGTGACACACAATTAGCTAAAGGATGAGTTCCTGACAGCACTCTCACAGGTCCAGAAATCATTCGGGAAACGACAGAGAAGATTGTTCAGATTCGTGAAGGATTAAAAGCGTCTAGAGATCGACAGAAAAGCTACACTGACAAGAGAAGGAAACCTTTGAAATTCCAAGTTGGTGGCTGTGTTCTATTGAAGGTCTCACCCTGGAAGGGCTTGATACGCTTCGAAAAGCGTGGGAAGCTAAATCGAAGGTACGTAGTTCCTTTTGAGATTCTCGCTAGAATCGGCCCTGTAGCTTACAAACTCAAACTACCTCAAGAACTTAGTAACGTACACCCTACTTTCCACGTTTCAAACCTGAAAAAGTGTCTATCCGATGAGACTCCTATTATCCCACTAGATGAAATCGATATCAACGAGAGCCTCAACTTCATGGAAGAACCAGTAGAGATCCTGGACCGTGAGGTCAAGCAAACGAAGCAAAGCCGTATCCCGATAGTGAAGGTTCGCTGGAATGCAAAGCAGGGACCTGAATTCACTTAGGAGCGCGAGGATCAACTGAAACTGAAATATCATCATCTTTTCCCTTAGTCTATCTATATTTCCTTAAACTCTAATTTCGGGACGAAATTCCCTTTAACGGGGGGATGATGTGACAACCTGGAATTTCTATCTTGTAAATTCAATCAATTCAATCAAAAGTCAGACTTGTTTCTGTTATCTTTTAGCCTTGATAAGGGTCTGTTTGAGAGTTTCTAAGCCAAGTACACTCAAGGATTGTGTGTTAGGAAGTGTTAGCTTGAGTTCATTGAGTTACAATCGAGCCGGAAACACCATCAAAAATGCGTTCTCGACCACATCTAGGTTCACGGCCGTGAACCCATCCTTGGCCGTGAACATCCTTCATATATATAAGAAATTGGCTCATTTTTTTCACTTCTTCAACTCTAGCCGTGAACACACCCTTTCTCTCTCAACTATGTTCAACCGTGAACACTCTAAAGGCTTCTAATAAATAAGTCTCTTCTTGTTGTCCATTAGAAACACTTGATTTCCACCCATGACACAAACTCTTATTTACATGAATCTTCAAGAGTTTACGGCCGTGAACCCTTCATAGGGCTGTGAAACCTTCTTAGATGCAAGTTTGGCCGTGAACCCTTCGTCCATGGCTGTATACCCTTCATAAGATCAAGCTTGAGCCGTGAACACATCATGTGTTCTATGGCCGTGAACCCTTCTAAGGCCGTGAACACTCCTTGTGTGGCCGTGAACACCCTTCAATCAATCATATGGGATTCTAACATTCCATTGAGAGTGTTTCCTAGTTCCTAAGGTTGTTTCCCTTACATATTAGTTGTTATATATACTGATTATTTACATATATGTGTCATTATATGCTTAATACGATTCGTTTGTGCACGAGACTTCACTTGGCATACTTAGCATCCTATATCGATCTTTCATTCGAATAACTCACTACAGGTGAGTTCATACCCCTACAACTACACTTTTACATACTTTTAAGGGGAATACAAGTAGAACACAATGAAATTGTGTTAACCATTTACATGTGAAAACAACATCCATAAGGATTTCTTATACTCAAAACTTGTTAAAACTCTTTTAAAGCTTTTATAAACTTCTTTTATATCAAATCATATTCGTCTATCTATTTACGTATAAGTATGCTTTAACAGACTTAGGACTATTGCTAAATACCTTGACTCCTGTTCCTTGTTTGGTTGTGGGCTCGGGGTAGGATCACTAGTCCGAATGTCGGTTAAATCATAGTTATACTTATTAAATACATATATGAATATAAAACCTATTTTTAAGGATTATACTTAACTTAGTTACTTGGTGAGTAATTGAGTCTTTTCTATACATCAGTAACAGTCAAACAATCATACTAGTAAACTAGAATAGGTATAGTTTAGAGGATTACTACTTACTATTTCTAGAACAATGAAACTTACATGAGTCAGTTCATACATACTATAACAAGAACAGAAAGGAACATATTATAACAAGAACAGAAAGGAACATACATACTATTATAATAACAAGATAACAATAATGTGAAACTACTACTTCATGGCATAGCAATATACTTGTTATGTGGCGTTTTGTAACCAGAGTCTTCTGAAGGGAGAGCGGGGATTGTGTGTATAGATCAATACGGGACTGACAATCCCATATCCCAACTATTAGCTACAGTCCTGCAGACAAGCCATGGGGTGACAAATGTCACATTAGTTTTTACACCAGCATGTCGTCGTGTTAAATACTAGTTAATCAGCATGGTTATAACCACATCACATTTTAACCTTAATTAACAAATTGGTTTTAAGGTAGTTATTGCTTCAGTAGATATTTTATACAACAATACTATACACTTTCATTTTTCCCATTACATTCATATAGTGATATTCTCACATAAAAGGTAATGCAAACTATTTTCTAGTAAAGATAGTCATAAACTTGCGAAAACATACATTTTACAAAAGAACAAACATACAAAACAGTCGGGTCTTGGTAGGATTTTCTAGGAAGTATACAAACATTTACATCAAAACACTTAGAAACTTTTACATCAAAACACATACAAACATTTTCATCAAACTAATGCAAACATTTGACACAAAAATACTTATGAACTCACCAACTTAAATGCTGATCTACTCTTTCAAAATAACTTGTATTCTCAGATCACCAGTAGGCAGGTACACTAGACCAGGTTTTGAGAAGACAGAGCATGTTCAAGACTCGTCTTTTATTTTGATATATATATTTTTGGTGTCTTACAAATACATTCAGAACACACTTGTATTAACTATATTATTAATGCAATGGATGATGTTGTTTCTTGTTTTACTATTGTGCATTGTTATGATACTAAACATGACGTCCTATGCTGCCGAACGTTTCCGCGGTTCCGGTTTGGGGGTGTGACAAATTTTGACTTCATTTTTAAAGTTATATTTTTAATACGTCGGGACAGGAAAAGTCCGTTAAAATTTCATAACTTCTTTGATCTGACGTCCGTTTTTGTCTGTCTTTTTACCGTTGTACTACTATTTACGAGATCTTCGATTCTCGTTTAGGTTGTGTCGACTAAAAATCACTCGATCTTTATTTCGAGTTTCGGGTTGTGTACTACTATGCAGATTTTTAGAAAAATCATAACTTCCTCATACGAAGTCAGATTTGGACGTTCTTTTTATGAAAATTCATGGTTTAACGAATACTATGATTTTCATTTAGATCACTAAGGCTAAAAAGTAGTTTATCGTAAACTCATTTTTTACGTCATATTGCGTCGTGCCGGTTCTGTCGCGAAACTTCAATAAGTCATAACTTCTTCGTTATAACTCGGATTTTAACGAGATTTTCGCCTAAACGTTTCTAATGAGATAATTTACAACTTTAAATAACATTATTTTTACTTATTTTCCAACTTAATATTTTCGTAAATTTCAATATTTGACTTTTGATTAGAATCTCATAAGACTTCTAAAACTTCCTGAATGATTCTAAACATAGTTTTACTTCACATCTCATAAAACTATCCTGTTAGAACTCAATGCTCAAAACCATATAATAAACAATAATATTCATTTTTAAACTAACAAAACATGATAACTGAATGTGTATGTTACAAATACCTCCTCCTTTTGAGGATTTCATCCCTGAAATTTCAACGATTTAAACAAATGGGGATATTTCGCTCTTATCTCATTCTTATTTCCCCAAGTATAATTTGGGCCTCGATGGTGCTTCCACTTGACAAGCACCAACTCCACTTCTTTATTACACAATTAAGTCGTTCTTTCGTTTACGATCTCTTCAGGCTCTTCTGCATATCTTAATATCCAGTTTCACCTCGGATAACTGAACTGTTTCATCATATATGCTCAAACATTTACGTAGATAACTCACATGAAGCACATCATGAATACCTGCCAAATCTTCAGGCAATTCCAAGCGGAATGATTGCTTACCAATTCTCTAGATGATTTTGAAAGGACCAACAAATCTAGGACTCAATTTTCCTTTCTTCCCAAATCGCATAATTCCTTTCCATGGGGACACCTTCAGCATTATGAAATCACTCACCTGGAATTCTATGGGTCATCTTCTCTTTTCTGCATAGGACTTCTGTCGATCCTGGGCCGCTTTCATTCTTTCTCGTACAATTTGAATCTTGTCAGTGGTGCCTTGAATAATTTTAGGGCCTCCAAGGATTTTCTGTCCTACATCACGCCAACATAATGGAGTATGACATTTACGTCCATATAGTGCTTCATATGATGGCATTTTGATTGAAGTGTGGTAACTGTTATTATATGAAAATTCGACAAGAGGTAAGTACATATAGCAGTTACCAACAAACTCCAAGACGCATGCACGAACCATATCTTCTACTGTTTGGATTGTTCTCTTCATCTGACTATTTATCTGGGGATGATAAGCTGTGCTGAGAGAAATTCGAGATCCCAATTCACATTGCATACTAGCCCAAAAATGAGAAGTGAAGCGAGTATCACGAGCGGAAATAATCTTTAGTTGCACACCATGTCTTGCAATAATTTCATCCAAGTATACTTGTGCATATTTCTCCATTGGAGCTGTTTCACGCATGACAAGAAAATGTGCACTCTTAGTTAGTCAGTCGACAATTACCCAAATGCTATCATTCTGTCTCGCAGTCTTCGGCAATTTGGTAATAAAATCCATGGACAGCTCCTCCCATTTCCACATAGGGACATTAATACCTTCTGGACTACCATATGGCTTTTGGTGTTCCGCCTTGACTTGTAGGCATATTAAGCATTCCTGCATGTATCTTCCAATGTTTATCTTCAATCCAGGCCACCAATAATCAGCTCGTACATCATAGTACATTTTACTTGTACCAAGATGTATTGACAGTTTAGACTTATGGGCTTCATCTAAAATCTTCTGTCTTAATCCACCAATCTTTGGAATCCATAGCCGATTCTTAAATACTTTCAGTCCACGTGGATCATGAAGTAAAATGCCAGCATAATGCACTATCCCTTCCTTCTTCACATTTTCTGGCTTTAAGGCCTCTACTTGCCATTTTTCTAGTTCATCAAGAATAGTGAACTTTACGGTAGTGTGGGTAATAGCATAACACACACTATTATGATAAACATCTCTGCTAAGTGCATCGGCAACTACATTGGCCTTTCCAGGATGATACATGTTTTCACAGTCATAGTCTTTGATCAGCTCCATGACTCACTGTTGTCTCATATTCAAAGTTTGTTGATTGAATATATACTTGAGACTTTTGTGGTCGGTAACCAATTAGCATTTTTTTACCAAAAAGATAATGCCTCCAAAGTTTTAGGGCAAATACTACTACAGCGAGTTCGAGGTCCTGGGTGGGATAATTATTTTCATACTCTTTCAGTTGTCTTGAGGCATACGCTATTACTCTACCACGTTACATCAACACACAACCGAGTCCCAACCTTGAAGCATCGCTATACACGGAAAAATCATTATCACCTTTTGGGAGTGATAAGATCGGGGCATGAGTCAAAAGATCTTTTAGAGTTGAGAAAGCTTTTTCTTGGGCTTCACCCCGTTCGAACTTCACTTCCTTTTGTGTAAGACTTGTGAGAGGTACAACTATACGTGAAAAATCTTTAATGAATCTCCGGTAATATCCCGCGAAACCCAAGAAACTACGAATTTCAGAAGCATTACGGGGCGCTTCCCAATTATGAATGGCTTCAATTTTGATAGGATCTACTGATATACCGTCACCAGAAATCACATGACCGAGAAATTGAATTTGGCGAAGCTAAAATTCACATTTTGAGAATTTAGCATATAATTTCTCCTTTCGAATAAGTTCTAATACTTCATGAATATGAAGGGCATGATCAACTTCAGACTTGGAATAGATTAGAATATCATCAATGAATACGATGACAGATTTATCGAGCATTGGACGACATACACGATTCATCATATCCATGAATACAGCAGGAGCATTTTTCAGACCCAATGGCTTGACAAGGAATTCATAATGCCCATATCGAGTATGAAAAGCAGTCTTCGGTACATCCTGCTCGTGTACTTTCAACTGATGATAGCTAGATCTCAAATCAATCTTCGAGAAATAGCTAACACCCTGAAGTTGATCAAACAAATCATCAATGCGAGGTAGTGGGTACTTGTTCTTGATAGTTACCTTATTTAGCTCACGATAATCAATACACATTCTCATCGAACCGTCCTTATTCTTGAAAAACAATACTGGAGCACCTCAATGAGAGGTACTCGGTCGAATAAAACCTTTGTCAAGTAATTCCTGTAGTTGGATCATCATTTCCTTCATCTCAGTTGGCGCAAGACGATAAGGAGTCTTTGCAATTGGAGCAGCACCAGGTACAAGATCAATTCGGAATTCTAGTTGCCTATCCAGAGGAAGTCCAGGCAAATCATTGGGGAAAATATCAAGATATTCATTAACAACGGGAACATCATTTACAGTTTTCTTCCCCTCTTTTGAGATATCAACTATATAGGCCAGATAAGTAGAACACCCTTTCGATATAAACTTACGAGCTTTTAAGAAAGAGATTATTTTTAAGATTTTAATTCTTTGTTCACCGTAGACATAAATAGGATTCTCCCCTTCAATAGGAATGCGTACAATCTTTTCATAGCACAAGAGTTGTGCACGGTTCTTCGACAACCAATCCATGTCGAGAATAGTATCAAAGTTGGGCAAGGAGATAGGAATCAGGTTAGCAAGAAAATTATAACCTTCAATTTCAATGACACAATCCCTATAGACTTTATCAGCAAGTAATGATATACTTCCCGCAGTATCTACATGAAATGGTTGCGCGAGTGCATAGCAAGCAATTTGAAAGGAATGTGCAAATTCATGAGACACAAAAGAATCTAAGGCACCAGAATCAAATAAGATATGAATAGGTTTAGAGTTGACTAGAAATGTACCAGTCACAACATTCGGGTCTTCATGTGTCTCCTCTATGGTAATTTGGAATGCATGTTCTTTAGATTTTGGCACCTCCTCCTTTTTAGTTGGAGTACTCTTTGGTTGTTGGACGGAAGCTTGACTCCCTACCATTTGACTAGTAAGAGTAGGGCAGAAACGCTTCCTGTGGCCAACGACACCACAAGCAAAGCATGTAACATTCTTCATCGGGCAAACGGACTTCATGTGACCTATTTCTCCACATCCATAACAGACCACTGATCCTTTTTCTAATTTGCATTCGCCCAGATGATTCTTTCCACAATTTCGACACGATGGCGATTGAAGAGAAAAAGATTGTGACCTACCGCGGCCACGAGGGGTATTATGAGATTGCACTTGTTTACCAGGATCAGTTCGAATAGATTGAGCTGGTGGAATAGAGGAAACAGGAACAGTTCGATCAATACGTGGATGCTTCGGAACAACTTTATCAAATGACAGAACATCCCGATTAGCCACGAAATCGCGGATTTTATATCATAGTCCATCCATGAATAACTGAATTTTATCATCTTCAGTTGGAATATACTTTGCAGCAAATCGTGCTTTTTGATTGAATTGAGTTTCATAATCATTCACAGTCATTCCTCCCTGTTTAAGCTCGATGAATTCTTTCTCCAATCTTCTCCTCATGTCTAAAGGACAATACTTTCCTAGCAAACGAGTTTTGAACATTTCCTAAGATAAATTATCCTAGTCATACTCGTTGAGAGCTTCAAATGTTGCTTCCCACCAGACCAACGCTTCTCCGATGAGCATTGCAGAAGCATAATTAGCCTTGTCTTCATTAACCACATGAGAAATACAGAATACTTTTTCTGTGTTCTGGATCTAGGTAAGAACAACAATGGGATTAAGAACACCTGAAAACTCCGTAGCACCATCACTCTTGAAAATTTTGAATGAGGGACATTTTGCCTCCCCTTTTGAAGATTCTCCGGTGGCTTTCTCTTTACCTTTATCACTATTCTTTTTATGTTCTTCTAGAGTCTACCGAATAACACCAGTAAGTTTATCAACAAGTCGCTCCTCAGGAGGGGATACCGGAGTATTTACTTCACATGATGAGGATCTCCACCCACATCTGTTGTATGGCTAGTCACCTGTTTAGCCATTGTTCTGAAAATTTGGAGTAATATAGTATTTTAGAATATTAGGATTTATCATTACCTAATACTTTACTTAAGTCTTTCCTATGGTTTGTATCCGTATACTTATAATGAATCCGTTCATATATTGAATTTCTGATGGTTTAAGTCTAAATACCAATATGTGGTATTTAGTTCACTTAAATTACTGCTCTGATACCATGACTGAAATACCCCTTTCATAATTAACATTTTTACTCCAAACATGTTACATGCATATTCATAAACATATTTTACATATATGGTTTTGTTACAAAAGACTAGATACAAACCGACTAACGAGGTTTTTACAAAGTTTTAAATATTACATAATTTCCCAGGAATTTATACACAAAATACAAAAGCTAAAATATTATCTATTCTACATCTTCTAAAAGTACATAACTATATGGATGCTTATCACCTGCAATAAGTAAACACTGAGAGGGATAAGCGGGTGACGCTTAGTGAGTTCAATAACAATTATAATATAACATTATGCCATATATATATATATATATATATATATATATATATATATATATATATATATATATATATATATATATATATATATATATATATATATATATATATATATATACATATATATATGACAGAAACAAAGACGGACAAAAAACAACAAAGGCAGATGAATATCATATGACAGGATTTCCATATCAACGAATAATCTGATTCAAAGATTTACAATCAATGAGATACAACAATTTCAACATGATATACATCAATAATACTTCAGCCCAAGTGGCATAGAAAATACAATTTCGAATTATCATTTGGCTAGCAATTTACAGGCTTTCAGCCCTACCTAGCCTTCTGCCAATGCCAAAGTCATGCTTAATCATTCACTTCATGGTCAAAGGCTACATACCAATAAGCAAGTGATGCTTAGTCATTCACTTCGTGGTCAAACGTATAGCTTATTATCATAATAACACTGGAAAACATTTTTCATATAACACATAACATACAATTGTCCCTATATTGAACTCACCGTGAATTAACCGAATGATAAAATTCTGATTTAGGCAGCACTTCGTCTCAAAAAACGACTTTCTTTGACGAAACCGTGGATTTTTGTTGAAAACCGGGCCTTGCCCGGGTAGAGTTTCAACTTGAAAAGATTATTTTCTCGGGTCTTCGGTGCGTCGAGACTTGATTCGGGTGTCGGGGATGATTCCTAGGCTTCGGGGGGGTGTTAGGGTAATTTGAGAGAGATTAGAGGGTGAAAGATAGTGAAAGAGTATGAGAATTTGTAAACAAAATTCAGAAGGCTCGCTTTCTATTTATAGTAGTCCGAGGGCTCGCATTACGCTGGGCGTAATTTTCCGGTACGCGGGGCGTACTGCCTCGCAGACCTCTTCGCTGGGCGTAACTTCATACTTTGGGCGTACGAAGTGGATCAGCTCGGACCCATCAAGGCTACGCCATGTGGCACTCATGCGAAGTAGTAGGGAGGGTGACGGACTCCGGAGCACTTACACGAGTATGCTGGGCGTACTCCTTCGGACCAGCCTTGAAGTTTGTGCCCAAAACTTCAAAAATCCGTATCTTTCGCATACGAGCTCCGTTTTAACGTTCTTTATATGCACGCGTAGGTGAAATTATGCTCTACAATTTTAGACTCTGTCGGCTAATTTTGAATTCATTTTTAAAGTTACATTTTTAACAGGCCGGGACAGGAAAAGTCCGTTAAAAATTCATAACTTCTTCATCTGACGTCCGTTTTCGTCTGTCTTTTTGCCGTTGTACTAATATTGACGAGATCTTCGATTCTAATTTAGGTTGTGTCGGCTAAAAATCACTCGATCTTTATTTCGATTTTCAGGCTGTGTACTGCTATGCAGTTTTTTAGAAAAATCATAACTTCCTCATATGAAGTCAGATTTGGACGTTCTTTTTATGAAAATTCTCGGTTTAACGAACAGTACGATTTTAATTTAGATCACTAAGGCCAAAAAGTAGTTTATCATAAACTCACTTTTTACGTCATATGGCGTCGTGCCGGTTCTGTCGCGAAACTTCAATAAGTCATAACTTCTTCGTTATAACTCAGATTTCAGCGAGGTTTTCGCCTAAACGTTTCTAATGAGATAATTTACAACTTTCAATAACATTATTTTTACATATTTTCCAACTTAATATTTTCGTAAATTTCAATATTTGACTTTTGATTAGAATCTCATAAGACTTCTAATACTTCCTGAATGATTCTTAACATAGTTTTACTTCAAATCTCATAAAACTATCTTGTTAGAACTCAATGCTCAAAACCATATATTAAATAACAATATTCATTTTTAAACTAACAAAACACGATAACTGAACGTGTATGTTACAAAATGTCACGAATTTAGTCCTTTTATACTTGAAAAGACTAAAATGCCCTTACAAATTCAGTCCCTATAGGTTGAATACTAACAGAGTTAGTAAAAAGGGTCATCCGTGGAAGTTTTGCAAACCGCAAGGACCATTTGCATCAAAAAAATAGCAGGGATTGACTTTGGAACTTTTCGCAAACCACAGGGACCATTTTTGTAATTTTGTCTGAAAAATAGGATTGAATTACTGTAATTTCAAATTTACATTTGATACATTTACTTTTCTAATACCACAGGCGGTGGAGCTCCCCAACAGAGTCCAATGGGTCATGCATTCTAACGGCGCAACTTGTTGCCCGCTTGCCTTCCATCGATATGTATTGAACTATATTAAATTAAAGAAATATATATCTAAAAAAATTGCATCTGTGGAGTTTGGCCAGAATAAAAATGCATACATTTAAGAGAAAATTACCGAAATAGTCCTTATGGAAAGGTATAGTCTAAGTTTTGAGAAATTTATGTCAAAACTCAGTTCAAAATCAAGCACATTTGGTCCTTTTGGCTCATTCCGTACATGCTTGTTGGTAAGAAAACAAAATGTACAGAGATAAAAACTTTCACCATATAAAATTCATACTCGTCGCTCCTCTAAGAAAAAATGTCTTGATCAACCATCACTAATTTGGATTTTTCTTTACTCAACATATCTACCCATTTAGGCAAAGTACGTGGATGATACCATCTTCAAACGAGATTCATACTTTCGAATGGTATAAACATTTATGTATAACCCTAACACTGTATTACGTGCAACGCTACTAACAACAATAGAAAGAAATCAAGTTCCAACTTTATATGTACGAATATGAATAACACGATCACTAAAATGAAACACACTGTTAATGTATTGTATTGACTGATTGTATGTACCTAGCCATGTTCTCTAGGCACTTAGGTTAGCCGACTCTCCACTTATATATATATATATATATATATATATATATATATATATATATATATATATATATATATATATATATACCCTAAGCAATAAAAGATTAATTTTACTTTGTCACGTGTCAGTCTAATACGAATCTGTATTTATTATGTGTCACATGAGCTCTACAATTTGTTTTTCTTGCCTAAACTTATTGGTCTACATTCACTTAGATTTTGGTTTCTGGCTCAAATTGTTGCTTTGATTTTATAGATACATAGCTATATCCCAATAAATCAGTTGATTTGAATTCCATGGATTATGCAAGAAATCAAGTATGGTAATCGTATCCAAATCAATCTAACCCTAAAACTTGAAATTTCTAACATTAAATATCATTCAACCCCGATTTACTAGTTCCTAGAAAATTTATTCTCTCTTTCTCTTTCTTTGTTATTTCTCTCCAATACGCTTTACAATGAATATGATAATATTAAACCAAAATCTCTAATAAATCAGGAAACATGTCTTGTCCAAATATCAAGCTTATTGAATGATTTCTCGCCACGATTCATAATGTTTTCGAGATCAGGAGACTCAGTGCCACTAATTCATCAGGGTTTTCAACCACCGGACTTCTTGTGTGCAGACTCCTAGGATTCCATCGAGGTTTGACCATGATTCCATTAGATAAGTTTTATTTCGTACATGTTTTAAAAGAAGGCAACTCAGTAAGCCATTTGAAATTGCAAGAGATAAAAACATCACCCCATTCTCTTCGTCTTCTTCATCGACCCCTACATAATTTTTTCTCCCCATGGTAACAAATTCCATTCATGTGGATACTTTTCAGACTATGACTCATGTGTCTTTGATTGTCATCGGAAATTAGAAGAGAAATGAAGTTCTTTATATGCAATGATTTTGAAAAATTTAAAATTTTACATTTTTTCTGTTGGTACATGTAGAAGATATATATTTCAAGGTTTTTGAAGAAGGGATTCAAATTGAAAGGCTTCAAAATTTTTGAGTTCAACCAGGGTTTTATGTAGTATTTGGCTTTTAGGTTTTTGGTCATTTTGTTCATATTAACACACTAAAAGTTGGTGTTATTATGTTTTTCGTTTTGTTTAATAACAAGTTCCCTTTAAAGTAAGTGATATTTTAGTAGCTTTCATTTTAATCGGTTTGAGGTTTTATCATTTATTTCATAGGAATCGAGAACGGCATCAGTAATCGATTCTATATGATTAAATGGAAGAAAAATAAATTAAGAAATAATTGTAAAGATATAAAAACGATAAAAATCACAATAAATTTAAACTTTAAAATCAACCCAAATTCATAAAATGTTTACAAATCATAGATTTCAAAACATTTTTCTATTGACATATCCCACCGGGAATCCGTCAAAGATAACGGAATCACTAGGTCAACAGACGTATCGGCCAAGGAGCAGCGCGTGACTAACCCCAGGCCCTCGTGGTCGCCTTCGAGACTCCCTATCAATTCCTTGACGCCTAAGTGCCAAGGCTAACGTTCAAGACAAAACAGTACCAAGAGTTCCCCAGAGCGACAGGTGTAATGCTCTGGACGCCGATTCTGGCAGAGTCTGCACCAATAGCGAACAACCACTCATATAACACGATCGTCCAACCAAAAGTCATCAACCCCTGCTAAATGTGAAAAGGTAGAAGATACTGTCGGGGATCTGTTCCCCCATCCACAGGTATAAAAGGCGCCCTTCTCTCCCAATAGAAGGGGTCAAGATTTCTGACCCTTGAACGTTCTCCTTACACTTTCATTCCTCTCTCAGTCCTTCACGAACTTGATCGCCGGAGCCTCGTTCCAGGAAAACCTCTCGGACGACGACTGACGCTCCCTTCTTCTTTGTTATGATCCACAGGCTCATCATTCCCGTCCTCAGGTAGACGGTGTCAAGCCGGTGACTTATTACAACAGTTGGCGCCATCCGGGCTTGCACTCAGTCTAGAAAAACCCACTCAGCAACACAAGGCGCCGGAAATGACGGACAAAGGACCGCAGAGGCAATAAGTTGACACCACTATCTCGGTTCGAGCAATGCAGTCCCTCAACGGGAGCAGTCCGTCGACACTAAAAGGACAACCACTAGCACAAACACCGACAACGCCACCAGTCGGCTCAACGGCGGAGTTCGTCACTAGTTTATGGCGACCAACACCCGCCGCAACGGAAAATTCAACCACGACACCCCAAAGCATACCGACCATACAATTACAGCCAGCAACTCACCACCATCCATCCACGAGGCAGGCAGGTACTAGCACCTGGTGCCCGAGCAGCATCACATCTGCTATACAACCAATGCCTGCAAGTTACGCGTCCTTCCCGATGGCCGCCATGTCGCGTGTCCCGCTATTCGCACAACAACCAGCGTTCAACCCATAGTCCTATTACAACCAAGGCATGTACCCCCAACACAGCCGCACAACTATTAGATTAGGTGTCTAAGCCCATAACTATATTTGGTATGTACTTGACACGGTTGTAGCATGGTCCTTTTGGGTTGCCTTCACGAGGGCAACTTGACTGGATGATTAATGGAGAAAGTGGTTATTATGGTTTATTAATATATTATATGAAAAATATATTAAAAGAAAAATAATATTGGTTAATTAATATTGGTCAAGAAATAATTAATAATTAATTTTGTGGTCAAAAGATATTAATTGAACTTAGGGGACTGGAATTGCAATTATAAGATAATTGGATTTTGGTCCAAGGCCTTGTTCTGGAAGGTTCCTTTGGACTGCTTAAGGCCTAAGCAATCCAATTATGGTTTTTACTAAAACCCTAGCAGCTCACCTATACAAAGGACCCTAGGCTTTGCATTTTTGGCTACCAGAAGAAACCCTAGAAGAGTTCCAGCCGAATTTGAGCCTCTTTCCCCTCTCTCCAAGATCATCCCACTTGCTTTGGTGTTTGTGATCGATTAGAGGTATTACACTTGTGATACTAAAGCTCTCAAAGGTTGAAGATTCTTGCTACAATTGAAAGGTAATCATCTAAACTTGTTTCAGTTATTGTTTTCGATTTTGTATGCGAGTATTTGGGTTTACAAGCTTTGGATGATTTGCATGTACAATTAGAGTAACCTAGATCCAAAGCTTTAGGGTTTGCATGTGCACCACAAGATTGATGTAATGCTCAAAACCCATTAGTGGTATCAGAGCCTAGTCTGTTTTCTATTGTATTTGATGCGTTGTTTGATCATTCATTGCTTGCAAAATCGAAAATTCTGCCCTCTGTCAGCGAAACTCGTTGAGTCACTAGATGAAGTCGACCAGTCAGATGAACTCGACGAGTCCAGTCAGTGACTTGGCGAGTCGGAGAGTCAGAGAGCAGATCTTTCAGGATTTTGGCCTATTTTTTATTGGGTTAATTACCAAAAACGTTTTTGATTAATAAAATCCGATTTTATTAAACTAATACGATTATCCTTATCAAAATAGAAGATAATTGTCAATTAATTAGATAATTATTGCCTTATATGATAATCTTAATTATTTGAATTATTTGATTGAATTATCTTGCCATGAAATTGGATTACGTCAAATTTAGATAATCACTAATTAATTGTTTGATTAAATTATTTGTAATTTGATCTAGAAAGTTTTGAAAAGTTTCAACACTTGCCCTCACGTTTTGGAATTTAAATTTTTGATTTAATTTTGAAATATTTAAATTCTAAACCCTAGAATTTTACAGGTTTAAAATTTTACCCTTATACTATTATAGTATTATAAGATTAATAATATATATATATATATATATATATATATATATATATATATATATATATATATATATATATATATATATATATATATAAGATTAAGCTTGTCTTACCGCTAGTAGACCTCATTCACGAAGCCGATCTATAAGGGGGGTATAAGGTTGCTGCCTCTAAAATGACAGTTTAATGGGTGTCTACTCTCACCCACTGCTTCCTTGATTGGTGGAGGGTCGCTAGCCGAACGTGTAGGATAGAGCAACTAATTCCTCATTAAAAGTATAATGATTAATAAAGTAACTAAAATGTTTTTATAAAATTTCCAATCTTATTTACTTTAGGAAAAATGTTAATTGATGCTATTCAATGAAATTACACTTTGCACCCTGCCAAGTCGTTAGTAGAGCGTGCGTGGATATCCAGCACACTAATATGGACTAGCAATGGTGGCAAAGGGTGGCTCGATGTTTATCTTAGATCAATGGAGCGTGTGTGGTTAACCGGCACATTGATTAGGTAGTAAATGACGTCGAGAACACCAAGTACATTTTCATGGTTATTCACACCTTGTTTGTGATCGTCGGTATCCCAGTCACAAACTTGAAGGGAATATCGAGATTTAAACATGCTGTTGAAAATTTCAATGAATCTCAAAAGATCTAGGAGTTTCAATACATTTAAAACTTAATTTATTTTTCGTTTTTCATGGTGGAAATTAATGAATCGTCATTCACTTACCTTCAAATTATTTTCGGTTTGGATTACGACATCCCTCTTCTAAATTGTAAATAATGTTGTTGGATCATAGCCCTAATTTTTCATTTGGGTGTTTAATTGGGGATTCTTATTTAATTAAACTTTGTCTCTTTTCTATTTCAGATGTCTACTTCGAAGAACAACAATGCTTCAGGCTTGACCCCTTCCGGCTCATTCTCACTCATGAACTTGTGTGGGAGAGTGATTTTTGATGGGTCCAATTTCAATGATTGGATCCGCAATATCTGAATGGTCACCCGATATGAGGACAAGGAGTATGTTATCGACAAGGAGCTGAAAGAATTCAATGTCAAGATTGCTATTCCCGAAGAGATCGCTGCCTACGAGGCTCATGAGCAAGATGCTAAGAAAGTCCATTACATCATGTTCGCGACAATAACCGCGGAACTCCAAAAGTCCTACGAGGACTACTTCCCCTACGAGATGCATCAAGATTTGATGGATATGTACCATCAAAGCGCGAGGCAGGAAAGGTACAAGATCATTACTGCGATGATCACTACCAAGATGAAGGATGGAGAGTCCATCATGACCCACCTGCAGAAAATGTAGAGGTATGTGGACCGCTTGCTGAAGTTAAATGTTAACTTCGATGAGGAGCTGCCTATAGATATCATTCTACACTCCTTACCTCCTTGTTACAACCAGTTTCGTATGACCTAGCACGTGAACAAGGAGGAGGTCACTCTAAGCAAGCTTCAAGGCCTGCGAAGGACTGTTGAGAGTAGTCTGAAAGATAAATTCGTTGCATCAACTCCTACTACCGCCCCCATTTTGGCAATTGGACAAGGGAAGGGTAAGAAGAGGAAGGCTCTTTCTAAGAGCCACAACGGAATGTCCCATGATGGTACCTCTTCTAGTGGAATCAAAGTTGGTCCCGCTATGTCACACCCCAAAACCGGAACGACGGAAACGTTCGAGGGTGGAGGACGTCATGTTAAGTATCACAACACATGCATCATAGTAATCAAAGTAACAACAACCATCGTATTGATAATATAATATTTACATTATGTTCAAAACATTTCTTGGAATACATAAAAGTACAACAAAAGATAAGACGTAAAACTCCGTCTTCGCATCACCTGGGAGAGAGTACCTGTCTACTAACGACTTTGAGAATACAAGTGGTTTAAAAAAGTGTCAACATTAAAGTTGGTGAGTTGATAAGTATTTTTTTTATATAAAGTATATTCTTTATCCTTTTGAAAAGTTAGCCAGTTCCTCCAGAAAATCCTATGTTTTCTGCTGTTATATGATAAGTAAAACAACTCATGAATTGTTCCTTTTACGAATACTTAGCGAATACAAGTCATATACATTCAGATCAAATAGATAGTTGATTTTGTGGTTCTGCCCCAAGCCCACAACCAAACAAGGAACATGAAATGAGGTGGAATCCACACATCCCACTATCTGTCGGATCCTCATGTATTAAACCTTGACGTATTCACTAAGTACTTTTAATAATTCTTTAATTTGAAAATATTCCTAAAGAAAATCCTATATTTTCTTAATAAGTAAAATGATTGTAGTTAACCGTTCTGTAATAATTCGATGAATACTAATTATATATAATACAGTTTGATTAGTCAGTTGAATGTGTGAATCTGCCCTAAGCCCACAACCAAACAAGGAACATGAAATGAGGCGGAAGTCACACATTCCACTATCTACCGGATCGTTATTATATATAATCCTAATGTATTCATCAAGCAATTACATAATTAACATTAACGAATCCCTGGTAAAATAGTAACCATAGTAGTTACTTCTATAATCACTTAGTTTATACTAACTATATATAACCTAATATCGAACGGATAGTCGAATGTGTGAATCTGCCCTAAGCCCGCAACCAAACAAGGAACAGGAAATGAGGCGGAAGTCACACATTCCACTGTCTATCAGATATTATTTATATATAATTCGGATGTATAAACTAAGGAATTATAGAATTAACCATAAAGGTCCTTTATGTAATACTAGTTTAATAATAAATATTAAACCTTTTGTAAATAAGTTTATCTTCCAAAATAACGATGTAAACCATAGAAAATCCTATATTTTCTATAAAACCGATTTGTAGTCTTAAACACTACAAGACCGAGAAGCACAAGTATAATTACCATACTTAGCTTAATGATACCCAGTTTTTCTTATCAGTAACCCTTATTTGTGACATCCCGAAATTTCTATCTTGTACAGCCATTCAATTTAATCAAAGTCAGACTTGTTTCTGCTATCTTTTAACATTGTTTAGGGTCTGTTTGAGTGTTCTAAGCCTAGTACATTCAAGGATTGGGTGTTAGGAAGTATCTGCTAGAGTTCAGTGTGCAACATTCAAGCCGGAAAACTCCAACACTTGGAGTTTACGGCCGTAAACTAGAGATTACGACCGTAATCTCTTGGCTGGCAGTGAACTCCTCCCTTATGTAGGATATTCCTTCATTATTCTTCATTTCTTACACTTCCAACTCAAGAACTCTCATTTCTCTCTCAAGTTTCATCAAGATCACTTCTATTTCCCGACAAATTGTAAGTGATTCTTCCATTTATTAGTTGATATCATTCTTAATCTAGTAAAATGTCACACCCCAAAACCGGAACGGCGGAAACGTTCTGGGGTGGAGGACGTCATGTCAAGTATCACAACATATATAGTATAGTAATCAAAGTACAACAACCATTGCATTAATAATAATAATTTTACATAGGTTACATTTAGCAACAACATCGAAAGTAAATACAGAGAATAACATAAGATGCAGCTCGGTACTAGGATGACTTCGCAAAAGCTCCCGGAGTGTACCTGTCTATCGATGACCTGAGAATACAAGTTATTTTGAAAGCGAGTATCAGCATTTTTAAATGCTGGTGAGTTCATAAGTATTTAATGACATTGGTATAAATACGTGTTTTACTTTAAAATAATCTCACACAATGATGGTGATTAGAATTTACAGAGTATTAGAATTCCTTCCAAAAAATCCTATATTTTCTAATAAAAGTAGTCTTCTACCACGACTCAACTGTTTTATGTTTAAGAAACATTTTCACCTTAAAGGTACTATCATTATCAAAATATGATTTGTACTTTTAAAGAATATGTGAGAAGATCACAATCAAAAGTAATAGGGAAAAAAATATTTTTACCTCAGCAGTAACGCTGCTGGCTAAAAGTAAATAAAACATAGACTTCAGGTGGTATTGAATGAACAACACGCCTAGCAAAGTCTAAAGGTAAATAAAACATAGACTCCAGGCGGGACGCCTCGCAAAGTCTGAAAGGTAAATAAATACAGACTCCAGGTGGTATTGCATGAACAACACGCCTCAGAGAGTCTAACAGAATGAAAATACAGACTCCAGGGTGGTATTGAATGAACAACACGCCTCAGAGAGTCTAAAAGAATAAAATACAGACTCCAGGGTGGTATTGAATGAACAATACGCCTCAGAGAGTCTAAAAGAGTAAAATACAGACTTCAGGGTGGTATTGAATGAACAATACGCCTCGGAGAGTCTAAAATAGCCTTTAATCCTAAGTGGGTTGGTTTAAAGGTTTAAAACGTGGCCTAGTGTATAACTAGGAAAATAGGTATTGATAGTTTCCTACATAGAAAATACCGTGATAATACTTATTACCTTAAAGCCATGAATTATAAGGTAAGCGTAGAGATACTCGTAACCATACTGATTGACAATCGAATACTTTGACGACCTGCTGGCGTCGGAGTGAATGTGACATTTGTCACCCCTTGGCTTGGTCAGCCGGGACTGTAGCTAGCAGTCAGGATGTGGGAGTGTCTGTCCCGTATAGATCTATACACACAATGCCCGCTCTCCCTCCAGGAGACTCTGGTTACCGCTCGACAACGGTGAAATCCGCGTCATGAGGATGTATCCCGTGTTTTGATTTCTATAAACCTTTCTTTTATTAAAAGTATAAGTTTTTAGAATCTAGTTGTAACTAAGTTATCCTTCATGAAAGTTATGGTTGGTTTCTAAACTATACCTGTTATAGTTTACTTGAGAGGTTATGTAGATGCCTTTGCTACCCAAAGGTGATGAACTGGCTGATAGAACTTTTTATGGCTATATATGTATACATGATATATAACTAATATTTAAATGACCTTCGGACGGATAGCCGATACTTTAAAGCCACATCCAAACAAGGAAAAGGAATTAAAGCGAGCTAGCCTTCCTAAGTCCTTTAAACATTACTTATATAACTATACATATATAGTCATGCATTTTACAATATAAAAGCATAAAAGAAACTTTTGGTAAAAACCTTTGAAAATTAATAAATAAGAATGTATGACTTGATGTCAGTTTATAAAACAGGATTTGAAAACCTTTAGTTGGATAAAACCTTTTAACATGCAAAAATCTATTTGCTAGACAGTTATTAATCATATGTGATTAATCTAATAACCTTCTAGTTCAACTTGTATTCCCCCCCCCCCCCCATAAAAGCATTTAAAATCATTTAAAAGGTTGATTAAGGGGTATGAACTCACCTTAAGTGAATGACTCGGATGAAAGATCGGTATAGGATCGTCGGGTGTCGGATGGAGTTGTGAGCACAACGAATCCTAGTTAACATGTAATTACACATGTAGGAATACCATTAGCATATAACACACTAATAGACATAGGAAAAACACTCTAGGGACATAAGAACACTTAGAATCAAGTGTTACTAATACCTATGAAGTCCCCAAATGAGTGTAGGACCCTTAGGATGAGTGTAAGGCCACAAAACATGAAGTTTTGTGAGTGTGCGGCCGTGTGTGCGGCTGTGTGTGCGGTCAGGACACGTGTGAGGCCAGGAGTGTACGGCCAGACCTGTGTGCGGCCAGAGTGTGCGGCCAGGGCTGTGTGCGGCCGTACACTCCCACCTAAATGTGCCAAAATCGATTTTCCAAGGCTCGGGGATGATCCTAAGAAGGTCTTTTGGGCCGTGGCAATGCGTAAAGGAGTGTTTAAGTCCATTTTAGGGCCAAAAGAGGTGTGTGCGGTCACACATGATGTGTGCGGCCGCACACCTTCAACGGATGAAGAACACGAAGAACACTATGAGTTTTAGGCTTAGATTCAGGTGTCTTACCAATATAGGAAGCTGAATGGTGGAGTACTTCACGTTTTTGAGGCCTTTAGAGTGTTCTTGGATGAAGTTTTTAGAGAGAGAAAGTAGAGAGAGAGAGTAGGATGCAGCCAAAAGAGGAAAAGAGTGAATGAAGGGGGTCTCCTCCAATATATAGGGTCGAGTGTGAGGCCGGAGGGTGTGTGCGGCTAGGGTGTCCGGCTGGCTGGCCGTACACGCGGGTGTGCGGCCGCACACACCTCCTTTGGTGTGTTTGGCCCGATTTCTTGATGCTACACACTTTCTAACCCTTCCCAAGACTCATATCTAGGTTGTACTAAGCCTAGAGCACTCATATAGACCCAAAATTTCGTTATAAGATAGCAAAATAAAGGCTAACTTTGATAAAAATGAAAAACGTACAGGTTAGAAATTTCGAGTTGTCACATCATCCCCCCGTTAGAGGGAATTTCGTCCTGAAATTAGAGTTTAGGCAAGGAAGTGGGTTTGAACAATCTAGTAAAGAGATGAGGGTACTTCCTATTCGATCGGTCCTCGCGCTCCCAAGTGACTCCGGTCCACACTTGGCGTTCCAGTGAACCTTCACGATTGGGATGCGGATTCGTTTCGTTCGCTTGGCCTCTCAGTCCATGATTTCTACAGGTTCTTCTACAAAGTTGCGGTTCTCAAAGATTTCTATCTCGATGAGTGGGATTATACGCGTCACGTCGGACAAGCACTTTGTCCATGTTGGAGACGTAAATAGACTAAGGTGGAATTTATGGAATTCCTAAAGTAGTCGTGGTCTGACGGGGGTTGGACCAATTCTTATCAAGAATTTCTGATGGTCCTAAGCTCTTGGAAAGGTAGAGCTTTTCAGTACTTAGAACGTAATGTACTTCAATGGTGAGATCATCACTGGCGTGATCGCCATTCTGAAGTTCCAAAAGTTCTCTCTTACTAGGGTGTAGTCCTCATGATTGGTTCCTAGGAGTCTCAGGTCGTATTCGGAGTCGTATTTCCTACTGGTTGGTTTTCAGAGGTTTTCTGGATCATTGGAGGTATTGGCTATATACTAATATCTATCTGTTACGTGGCATCTATCTCGACCCTGTTCAAAATGGACCTGCACTTCTGACTCTCGAGGTGTTTCTAACGGAAACTCTCAAAGTCGGTGAGATAGGGGGTTTTACCAGACGATGATTTCATAGTATGATTCCTAACCGGAAAGAATCATTCTCTTACTCGCTTCGCTGTTTCATGGATAGCAGTCTCTGGTCAGGCTATCTTAGCCCTTAGAGATCTTCTGGAGTGCTGGACTATTTCAGGAGGTGGTTCTACTATCTCTTAGGGATAGTATTCCTTGGACACCTAGTAGTCCAACAAATCTCTACGACATGCCCTATTCTCAATGAGTTGGCTCCCTCTAATTTGTAGGAAGCGCGTGTTCTTGCATAACCCATCGACTAACACCTAGACTGGTGTCGAGTCTATAATCTCTTTATGATCCGGGTTATAAGGCTTAACGCAACATACCATTTTACTTTATTCAAGTATTCTTGGTTGCGGAGGTGGTTATCTGGTTCTTAGCGTCCTAGTATTAACTTCGGATAATGCAGTCTATCGTCTACAGGGCGACGGTGACTTTTCTCGCATGAGGAGGCGGTGTGTCCTAGGCACTATTCGTCTGTAACTGGATGGACGAAGTGCCTGAGTAGTGCGAGTTTCCCTTGCAACTACTCTTCCGGTGTTACCGTGATTCTCCTTTTAGATTTAATCTAGATAGAAATGGATTCTGCTACACAGAACCTCTAATTTCTTCATCCATTCTCCCCAGAGTTTAACCTGTCGAATCTTTCTGGTTTCTGGGCTCACTACTGAGATGCTTTATTTGTGGGATTAAGCGTGAATGGATGGTCGTAGTCAATGCTTTTGACTCTTACGACTTGGGTTACTTTTCTTAACCGAGGGTATTAGCTACTAAGTTGGCTTAACCGGGATGACAACATATTTCGAATTTGTGGTCATTTTAGTAGCTCAACCCGCAGTGGTTCTCTTGACTCCAACTCCTTTTCTATGGGATAGGATGAAGGGTCTTATTATAAGGTTCGTGGTCGACCTCATACTCGGCTTAATCACTAATACTCGGTGTATGCAAGTCGTATATAATTGAGATTTGACGGGATGTTCAGATGTGTGGCCCCACCCCAGACCCACAACCAAACGAGGAACAGGGAGTAGGGAGGAAGCACACATCTTAAATCTTATTGATCTAAATTATATACCACTCTAATGCATATACTCAGTAGTAGTAAGTTAATCCCATGAGTTCTTTCTCTTGATTCACGGACCTGATTGTGCGGTGCGGACGACCTTTTTGGAGGATTTACCGAGTAGGCTTCAGGCGGTTGTTGTCTTCTGGAGAATCTGCGGTGTCTTCCGCTTCTGGTTTTAATGTCTAAAGAGGGGTTGGTTAACAGCGCGCGGTACTCTTCTCCTAGGTACTTCGGAAGGTTTGGGTAAGAGAGACGACGGACGGTTCGCATTAGGTTTTCTTTATTAAGTTCGGAAGGACCTTTATTTGACGCATAGGCTATGGTGAAAGTTCCCTTTACACAACACTAGGAATTTTCACATGGTCGCACCAAGTCGAACCATGATTGACGGCAGTGTCTAATTTAACAAACATCGACACGATATGGAATGAATATCGATCGGACCATGTGCTGAACGGGGCACACAAGTTCTTGGCGTCTCGGGTTTCGTCCATGGTATCACTATCATGGATACTTGGACCGACATGGTTGTCGCGGAACTCTAGGGGTCCTGATGTTTTGGAGTAATGTACTTTTCATTAATGGAATTCTCACGAGGCCTCTCTATAATCGCCTAGTATACACTAGTCATGTATAATTAAGATTACAAGGACTGTTGACTGAGCGACTCCGCCCTAAATCCACAACCAAACAAGGAACAAGAGGTAAGGCAGCATCACTCACTCGAGGTCTATCAATCTTAATTATAAATGGCCTTAACGTATATACTAAGCCATCATAGCTTTACCCGATGGATTTTCAAGTGTTACAATCAGTGCTGCGACTTTCGCCTTAACGAGGGACTAATTACAATTAGAATTAATCATTTAATGTTTTCGGCTAGTTACTCAGGATCGAGAGAGACGTACCCAAATTCTACCGGGTTCCTTGATGCTTCTCCTAGGCATTAGGGTTAGACTCCTCCTGCGCCTTTGTCATTTCTTTCAGTTGGGCAGTCCCTCTTGAAGTGCCCAATTTCACCACATAAGTGGCATACCGGACTGGTCCCGACATTGGTGGTTGATGTAATGAACTCAACCGGGGTTCTACAGCTGCAAGCGGTATGCCCCTTCATGTTGCACCTAACGCAAAAGGGTTCCCGACAGGCTCCATAATGATGGAAGTCACACCTGCTGCAGTGGGGAAGGTTTCCTAGGTATGGTCTTCTTGGAGTCGAGGCGGAAGGGTTGACAGAGGCATTGACCACTTCAGCTCGTTGCCCTTCGAAAGGTCCTTGAGTCGAGGTACTTCCCTCCTCGTTCTTAAACTTTCTCTTCAGTGGACTTGGTTGGGGTTCTTGGGTGGCTTTACACACCGGTGCTGGTTGCTGCTGTCCATTGCTTTGATCGGGATTTCCGATAGGGCTCTTGCTGACATTGGCGTTGTTAGCATTCAGGTGAGCCATGACAGCTGCTACGGCTGCTGAGACTGCAGCTCGGAACGTAGCTTCATCGAATTGAAGGACCGGTGTCTTGCTAACGGGTTGGTTACATTTCTTCGGAGGCATGGTTTTCCTACACGAAAAGGAACACAAGCTGATGAGAGACGATGGTTAACCCTAGACGTATCTTCTTTACTATGATAGGCGTAAATTTTCCCGCACCTTGATTGATGGTTATCTGAGTGCCGACCTACATCCCTATGATGCAGTCTGGGTAACAGGGTAGGAGTAAGTGTATCGGAAAGCCATAAAATGGGTGTCGTTCCTACTAAGTTATCTTTTCATGGGAGGGGTTCACTCTCCGACTTTGAAAAGATTCGAGAGGAGTTCGGAACGAGGATCACAGAAGAAAAGGCTCATGAAAACTTATGGCTAAACACTCTCAATCGAGGTTTTGAGATCCGATCTATTCGTATTACTTGCGACGGGAAAGACGATTTGCCTAACACATAGTGTGAGCAGTGTAATCACTAACTCACTAAATTGTATTATTTTATGGATTTATTAACGTGACGATAACGAGGAAAAGACACTTCCCGGGTTCCATGTATTGGCTCCCTCTGTCCACCTCTTATCCTTGACTGGAACGGGCGTTGGTTTTCTTCGGGTATTTTCCTAGGGTTTTCTTCTCTTGCAGACATATTTAATTTCTGCTCCGCCTTACTTCTGATTCTGTCTCTGAGCGTCACCACTTCATGAGGGATGACTGGAATCTCGGAAGTTCAGGCGAATTTCCCACCGATGTCCCTAAAAGGCATAGGCACATGGTGATTTCAATAGTCTCGTCCCTGTTCATTTATTTCCTGAATGGAAATCTTCTCAATGAACCTCTTCTGGGTCTGTATCGACTCTTCTGTCGATTACTGAAGTGGATAAGGTTTTCTAAGGGGTTCGTGGGAGAATGGAAATGTCTAAAGAATCCTAAAAGATTATTAAAACATTTAACTTGGTGATCCATATCGAGTCTTGCTGCAATTACACAGCGTACACAAATCATATATAACTTAGATCCGATAGGCCTTCGAATATGTGATACTACTCTATATCCACATCCAAACAAGGAAAAGGAAGTAGAGTGAAACCACACATTCTTAGCCTATGAGATCCTTACTATATATAATCTTGGAAGTATACACTCTGTAATCATAGGTATATCGATAAGGATCTCTTTAGTTCTTCACGCAAGGTTATTTATGGTTCCTAAAATACTCCTATAGTATTTTAATTATATGTTTGATTCTTAACTTCTGAACATGCTTCTGGGTTTATTGTGAATCTTTTAGTATCATAAAATACTCCTATAGTATTTTAAACTTTATGTTTGGCTCTAGCATTCCTATTTGGTAAGTTTCAGATTTGTTGCAACACCACTATCACTCCCAAGCACACGTTAATCGTATCTCGAATAAATGTAGTTGATCAGGTTACATTTATTCCAGCTTACGATTACATAACTGCCCAGGTTTGACGGTAATGGTCAACATCCAAAGACTTTTATTCTTATTCTTCTTGTGATACTTTGTTCGCATCTCGAATAAATGTAGTTGATCAGAGTGTTTTATCCCAATGTATTTATAGGCTGTATATCTTTTATGATTTGATATACTGTGCTCACTATAAACAATGCTCTGATACCAATCTGTCACACCCCAAAACCGGAACGGCGGAAACGTTCTGGGGTGGAGGACGTCATGTCAAGTATCACAACATATGTAGTATAGTAATCAAAGTACAACAACGATTGCATTAATAGTAATAATTTTACATAGGTTACATTTAGCAACAACATCGAAAGTAAATACAGAGAATAACATAAGATGCAGCTCGATACTAGGCTGACTTCGCAAAAGGTCCCGGAGTGTACATGTCTATCGATGACCTGAGAATACAAGTTATTTTGAAAGCGAGTATCAGCATTTTTAAATGCTGGTGAGTTCATAAGTATTTAATGACATTGGTATAAATACGTGTTTTACTTTAAAATAATCTCACACAATGATGGTGATTAGAATTTACAGAGTATTAGAATTCCTTCCAGAAAATCCTATATTTTCTAATAAAAGTAGTCTTCTACCAAGACTCAACTGTTTTATGTTTAAGAAACATTTTCCCCTTAAAGGTACTATCATTATCAAAATATGATTTATACTTTTAAAGAATATGTGAGAAGATCACAATCAAAAGTAATAGGGAAAATAATATTTTTACCTCAGCAGTAACGCTGCTGGCTAAAAGTAAATAAAACATAGACTTCAGGTGGTATTGAATGAACAACACGCCAAGCAAAGTCTAAAGGTAAATAAAACATAGACTCCAGGCGGGACGCCTCGCAAAGTCTAAAAGGTAAATAAATACAGACTCCAGGTGGTATTGCATGAACAACACGCCTCAGAGAGTCTAAAAGAATGAAAATACAGACTCCATGGTGGTATTGAATGAACAACACGCCTCAGAGAGTCTAAAAGTATAAAATACAGACTCCAGGGTGGTATTGAATGAACAATACGCCTCGGAGAGTCTAAAAGAGTAAAGTACATACTCCAGGGTGGTATTGAATGAACAATACGCCTCGGAGAGTCTAAAATAGCCTTTAATCCTAAGTGGGTTGGTTTAAAGGTTTAAAACGTGGCCTAGTGTATAACTAGGAAAATAGGTATTGATAGTTTCCTACATAGAAAATACCGTGATAATACTTATTACCTTAAAGCCATGAATTATAAGGTAAGCGTAGAGATACTCGTAACCATACTGATTGACAATCGAATACTTTGACGACCTGCTGGCGTCGGAGTGAATGTGACATTTGTCACCCCTTGGCTTGGTCAGCCGAGACTGTAGCTAGCAGTCAGGATGTAGGAGTGTCTGTCCCGTATAGATCTATACACACAATGCCCGCTCTCCCTCCAGGAGACTCTGGTTACCGCTCGACAACGGTGAAATCCGCGTCATGAGGATGTATCCCGTGTTTTGATTTCTATAAACCTTTCTTTTATTAAAAGTATAAGTTTTTAGAATCTAGTTGTAACTAAGCTATCCTTCATGAAAGTTATGGTTGGTTTCTAAACTATACTTGTTATAGTTTACTTGAGAGGTTATCTAGATGCCTTTGCTACCCAAAGGTGATGAACTGGCTGATAGAACTTTTTATGACTATATATGTATACATGATATATAATTAATATTTAAATGGCCTTCGGACGGATAGCCGATACTTTAAAGCCACATCCAAACAAGGAAAAGGAATTAAAGCGAGCTAGCCTTCCTAAGTCCTTTAAACATTACTTATATAACTATACATATATAGGCATGCATTTTACAATATAAAAGCATAAAAGAAACTTTTGGTAAAAACCTTTGAAAATTAATAAATAAGAATTTATGACTTGATGTCAGTTTATAAAACAGGATTTGAAAACCTTTAGTTGGATAAAACCTTTTAACATGCAGAAATCTATTTGCTAGACAGTTATTAATCATATGTGATTGATCTAATAACCTTCTAGTTCAACTTGTATTCCCCCCCATAAAAGCATTTAAAATCATTTAAAAGGTTGATTAAGGGGTATGAACTCACCTGAAGTGAATGACTCGGATGAAAGATCGATATAGGATCGTCGGGTGTCGGATGGAGTTGTGAGCACAACGAATCCTAGTTAACATGTAATTACACATGTAGGAATACCATTAGCATATAACACACTAATAGACATAGGAAAAACACTCTAGGGATATAAGAACACTTAGAATCAAGTGTTACTAATACGTATGAAGTCCCCAAATGAGTGTAGGACCCTTAGGATGAGTGTAAGGCCACAAAACATGAAGGTTTGTGAGTGTGCGGCCCTGTGTGCGGCTTTGTGTGCGGCTTTGTGTGCGGTCAGGACACGTGTGCGGCCAGGAGTGTGCGCCCAGACCTGTGTGCGGCCAGAGTGTGCGGCCAGGCCTGTGTGCGGCCGTACACTCCCACCTAAATGTTCCCAAATCGATTTTCCAAGGCTCAGGGATGATCCTAAGAAGGTGTTTTGGGCCGTGGCTATGCGTAAAGGAGTGTTTAAGTCCATTTTAGGGCCAAAAGAGGTGTGTGCGGTCACACATGATGTGTGTGCAGCCGCACACCTTCAACGGATGAAGAACACGAAAACACTATGAGTTTTAGGCTTAGATTTAGGTGTCTTACCAATATAACAAGCTGAATGGTGGAGTACTTCACGTTTTTGAGGCCTTTAGAGTGTTCTTGGATGAAGTTTTTAGAGAGAGAAAGTAGAGAGAGAGAGTAGGATGCAGCCAAAAGAGGAAAAGAGTGAATGAAGGGGGTCTCCTCCAATATATAGGGTCGAGTGTGAGGCCGGAGGGTGTGTGCGGCTGGGTGTGCGGCTGGCTGGCCGCACACGCGGGTGTGCGGCCGCACACACCTCCTTTGGTGTGTTTGGCCCGATTTCTTGATGCTACACACTTTCTAACCCTTCCCAAGACTCATATCTAGGTTGTACTAAGCCTAGAGCACTCATATAGACCCAAAATTTCGTTATATGATAGCAAAATGAAGGCTAACTTTGATAAAAATGAAAAACGTACAAGTTAGAAATTTCGGGTTGTCACATAAAACCCCTTGATTTCATCCGTGAAATCACCTCTTTTGGGTTAGATCTTCAAGAAAACGAAGAAAACCAAGAACACACACTAGTTCTTTGGGCCGTGAACACCCTTTCAAGCTTTAAAACGTAAGTATCCTTTCCATATACCAGTTATCCATTTTAGCTTGATCATCAAGAGTTTACGGCCATAGCATCTACTTTAGCCGTAAACCCTTCTCAAGAACATCATAGGCCGTAAACTCAAGCCATTTTATCAATGGCCGTGAACATCTTTGGCCGTAAACTCCCATGGCCGTAAACACCATGGCCGTAAACACCACTAGGCCGTAAACACACACTTGTGTGGTCGTAAACCCCTTTAGAACAATCATATGTGATTGTAACACTTCATTCCACGTGTTTCTTTGTCCCTAAGGTGGTTCCCTATCATGATTAGTTATTATATACACTAATTATATACATATATGTGTCATTATATGCTTAATAGGATCCGTTTGTGCTCGAGACTTCACTTGACACTTAACTTATCTTTTAAATAATTTTAAATGCTTTTATGGGGGAGGGGGGGGGGGTACAAGTAGAAACATTATAGTTATTATAACAATCACATGTTATTAATAACTATCAAACAAGTGGATTTCTTATACTTCAAAACTGTGTTATCAAAGAAACTATTTCAAAACATTTTATAAATTGACATCAAGTCATCTATAACCATTCGAATGGTTAAAATTCCTTTACATGCTAAACTCTTTTATATGCTAAACTCTTTATCAAACTCTTTTAATTTTCAAAATCATGTCTATATAGATATTGTTATATAAATAAGGTTGAAAGGGCTTAGGACTGATAACTCACTTTATTTCATGTTCTTTGTTTGGTTGTGGACTTAGGGTATCGGTTGTTTGTCCGAGGGTCGTTTGGATCTTAGTTATATATTATGTATATGTGTATAGATATAAAAGTTCTTACATCAGTTCAACACCTTTGGGTAGCAAAGGTATACAAACATACTCAGTCATTCAAACAACATTACTAGTAACCTGTAATAGGTATAGTTTAGAGGGATACTACTCACTATTTCTAGTACAATGAAACATACAAGAGTCAGTTCATACATGATTCAGTTTAAACATACTATAACGAGAAACAAAAAGAACATACTATGACGAGAAAAAGAAAGAACATACTATAATGAGAAACAGAGAGGAACATACTATACACTACACAAAGAGAACATACAATACACTAGAACAGAGAGAACATACTATACAAATACAAGAATACTATAACATTAATGTGAGCCACTATTTCATGGCATGGCAATATACTGCTGTGTCACGTTTTGTAACCCGAGTCTCCTAGAGGGAGAGCGTGAATTTGTGTATAGATCTATATGGGATTGACCATCCTACACCTTGCTGCTAGCTACAGTGGGACCTGTAGGTCTACGGGTGACGAATGTCATACCATTTCGATGTCTTCGAACGTCATGTTTTTCTAGTCAATCAAGCATGGTTATAATCTCATCACATTTTACCTTAATTAAACAATTGGTTTAAGGTAGTTAGTACAACGATACTTACTATATACAATACTACAGTACATCTTTATTTTCCCATTACATTCACATTATGATCTTCTCACATAAACGGTAATGTAAACTATATTTTGGTAATGATAGTCTCACTTGTGAAAAACACTCACTTTTACAAACAAACAAACATACAGCACATTCGGGTCTTGGTAGAAGGCCACATTTCAAGTAGAAAATATAGGATTTTCTAGGAGGTACAAACATTTACAACAAACACTTACAAACATTTACAACAAACATTTACAAACACCATCAAACTTACAACATCGACACTAAAATACTTATGAACTCACCAGCTTAAATGTTGATCTACTCTTTCAAAATAACTTGTATTCTCAGGTCACCAGTAGACATGTACACTGGACCAGGTTTTGAGAAGACGGAGCATGTTCAAGACTCGTCTTTTATTTTGATTCATATTTTGGTGTCTTTGAAACTATACACAGAACACACTTGTATTAAATTATACTATTAATGCAATGGATGATGTTGTTGCTTGTTTACTATTATGCATTGATATGATATTGTACATGACGTCCTCCGCCCCCGAACGTTTTCTCCATTCTGGTTTGGGATGCGACATTATCTGAACATGTAATTACCCTGAAAACTCGATGTGACGATACTACCCTCCTATGATATGATCACTTACACGAGTTGTATAATACCGAGATTGAATAGACAGTTGAATGGGTGAATCAGCCCTAAGCGCACAACCAAACAAGGAACAGGAAATGAGGCGAAAGTCACACATTCCACTATCTATCGGACTTCAATTTTATCTAACCCTTTTGTATATACTAAGAAATCATATAGTTAGTATTCCTTGGGAAAGTTTGGGAAAAATATATCCTTATGTAAATAATTAGTTATTACTATTGTGAATCTTCATTATAACCATACTAATACAAAGTTAGTCCCGTATAGATCTATACACCAACTCCCGCTCTCCCTTACTTGCGGCAAGGTCAAGGTTGAATACCAGAAACTATCAGGTCTACTCCAGCAACCGGAGATACCTGAGTGGAAGTGGGAGCGGATCACTATGGACTTCATAACCAAGCTACCCAAGACAGCGGGTGGACTTGATACCATATGGGTCATCGTCGATAGATTGACCAAGTCCGCACACTTCCTACCCATCAAAGAAACCGACAAAATGGAGAAGCTCACGAGAACCTACATTAGGGAAATCGTACGCCTGCATGGTGTTCCTATATCCATTATCTCCGACAGAGATAGTAGATTCACTTCGAGGTTCTGGCAATCGCTGCAAAGCTCCTTAGGAACGAGGTTGGACATGAGTACAGCCTACCATCCACAGACCGACGGACAAAGTGAGAGAACTATCCAAACCCTGGAAGATATGCTACGAGCCTGTGTCATCGACTTTGGTAAGGCATGGGATACCCACTTACCCCTTGTCGAGTTTTCCTACAACAACAGTTATCACACAAGCATCAAGGCTGCTCCATTTGAAGCCCTATACGGCCCGAAGTGCAGGTCCCCTTTGTGCTGGGCTGAAGTGGGTGACACTCAGTTAGCTAAAGGACGAGTTCCTGACAGCACTCTCACGGGTCCGGAGATCATTCGGGAAACGACCGAGAAGATCGTTCAGATTCGTGAACGATTGAAAGCCTCTAGAGACCGACAGAAAAGCTAGGCAGTCAAACGAAGAAAATCGCTGGAGTTCTAGGTGGGAGACCGAGTCCTTTTAAAAGTCTCACCCTGGAAACGCTTGATACGCTTCGGAAAGCGTGGAAAGTTGAATCCAAGATACATAGGGCCTTTCGAGATTCTCGCTAGAATCGGCCCCTTAGCTTACAAACTCAATCTACCCTGCGAGCTTAGTAACGTACATCCTACCTTCCACGTCTCGAACTTGAAAAAGTGCCTATCCGACGAGACTCTTGTAATCCCACTCGACGAGATCGAGATCAACGAGAGCCTCAACTTCGTGGAAGAACCTGTGGAGATTATGGACCGAGAGGTCAAATGAACGAAACAAAGCCGCATCCCAATCGTGAAGGTTCGCTGGAACGCCAAGCGAGGACCTGAATTCACGTGGGAGCGCGAGGATCAAATGAAACTTAAATATCCTCATCTCTTTGCTTAGTTATGTTGTAATAACTTAGTTGCTTGAACTCTAATTTCGGGACGAAATTCCCTCTAACAGGGGTATGATGTGACAACCCGAAATTTTCATTTGTATTATTTCTACAGTCAAACACGTCAAATTTTAGTCAAAAACATTTCAGTACATTTTTAGCCAGTTTGAAGTCCGTCTGATTATTTTTAATAATTATTCTTGAAACGAACGAATAAAAGGAAGTATTCTCTCGGGTCTCGGAGTAGCAAACACACACGTAACACCTTAATAAGGAGTTCACAGCCAAACTTGTGGAGTTTGGGCCGTAAACTCCCTTAGGGCCACAAACTCATGCATAAAGCATGAGTTTACTCTCCATTCTTTCATTCTCCAACTTCCAACCTCAAGTTTACTCCCCATTCTCTCTCAACTATCATCCCGCTCTTCACCCGATCTTCCGAAAACGTAAGTATTTCTCGACTTGATTTGTTGTTATAACCTAACATCTAGTAGTTATACATCATTTCATCCATTCATTCTTTATTTTCAACTAGATCTCAAGTGTTCTTCAAAACACCAAGAACACCAAGAACACACTAGTGTTCTTGGGCCTTAAACACCCAATCAAGCTTCCATCTTGTAAGTACACTTTCCCTAGCTTCTTGTGTGCTTAATAGGAACTTGTTTACACTTGAAAATCATCCAGAATCACATGATCAATGGAGTTTACGGCCAAGGGATGTTCTTGGGCCGTAAACTCCTCTAAATGGGGATAAATGGACTTTAGTCCCTTCCCAAGCCTTGGATGTTAGCCTTGATCCTTCCTAGAAATGTTTAAGACCTTAAACAACAATCAAAACATGTTCCCATAAGAGTTTACGGCCGTAAACCCATAAGGATATGGTCCTTAGGCCGTAAACTAGTGTTCTTGGGCCTTAAACACCCAATCAAGCTTCCATCTTGTAAGTACACTTTCCCTAGCTTCTTGTGTGCTTAATAGGAACTTGTTTACACTTGAAAATCATCCAGAATCACATGATCAATGGAGTTTACGGCCAAGGGATGTTCTTGGGCCGTAAACTCCTCTAAATGGGGATAAATGGACTTTAGTCCCTTCCTAAGCCTTGGATGTTAGCCTTGATCCTTCCTAGAAATGTTTAAGACCTTAAACAACAATCAAAACATGTTCCCATAAGAGTTTACGGCCGTAAACCCATAAGGATATGGTCCTTAGGCCGTAAACTCTACAAGGTGGTGTTTTGATGCCCCTAAACACCTTCTAATGCTTGGATAAGAGGCTAAGAACTTGCATGCATGAACTAAGAACCACAAAACACGAAAAGGATGAAGTGGCCAAGAGTTTACGGCCGTAAAATCTATGGTTTACGACCGTAAACTCCCAAGGAGTGGTCCAAGGACCGCAAACTCCAAAGGAGTGCCATTTGGAGCCCTAACCAATTCCTAAGCCTTTGATTCAACCCTAGGACACTTCTTTGTGAAGCATGAGACCTTAAAGCACCCAAATACACCATTCCCATGAGTTTACGGCTGTAAACTCATGGAGGAAATGGTCCAGAAACCGTAAACACATATAGGGGCTACCATTTGAGGAGTAAACTCCAATGTGAGGCCATACTCTCCTTAGGGGCAACCCTTAGCACTCCTAGCACTTGAAACAAAGTGTTTTCATGCATTAGAGTGTCTTTACTTACTTAATTAGTGATTAAATAACTAATTAGATACATTTATGTATCACTACATGTTACATAGGATCCGTGTGTGTGCTCAAGTCCTCACTTGACACCTAGCATCCTACCCGACACTTCCATCAAATCCACTCACTACAGGTGAGTTCATACCTCTAAATCAACCTTTAAATGATTTTAAATGCTTTTATGGGGGGGGGGGGAATACAAGTTGAACTGTTATAGTTATTGTATCAATCACATGTGATTAATAACTAGAACAGACTACAAGAATTGCTACTGTTTTCAGATTATCATCAAACTGTGGATTTCCAAAGTATTTCAAACCTTTTATCGAACTCTTTTAATGTTAAAACTGTTTTCAAACTCTTTTAGATTTGTTTTACTTTCAAACCCATATCTATACTAATATATTTATATAAGTAAGACTTGAATGACTTAGGACGGATAACTCACCTTATTTCCTGTCCTTGTTTGGTTGTGGACTTAGCATATTCTATTATTCGTCTGACTGTCGTTGAATTCTTAGTTATATATCATCTATATTTGTGTTAGATATAAAAGTCTTCATTTCAATTTAGTGCCTTTGTGTATCAAAGGCATGTAACCAACACTACTATTTAACTATAATAGGTATAGTTAAGGAATACATGCTAAAAACTATACAAAGAGAATACTAAATACTATACAAAGAGAATACTATATACTATACAAGAGAACACTCTATACATTATACCAGAAAGTACATTATACGATATACGAGAGAATATACTAAAATAGAATGTGACATACTACATCTCGATACGACACTTCATTGTGCTATCACCGTGTAACCAGAGTCTCCTGGAGGGAGAGCGGGCATTATGTGTATAGATCTATACGGGACATACACTCCCACATCCCGACTGCTAGCTATAGTCTGAGCCGACTAGGCCCAGGGGTGACATAATGTCACCATACTACGTGTGACCTGGAGGGTCATCAGTTATTCGATCGTCGATCAGCATGGTTACATACGAGTTCACATTCAAACCTTTAATTAACACTTTAAGAATTAAAGACAAAACAGACTCCCCGAGGTGTATTGTACATTTAATACCACCTGGAGTCTGCATTTTCATTACATTCAGCCGGCAGTGACACTGCTGGGGTAAAACATTATTTTCCCATTTCTTTACATTAATGAGGTCAAAAAACTATATTTTCATAATAATAGTTTCGCTGGGAAAATCTCCACTTTTATGAAAGGACAAATATACAAACAAATGAGTCTTGGTAGAAGGCTACTTTTTACTGGAAAACATAGGGTTTTCTAGGGAGTATACCATTTTCAAACATTGAAACCAGATATCATACCACCTTGTTGTAAACATTTTTATACAAGCAATGACAATAAATACTTATGAACTCACCAGCTTTATGCTGATACTCGCTTTCAAAATAACTTGTATTCTCAGGTCATCAATAGACAGGTACAGATGCAGCTTTTGAGAAAACGGAGCATATACAAGACTCCTATTTATTTTGATTATACTTTTGGTGTCTAACAAACTGTATAGAACACGCTTGTATTACAATTATTATGTTAATACAATGGATGTTGTTGCTTGTCTTTACTATTATGCATTGTTATGATACTGTACATGACGTCGTCCAGCCCAGAACGTATTCCGCCGTTCTCGGTTTTGGGGTGTGACAACAACCAAACAAAGAACAGGAGATAGGGCAGAAACACACTCATCATAGGTCTATAGAATCTTAATTATATACCACTCTCGTGTATACACTTAGCAGTGATAGGTTAACCGTATTTGTCCTTAGCCTCTGTGCTTGAACTTGACTTGTTGTATAAGTGATGTTCCTAAGAGATCTATTAGAAATATTTCGGAAGAATTGGAGACTTTCAGAATATCCTCGGTGCGTCTCCCTTTAAGTTCCTTGTCTACCGAGTAAACTAGAAAGACATGGTACTCCTCGCATGGGTACTTCTGTGTTTTGAAAAGAGAAACGATACGAAGGTTCGTGTCAAGTTTGTCGTTATAGATTGATAGGATTTTGTTAGACGATTGATTAAAGCCAAGGGTCTTTATGTAACACAAGAAATTGGTATGGTAAGGACCAAACCAATATATTTCTAAAGACGACATCGAAACTTCTTATCATGACAGCTGTTAAGTCGAATAGAACAAAGTACTATTTTATGTATGTGTTTTCAGTGCCCTCCGGTTTTATCCTTGTTATTATTACTGCGAACAATCTATACCGCATTAAGCGAGTACTAGCAGTATAAGTGTTCTGATATTCGAGGCTGATTAATTTTCATAAGATAATCCCTAACAGATCTCTCTATAATCGCTTGGTGTATAGAAATCATGTATAATTAAGATTGGAAAGACAGTTCACTGAGCAATTCTGCCCTAAATCCACAACCAAACAAGGAACAGGAAATAAGGCTGAATTAATCACTCTAAACCTACAAATCTTAATTACAAATGACCCTAATGTATACACTAAGCCATCACAGCTTATATGCAAAGGGTTCTTAGTTTCTTTTTCGAATGATGTATTTTGTTCAATTATTTATAATTATTTATAAAAAGTCTTAAGTTTTTTTTTTAAATATTTTCGTTGGGAAAACGTACCACTGTTCACTGGGGTTTCGGGACAGACTCTCCTGCGGTAATCATCAGTATTCTTCCATCTCCGCTAGCATTCTTAATTATTGGACAATCCCTCTTGAAGTGTCCAATTTCACCGCACTGGTAACAAGCCGGGTTTACTCCAATATCGGGGACTTGGTTAAGGGGTTGTGCTGGTGCCCTAAAGAAATGGGCAGTGTGCCCCGTTCTGTTACAATTTCTACAGTGTAACTCTCGGCAGGCTCCATAATGATGGAAGTTACACTTATTGCATTTTGGGCGATTCCCCGCATATTGTCGTGCTGGCGTTGGCGTGTCAGGTGTTGTAACAACATGAACAGTTACAATTTGTTGTCTTTTCAAGGCCTCTTGTGTTGACCGTTCTTTCTTCTTTCTCCCAGACTTTCTCTTATTGTTACCCTCTTTTGTTGACTCAGGGACGAGGGTCATTATTCCTTGGCGAACCCCATGGTCTACGAGACTCTGCGCCAATTGTTTGGTGCTATCGAAAGTAGTTGATTTGGAGGCTAAAACACTTGCTCGAACCTGGGGAGATAATCCCTAGATGTACCTCTCTATCTTCTTGCTCTTCGGGGTAACCATTTCGTGGCATAGTGCCGCTAGGTCACTAAATCTATTAGTGTAGGCCACTATGTCTAATCCCGTCATGGTGAGACCCCAAAGCTCTTCCTCTAGCTATTGTATTTCGCCTCTCGGGCATTATTCCTTCATCATTATTGTCTTTAATTCCTCCCAGCCCATCGAATTAGCCACTGCAAGGGTCAGTGACTTGACATGGCCATTCCACCATGTCAGGGCTCTATCGGAGAAAGTGCAGGCAGCAAATTTGACTTTGCTCCCTTCTGGGCACATGCAAATTTCGAAAACTGACTCTGCTTTCTCGAACCATCGCATTAAAGCAATGAATCCTCCAATTCCACTAAAGGATTTGTGTTTGCAATTCATGAAGTCTTTATACGTACACTCCCTAAGGAGTCCGTGGATATTTCCGTAGTTAGATGGGTTGACACCACTTCCAGTTCCATTGGTGCCACTTGCATGGATATGAGACATGGCGGTTGTTACGACAGTAGTCACCGCAGCCTGGAACATAATAGGATCATACTGTGGAGGTGGTGGCGGTGGATTTGTGGTTGCGTTGTTATTACGCCTGATATTTCTACGAGGCGGCATCTTTCTTTCATAAAGTCTACGAGGCGGCATCTTTCTTTCTCTTCGTTTGATCCTTTCTCGGAATTCTCACTGTAAACCCTCTTTTGGTTCTGTCTCGACTCCTTTGTTGGCTGATTGCGAGGTCTAGGTGTATCGGTTGTGCGAGAATAGAAGTGTCTAAAGAATCTACTAGATTAATAAAATACTTTTATTAAAATACATTCTTACGAGGATGATCCTTACTAGGTCTTTCTATAATCACTTAGTGTATACAGATTATATATATTCCAAATTAAATAGACCTTCGAATAAGTGATCCTACTCTAAAACCACATTCAAACAAGGAAAAGGAAGTAGAGTGAAAATTACCAATTCTAAGTCTATAAAATCTCAATTATATATAACCTTATGTATACACTCAGTAATTATAACCTTACTAGTAGAGATCTTTTAGTTTTCACACAAGTTATATATAGTATCTAAAATACTCTTATAGTATTTTATGTTTGATTCTAGAATTCCTTTGTGTATAGGGTTGGTAAGTTTTAGACTTGCTGCAACACCACTATCACTCCCAAACACATGTTGGTCATATCTAAAATAAATATAGTTGATCAGGCTATATTGATCCCAGATATGATTACATAACTGTCCAGGTTTGACTGTAGTGTCTAACATCCAAACACTTTTGTTTTGTTCTTCTTGTGATACTTGTTCTAGTATATATATATATATATATATATATATATATATATATATATATATACTTTTATAAAATATTGTTATGTTTTAAAGTATAATTCTTGGTCAGAGTGTTTTAGTCCCATTATATTTATAGTTGTATATCTTTTATAGGTTGATATACTTAGTTCACTATAAACAATGCTCTGATACCAATATGTCACACCCCCAAACTGGAACAGCGGAAACGTTCGGGGGTGGAGGACGTGATGTTAAGTATCTCAACACATGCATCATAGTAATCAAAGTAACAACAACCATCATATTGATAATATAATATTTAAATTATGTTCAAAACATTTATTGGAATACATAAAAAGTACAACAAAAGATAAGACGTAAACCTCCATCTTCGCATCACCTGGGAGAGAGTACATGTCTACTAACGACCCTGAGAATACAAGTGGTTTGAAAAAGTGTCAACATTAAAGTTGGTGAGTTCATAAGTATTTTTGTTATAGAAAGTATATTCTTTATCCTTTTGAAAAATTCGCAAGTTCCTCCAGAAAATGCTATATTTTATGCTGTTATATGATAAGTAAAACAACCCATGAATTGTTCCTTTTACGAATACTTAGTGAATACAAGTCATATACATTCAGATCGAATAGATAGTTGACTGTGTGGTTCGGCCCCAAGCCCACAACCAAACAAGGAACAGGAAATGAGGCAAAATCCACACATCCCACTATCTGTCGGATCCTCATGTATCAAACCCTGACATATTCACTAAGTACTTTTAATAATTCTTTAATTTGAAAATATTGCTTAAGAAAATCCTATATTTTCTTAATAAGTAAAATGACTGTAGTTAACCCTTCTGTAATCATTCGGTGAATACTAATTATATATAATACATATCGATTAGTCAGTTGAATGTGTGAATCTGCCCTAAGCCTACAACCAAACAAGGAACAGGAAATGAGGTGGAAGTCACACATTCCACTTTCTAACAGATCTTTATTATATATAATCCAAATTTATTCATCAATCAATTACATAATTAACATTAACTAATCCTTGGTAAAACAGTAAGCATAATAGTTCCTTCTATAATCACTTAGTTTATACTAACTATATATATAACCTAATATCGAACGGACAGTTGAATGTGCAAATCTGCCCTAAGCCCACAACCAAACAAGGAACAGCAAATGAGGCGGAAGTCACACATTCCACTGTCTATCGGATATTATTTATGTGACAACCCGAAATTTCTATTCTGTACAACCATTCACTTCAATAGGAGTCAAAACTGTTTCTGCTAATTTTCAAGCTTTTTGGAATAAGTTTGAGTATTTTAAGATTAGTACTCCAGGAGATAACAGGAGAGAGGATGGTCTAGGGTTTATTGTGCAACAATAAAGTCCCAAAGCTCCAAGATTTTGGAGTTTACGGCCTAAACAAAGGTGTTTACGGCCGTAAACCCTAAATTGGGGGTATATATATGACACTTAGTCATTATTTACCATTTTTCACAAATTCAAGATCCAAACTCAATTCTCTCTCAAGTATCATCCAACAATTCTTCAAGATCTTCAACTTGTAAGTGTTTCTAGCCCTAATAAGTTGATATATTACTTAATCTAGTGATTTAACACACTTCCATCCGTGAAATCATTCCAAAATGTTAGATCTTGAAGTTTCACCAAGAACACCAAGAACACACACTAGTGTTCTTGGACTTTTAGCACCTTTTCAAGCCTCTATCTTGTAAGTACTTCTATCCTAGAGTATAATAAGGCTTGTTACACTTCAATACATCAAGTAAACACCAAGGAAACCAAGGATCAAAGGTGGTTACGGTCCAAGAACGCCTTGGACCGTAAACCCTAAAAAGGGTGCCAAAGTGTGCCCTAGTCCCTTCTAAGCCTTGGAAACTTGCAAAGATCCCTTCCTTAATGTGTTTAGGACTTGAAAACATCAAAAGACCACAAACCATTTGGGTTTATGGCCGTAAACCCAAAGGGAAATGGACCAAGGACCGTAAACTCCTAAAAAGGAGTGAAATGGTGTCCTAATCTCGTACTGAGGCTTAAACATGAGTTTACGGCCGTAAACTCACGGGTTTACGATCGTAAACTCAATGAGTTATGGTCACAAAACCTTAACTCAAATAAAGGGTCCCCTTGAACCCTAAACTCAATAGCAATGTCCTACAACACTTAGATGCAATCCTTAGGACTTATAGCACTTATATAAGGTGTTTTACATGTCCTAGGATGTCATAACTTTGTTAATTAGTTATTTAAAGACTAATTGGATACATATATGCGATATTATATGTTAACTAGGATCATCGTGTGTGTACAAGTCTTCACTTGACACCTAGCATCCTATACATTCCGTTCATCCAAACCACTCACTACAGGTGAGTTCATACCCCTTAATTAACCTTTTAAATGTTTTTAAATGCTTTTATGGGGGGGGGGGGATACAAGTTGAACAATTATAGTTATTATATCAATCACATGTGATTAATAACTACCAAACAAGTGGATTTCTTACTTTTCAAACTGTGTTACCAAACTGTTTTACTTCAAACTGTCTTACAAACTCTTTTACATACCAAATGCTTTTATCAAACTCTTTTACATGATAAATACTTTTACTTAAATTCTTTTAACTTATATTCTGTGTATCTATATAGATATAGTTATATAAGTAGGATTGAAAGGACTTAGGACTGATAGCTCACCCTACTTCCTGTTCCTTGTTTGGTTGTGGACTTAGGGCATTCAGGTTATTTATCTGAAGGTCGTTTGAATCCTAGTTATATATCATGTATATGTGTGTAGATATAAAAGGTTACTTCTTTCATTCAGTTCAATGCCTTTGGGGTAGCAAAGGTATACAAACATGTTTATATACGAAAACAACATTACTAGTAAACTATAATAGGTATAGTTTAGGAAGATACTATTACTAGAAAAATGAAACATAAAATGAGTCAGTTCATTCATGAGTAATACATAGTGATGAGAAACAAACATAATACATAGTGATGAGAAACAAACATAATACATAGTGATGAGAAACAAAACATACAAGCTAGACAGAGAAAGAACACACAATACAGCTAGCACATACATATACATATACATATACATTACATACAGTTATGTGAGCCACTTAACGGGGGACATGGCACTACCTGTCATGACCCGTTTTGTATCCAGAATCTTCTTAATTGGGGAGCATATGAGTTTGTGTATAGAACTATACTGGATTGACTATCCTACACCTTGCTGCTCGCTACAGTGGGACTTGCAAGTCTACGGGTGCCAAACGTCATTTCTTACGACGTCTTACATCGTCGTTTTACTATAGAGTTGGTAGCAGGATACAGGCCGATCACATGGTACTTTAAATAACAAATAGTTTAAAGTAATTAGTACAACAGTAGTTACTTAATACAACACTACAGTACTATTTCATTTTCCCTTTACATTTACTTGGTGATATTCACATAATAAATAATAATGTAAGAACTATATTTTTGGTTAATAATAGTCAGATTTGGGAAAATACACACTCTTACAAGAGGCACACACACAGATACTAGATGCCTTGGTAAAAGGCTACTTTTAGTAGGAAACATAGGGTTTTCTAGGAGAGTTCAAACAATTACAAACTTTTACAAAACTTATACATTGCAGACTTACAAACACTTTCATACAAATACAGACACTAATATACTTATGATCTCACCAGCTTCAAAGCTGATAAACTCTTTCAAAATAACTTGTATTCTCAGGTCACCAGTAGACAAGTATCGGTGCCAGGTTCTGAGAAGATGGAGCTCGTTCAAGACTCATCTTTTATTTTTGATGTATATTTTTGGTGTCTATATAACTTGACAGAACACACTTGTATGAAATTATATTATTAATGCAATGGATGATGTTGTTGCTTGTTTACTACTTTGCATTGTTGTGATACTGAACATGACGTCCTCCACCCCTGAACGTTACCGTCGTTCTGGTTTTGGGGTGCGACAGATTGGTATCAGAGCATTGTTTATAGTGAATCGAGTGTATCAACCCATAAAAGATATACGAACTATAAACACAGCGGGATTAAAATACTCTGATAAAGAGTTTATACTTTTAAATAATAAAATATTTAACCAAGTATACATACCTGCATTCATACTCAAATCAGTGTCACTAGGACAGAACAAAAGTATTACGATTGTTGGGCAGCACAAGTAGACTTAGAAACATATGGTCAACCCTGGGAAGAAGTAGCCTGATCAACTACATTATCCGAGGAGTGATTAGCATGTGCCTAAGTATGGTTGTGAGGTTGCAACAAGTCTAAAAACTTACCAACACTACTACAACGAGAACAGTAGAATAGAACATAAACTTAAAATACTATAGGAGGATTTTGTGTTGCTATTAATTACCTATCTGAGAACTAAAGGTCTTTATTAAGTGTCTAGGATATCATAGACTTAGAATCTGTGATCTTTGCTTTACTTCCTGTTCCTTGTTTGGTTGTGGGCTTAGAATTAGGGTCGCTTATTCGAAGGTCTATCCTGTCTTGGTTACATATGACTGGTATGCACTACGCGAATGTTGAAGTAACTGATAAAGATCATCTTACAATTATCTAATTAGTTCGTCTATTTAGTTATTTCTTTATCCCTTTTCTCGCGTAGATTTCATGGCTGGATTCCATATCCCCGGAGACCCGTACTACCCCAACAACGGCAATGCAGGATGGCTGGGAGAAGAGCCAGAAGATGATCAGCCAATCCCTTTGGTTGATCACGAAGCTGAAGGCTTTTCTGATGGTTCTGACTTAGAGCCTGAAGTCAACAACCTACCCCCAGCTGCTCAAGACCCAAACCTGAACCCTCGTCCAACATTTCAAGGACCCACTCCTCTGTGGGCCACAAACTTGAACAGATGGAGTCAGGAACAGGTTCAACCCATACCCTACAATGGAGACAGAATCTTCTACAACCTCACTGAGGGAGGTTCAGCTGACAGGGTCCTACCCATAATGGTCCGTAGGATTGCTCGGAACACCAAGCAAGTCGAGCAGCTATCGACCGAGTCATGGAGATTGACGCCAACTCTGGCGTTAACACAGTCTGCATTCTCCAACTAGAGTCTGCTCATGAAAGGACTCAGGTCCGCAATGCAGTTCTATAGAGGGAACTTGCTGAAACCCAAGCTGAAGTCAGGGAACTTCGAGCTCAGCAAGCAAGATCTGATAGGTGCGTGAGAGACATAGAACGCCTTCTGTCGGATTCAAGAACTCACTCTTGTAGTTCTCGTCGCCGATAGAGTCTTATCGACTTCTCTTTTGGATATAACCTAGTTTGTGTAAAAACTCTAGTCTAACTTCCTATCATTGTAAATCTTAGACCCGTTAGGTCTTGATTTGGTAGTAGTCTGTCAAAATTTTTCATCTTGGTTGATGTAAGACCTACTTCTAGGTCATTTTTCCCGAACTCATTACATTTGTAATCCCAGTATAATTGACATATATCTAATCTTATGGAAATCAATATCCAATTGCTATCATCTGTTAGTACTAGATCTTCATTCAATCATACTATTCAATCGTGCTATTCACTTGTGTTGTTGGGCTATGGAGAGTTAGTCCATGAGTCATTCTTATCTACTTCCTATTAAATTCTTATCAATATCTTCATCTTTCTAAACTTATATTAAGATGCCTCCATGTAAATCAACAAGACGCGATCCTCCCGCACCAACACCACCTGCTCCTCAATTCGACACGACAGCCTTGAATGCTGATGTAGCTGCGGCTGTGGCTACGACCATGGCACAATATCATTCTTCTGGTTCCACTGGAGGAGGAACCCCTGTCCTATATACTCATGCTGAAATCCCTGTGCGCTCCAGAGAGTGCTCCTACAAGGACTTCACAAACTGCAAGCCATTGTCCTTTAAGAAGACTGGCGGAGTCATTGCCCTCTCGCAATGGTTCGAAAAGACAGAGTCGGTCTTTGAGATCTGCTCATGCCCGGAGGGAAGCAAGGTCAAGTTTGCTGCTTGCACCTTCGAGTCAAAATCCTTGACATGGTGGAATAGCCATGTCAAGTCACTATCCCTTATAGTGGCAAATGCTATGGGCTGGGAAGCTCTGAGAGAGCTGATGGTTGAGGAGTACTGCCCGAGGGGCGAAATCCAAAAGCTAGAGGAAGAACTGTGGAGCCTAACCATGAAGGGCTCCAACATAGTCTCCTACACCTCCAGGTTCTGTGAACTGGTGGCCCTCTGTCCCAACATGGTTCCTACAGAGGGGAAGAAGATTGAAAGATACATATGGGGGCTGGTGCCTCCATTCCAGGGAAATGTTTTGGCTTCAAACCCCACTACATTCGATAGTGCCAAGCGATTGGCACAGCAGCTCATAGACCATGGGGTTCGTACCCCGGCCGCAACTATAACCCTGGCCATCTCAGAACCCGTCAGAACCGCTGATTCCAACCGGAAGTTTTAGGATGATAAGAGAAAGACAAAGGCTGCCAAAAAGCAGCAGGTCGTGGCAGTTCATGCTGCGATAGCACCTACCGCTGCTGCTCCGGTAAAGCAGTACGCGGGAAGTTTGCCCAAGTGCAACAAGTGCAACTTCCACCATGTAGGAGCCTGCCGGGAAATGCAATGTTTGAATTGCAACAGGAAGGGGCACACTGCCCGTTTCTGCAAAGCTCCAGCGAGGCCAATCACCCAAGTCCCCGGCGCTGGTGTGAGCCAAACTTGCTACGGTTGTGGCGAGGTGGGCCACTACAAAAGGAACTGCCCGAAGGCAGGAAATGCCGGTGGAGTGCCAAGAGTTCTGGCCATAGGCCACGAGGAAGCGGTTGCCGACCCCACAGTGGTCACTGGTACGTTTCTCCTCGATAACTCTTATGCATGAATACTGTTTGATAGTGGAGCGGGGAGGAGTTTCATGAACAAAAAATTTGCTCATTTACTTAAGCAAAAATCACGAGCACTTAAAGAACCGTTCACTGTAGAAATGGCTAATGGAAAGACAGAGAGCACTAGCAGTATATTCATAGGGTGTACCCTAACACTTGATAACCATTCATTTTCGATCGACCTCATGCCGGTTTCTATTAAAAGTTTCGACGTCATTATCGGCATGGATTGGTTGAGTCTTCATCGTGCCGACATCATGTGTTACGAAAAGGCTGTACGCCTTAATCTGTCGTCTGGCGAAACTCTAGTAGTATATGGCGACAAACCCGGCACGAACCTTCGTATCATCTCGAGCATTCAAGCTCAGAAATTCTTGCGAAAGGAATGTCGCGCATTCCTTGCTCATGTGGTCGATGTGAGCCAAGAAGCGAAAGACATTCAGAATATTCCAGTAGTACGCGACTTTCCCGACATCTTTTCGGAAGAACTCCCAGGATTACCTCCGCAACGTCAAGTCGAGTTTCGAATCGACTTAGTTCCAGGGGCTACCCCCGTAGCCAAATCGCCCTATCGTCTAGCACCTGCAGAGATGCAAGAGCTGTCCTGTCAACTTAACGAACTGCTCAGCAAGGGCTTTATAAGACCAAGCTTCTCACCCTGAGGAGCTCCAGTCTTGTTCATCAAGAAGAAAGACGGATCGTTTCGTATGTGCATCGACTACAGGGAGCTCAACAAACTGACCATCAAGAATTGTTATCCTTTGCCTCGTATTGACGATTTATTTGACCAACTTCAAGGGGCGAACTTCTTTTCAAAAATCGACTTAAGGTCCGGATATCACCAACTACGAGTGCTAGGGGAGGATGTTCCGAAGACAGCCTTCCGAACTCGTTATGGGCACTACAAATTCGTAGTGATGCCGTTCGGATTAACAAACGCACCTGTTGTATTCATGGACTTAATGAATAGGGTGTGTCGTCCTTACTTGGATCATTTCGTCATCGTCTTCATCGATGACATACTTATCTACTCTCGTAGTAAGGAGGAGCATAGTCAACATCTGCGACTAGTCTTAGAAACTCTTCGTTCGGAGAAGCTCTATGCGAAGTTCTCGAAATGCAAATTTTGGATCCGACGAGTCGAATTCTTAGGGCACGTGGTTAGTGAAGAGGGAGTACACGTGGACCCTTCCAAAATTAAAGCCATTGAGAACTGGTCAGCACCGAAGACGCCTACAGAAATTCGTCAATTTCTAGGTCTCGCTGGCTACTATCGCAGGTTCATTCAGAACATCTCCCGCATTGCGAAACCTCTTACGACACTAACCCAGAAGGGCGTGGCCTTTGACTGGGAAGAGAAACAGGAGAGAGAGTTCCAAACGCTCAAAAGAGCCTTGTGCACCGCACCAATACTATCCCTCCCCGAAGGGATATAAGACTTCGTTATCTATTGTGATGCGTCGAATCAAGGACTCGGATGTGTTCTGATGCAGCTAGGTAAGGTCATCGCCTATGCCTCGAGACAGCTAAAGACACATGAGGTCAACTATACTACCCACGATCTTGAACTAGGAGCAGTTGTGTTTGCTCTGAAGATCTGGAGACACTACCTGTATGGTACAAAGAGCACAATCTTTACAGACCACAAGAGCCTACAACATATATTCGACCAGAAAGACCTCAACATGAGACAACAACGGTGGGTCGAGCTACTCAGTGATTACGAATGCGAAATTCGTTATCATCCGGGTAAAGCCAACGTAGTAGCTGACGCCCTAAGTCGGAAAGAATATTCTGGTCGTAGAGTCAAATCATTGACTATGACTATCCATTCACACTTGTCCACGCAAATTAAGGAGGCTCAGCTCGACGCTTTGAAACCTAAAAATGTGGCGGGTGAATCCCTGAGAGGGATGGATAAGAACTTGGAGGTTAAGGGTGGCGGAGCTTATTTTCTCATGGATTGGATCTGGACCCCGAAACTTGGTGGTTTCAGAGACTTGGTCATGAATGAGGCGCACAACACTCGTTATTCCGTCCACCCAGGTTCATATAAGATGTATCTGGATCTTAAAAAGTTATATTGGTGGCCTAACACGAAAGCAGAGATTGCTACCTTCGTAAGTAAATGCCTTACTTGTGCAAAGGTCAAGGTCGAATACCAGAAACCCTCCGGTCTACTACAACAGCCAGAGATACCGGAATGGAAGTGGGAGCGGATCACTATAGATTTCATAACCAAGTTGCCCAAGACAACGGGTGGACTTGATACCATATGGGTCATCGTCGACAGATTGACCAAGTCCGCACACTTCCTACCTATCAAGGAAACAGACAAGATGGAGAAACTTACAAGAACTTACATTAGGGAGATTGTACAACTTCACGGTGTTCCCATATCCATTATCTCAGACAGAGATAGTAGATTCACTTCGAGGTTCTGGCAGTCGTTACAAAGTTCCCTAGGAACTAGGCTGGACATGAGTACAGCCTACCATCAACAGACAGACGAGCAAAGTGAGAGGACTATCCAAACCTTGGAAGATATGCTTCGAGCCTGTGTGATCGACTTTGGGAAAGCATGAGATACTCATTTACCCCTTCTAGAATTTTCCTACAACAACAGTTATCACACGAGCATAAAGGCTGCTCCATTCCAGGCCCTCTATGGCCGAAAGTGCAGATCCCCTCTGTGCTGGGCTGAGGTGGGTGATACCCAGTTAGCTAAAGGACGAGTTCCTGAAAGCACTCTCACGGGTCCGGAGATCATTCGGGAAACGACAGAGAAGATCGTTCAGATTCGTGAATGATTGAAAGCCTCTAGAGACTGACAGAAAAGCAACGCTGATAAACGAAGGAAACCGTTGGAATTCCAGGTGGGCGACCGTGTTCTATTGAAGGTCTCACCCTGGAAGGGCTTGATACGCTTCGGAAAGCGTGGAAAGCTAAATCCAAGGTACATAGGGCCTTTCGAGACTCTCGCAAGAATCGGCCCTGTAGCTTACAAACTTAACTTACCACGCGAACTCAGTAACGTACATTCTACTTTCCACGTCTCGAACTTGAAAAAGTGTCTGTCCGACGAGACTCTTGTAATCCCACTCGACGAGATCGAGATCAACGAGAGCCTCAACTTCGTGGAAGAACCAGTAGAGATCATGGACCGGGAGGTCAAGCAAACAAAACAAAGCCGTATCCCGATAGTGAAGGTTCGCTGGAACGCCAAGCAAGGACCTGAATTCACTTGGGAGTGAGAGGATCAGATGAAACTGAAATATCCTCTTCTTTTTACTTAGTTATTTGTAACTACTTAATTGCTTAAACTCTAATTTCGGGACGAAATTCCTTCTAACGGGGGGATGATGTGACAACCCGAAATTTCTATTATGTACAACCATTCACTTCAATAGGAGTCAAAACTGTTTCTGCTAATTTTCAAGCTTTTTGGAATAAGTTTGAGTATTTTAAGATTAGTACTCTAGGAGATAACAGGAGAGAGGATGCTCTAGGGTTTATTGTGCAACAATAAAGTCCAAAAGCTCCAAGATTTTGGAGTTTACGGCCTAAACAAAGGTGTTTACGGCCGTAAACCCTAAATTGGGGGTATATAGATGACACTTAGTCATTGTTTACCATTTCTCACAAATTAAAGATCCAAACTCAATTCTCTCTCAAGTATCATCCAACAATTCTTCAAGATCTTCAACTTGTAAGTGTTTCTAGCCCTAATAAGTTGATATATTACTTAATCTAGTGATTTAACACACTTCCATCCGTGAAATCATTCCAAAAGGTTAGATCTTCAAGTTTCACCAAGAACACCAAGAACACACACTAGTGTTCTTGGACTTTTAGCACCTTTTCAAGCCTCTATCTTGTAAGTACTTCTATCCTAGAGTATAATAAGGCTTGTTACACTTCAATACATCAAGTAAACACCAAGGAAATCAAGGATCAAAGGTGTTTACGGTCCAAGAACACCTTGGACCGTAAACCCTAAAAAGGGTGCCAAAGTGTGCCCTAGTCCCTTATAAGCCTTGGAAACTTGCATAGATCCCTTCCTTAATGTGTTTAGGACATGAAAACATCAAAACACCACAAACCATTTGGGTTTACGGCCGTAAACCCAAAGGGAAATGGACCAAGGACCGTAAACTCCTAAAAAGGAGTGAAATGGTGCCCTAATCTTATCCTGAGGCTTAAACATGAAGTAGGAATGCTTCTTGTGATCTTTAAGGCTTCAAAACGAAAAATGGTCAAGAAACATGAGTTTACGGCCGTAAACTCATGGGTTTACGACCGTAAACTCAATGAGTTATGGTCACAAAACCGTAAACTCAAATAAAGGGTCCCCTTGAACCCTAAACTCAATAGCAATGTCCTACAACACTTAGATGCAATCCTTAGGACTTATAACACTTATATAAGGTGTTTTACATGTCCTAGGATGTCATAACTTTGTTAATTAGTTATTTAAAGACTAATTGGATACATATATGTGATATTATATGTTAACTAGGATCATCGTGTGTATACAAGTCTTCACTTGACAACTAGCATCCTATACATTTCGTTCATCCAAACCACTCACTACAGGTGAGTTCATACCCCTTAATTAACCTTTTAAATGTTTTGAAATGCTTTTATGGGGGGAATACAAGTTGAACATTTATAGTTATTATATCAATCACATGTGATTAATAAGTACCAAACAAGTGGATTTCTTACTTTTCAAACTGTGTTACCAAACTGTTTTACTTCAAACTGTCTTACAAACTCTTTTACATACCAAATGCTTTTATCAAACTCTTTTAAATGATAAATACTTTTACTTATATTCTTTTAACTTATATTCTGTGTATGTATATAGATATATGTATATAAGTAGGATTGAAAGGACTTAGGACTGATAGCTCACCTTACTTCCTGTTCCTTGTTTGGTTGTGGACTTAGGGCATTCAGGTTATTTGTCCGAAGGTCGTTTAAATCCTAGTTATATATCATGTATATGTGTGTAGATATAAAAGGTTACTTCTTTCATTCAGTTCAATGCCTTTGGGTAGCAAAGGTATACAAACATGTTCATATACACAAACAACATTACTAGTAAACTATAATAGGTATAGTTTAGGAAGATACTATTACTCGAACAATGAAACATACAATGAGTCAGTTCATTCATGAGTAATACATAGTGATGAGAAACAAACATAATACATAGTGATGAGAAACAAACATAATACATAGTGATGAGAAACAAACATAATATATAGTGATGAGAAACAAACATAATACATAGTGATGAGAAACAAACATAATACACAGTGATAAGAAACAAAACATACAAGCTAGATAGAGAAAGAACACACAATACAGCTAGCACATACATATACATATACATATACATTACATACAGTTATGTGAGCCACTTAACGGGGGACATGGCACTACCTGTCATGACCCGTTTTGTATCCAGAATCTCCTTAATTGGGGAGCGTATGAGTTTGTGTATAGATCTATACTGGATTGACTATCCTACACCTTGATGCCCGCTATAGTGGGACTTGCAAGTCTACGGGTGCCAAACGTCATTTCTTACGACGTCTTACATCGTCGTTTTACTATAGAGTCGGTAGCAGGATACAGGCCGATCACATGGTACTTTAAATAACAAATAGTTTAAAGTAATTAGTACAGCAGTAGTTACTTAATACAACACTACAGTACTATTTCATTTTCCCTTTACATTTACTTGGTGATATTCACACAATAAACAATAATGTAAGAACTATATTTTTGGTTAATAATAGTCAGATTTGGGAAAATACACACTCTTACAAGAGGCACACACACAGATACTAGATGCCTTGGTAGAAGGCTACTTTTAGTAGGAAACATAGGGTTTTCTAGGAGAGTTCAAACAATTACAAACTTTTACAAAACTTATACATTACAGACTTACAAACACTTTCATACAAATACAGACACTAATATACTTATGATCTCACCAGCTTCAAAGCTGATAAACTCTTTCAAAATAACTTGTATTCTCAGGTCACCAGTAGACAGGTACCGGTGCCAGGTTCTGAGAAGATGGAGCTCGTTCAAGACTCATCTTTTATTTTTGATGTATATTTTTGGTGTCTATATAACTTGACAGAACACACTTGTATGAAATTATATTATTAATGCAATGGATGATGTTGTTGCTTGTTTACTACTTTGCATTGTTGTGATACTGAACATGACGTCCTACACCCCCGAACGTTTCCGCAGTTCCGGTTTTGGGGTGTGACAATTTATATATGATTCGGATGTAAAAACTAAGGAATTATAGAATTAACCATAAAGGTCCTTTATGTAATACTAGTTTAATAATAAATATTAAATCTTTTGTAAATAAGTTTATCTTCCAAAATAACGATGTAAACCATAGAAAATACTATATTTTCTATAAAACCGATTTGTAGTCTTAAACACTCCAAGACTGAGAAGCAAAAGTATAATTACCATACTTAGCTTAATGATACCCAGTTTTGCTTATCAGTAACCCTTATCTGAACATGTAATTACTCTGAAAACTCGATGTGACGATACTACCCTCCTATGATATGATCACTTACACGAGTTGTATAATACCGAGATTGAATAGACAGTTGAATGGGTGAATCTGCCCTAAGCGCACAACCAAATAAGGAACATGAAATGAGGCGGAAGTCACACATTCCACTATCTATCGGACTTCAATTTTATCTAACCCTTTTGTAGATACTAAGAAATCATATAGTTAGTATTCCTTTGGAAAGTTTGGGAAAAGTATATCCTTATGTAAATAATTAGTTAATACTATTGTGAATCTTCATTATAACCGTACTAATACAAAGTTAGTCCCTTATAGATTTATACACCAGCTCCCGCTCTCCCTTATGAAGACTCTGGTTATAATTAAGATTCGAACGGGTACCCTGAGTGCTACAGTGAGTGGTTCACAATCCTGTATTAATTATTTAGATAAAATGTAAAACCTTTTCATAATTAACAAGTAATTTTGTAAAAAGATTTCCTTTCGTTTCATAAATCATGTTGATAAGTTCATTTCCATGTTATAACCTGGATTTTTGTAAAATAGTTCCTATGATCCATAAACCATACCTATTATAGTTTATAAGTTGATTTCTATTACGTTGACAAGTTTCAAGTTCAAATACATTTAAACACTAAGAGAACATAATAAGTAAATTATGTTTTTAAACACAAGCAATCTTGTGTTTTACTTGTATCCCCCCCCCCCCCTTAAAACATTAAAAAGCTTGGAAAATATGGGGATATGAACTCACCTTAATTGAGGGATTCAATAGAAGATTTGGTATAGATTGGTAAATTTCCCGAGTGAAATCCTGAAGCACAAACGAGTCCAAAAGAGTGTTAGAAGCAAGTTAGGAGGCTGAAATGGAGTTCACGACCACCTGGAGGTGTTTACGGCCCAAGAACACCAAGTGTTCTTGAGTTCACGGCCAGCTGTTCTTGAAGGATGATGAAGATTCAAGTGTTTTAGGCTGGAGATTTGTGTGTGTTCTTGGTGTTTTTGAAGGAATGAATAACACCTTGAAGATCCAAACAATAATCTATGAAGATTTGAAGGTTTGAAAGATGATACTTGAGAGAGAATTGGTTGAAATCTCGAGTGAAACTGAAGAAATGAAGCAAAAACTAGCTGAAACATAAATATATGTGAGGGTTCACGGCCAGGAGAGGTTTACGGCCGTGAACCTCGTTTGCGGTCCGAGGTTGGCTAGCGTTTACAGCCCGAAGGTGGTTTCCGAGGCAATAAGATCCAATGAGTTTGCGGCTGCGAGGCATGTTTACGGCTCCGAAGCTGTTCACGATTGGAGCTTCGTTTACGGCCGTGAACGGAGGGTTCACGGTCCAAAGTTGTTTGCGGCCATGCGAAGCTTCTCAATTCCTTTTGCTTTTCTCTTCCAAACTATAACACACTTAATTAACTAGACTTCAACACTTATAACCCATCAAATTTTAAGAATCCTGGAAGGAATAAGTTTGACTAAAGAGAAATTTTTCAAGAATAAAATTTTTGGGTTGTCACATTATCCCCCCGTTAAAGGGAATTTCGTCCCGAAATTCAGAATTTTAAGAGGTTACTCATGAATTTGGGAAAAAGATGGGTACTTTGGATCTATCTGATCTTTTGTTCTAAATGGTAGAGAGTGTGCGGGTTTGGCTTACTTGACTACGTTTATCCAACTGGTAGGATGTCCACTCGTAGTTCTGGATAGCTTTGTCCTGAAGTTCATGGTAAGACTCACACTTTGTTCATCCATCATCGTCTCGTGTATACAAGTTGTATATAATTAAGATTAGTAAGATGGTCAGATGTACGAATCTGCCCCAGGTCCACAACCAAACAAAAAACAGGAGATAGGGCGGAAACACACATCCTAGGTCTATAGAATCTTAATTATATACCACTCTCGTGTGTGCACTTAACAGTGATAGGTTAACCGTATTTATCCTTAGCCTCTGTGCTTGAACTTGACTTGTTGTATAAGTGATGTTCCTAGGAGATCTATTAGAAATATTTCGGAAGAATTTGAGACTTTCATAATATCCTCGGTGCGTCTCCCTTTAAGTTCCTTGTCTACGGAGTAAACTAGAAAGACGTGGTACTCCTCGCATGGGTACTTCTGTGTCTTGAAACGAGAAACGATACGAAGGTTCGTGTCAAGTTTGTCGTTATAGATTGATAGGATTTTGTTAGACGATTGATTAAAGCCAAGGGTCTTTATGTAACACAAGAAATTGGTATGGTAAGGACCAAACCAATATATTTCTAAAGACGACATCGGAACTTCTTATCATGAAAGCTGTTAAGTCGAATAGAACGACGTACTATTTTATGTATGTGTTTTCAGTGCCCTCCGGTTTTATCCTTGTTATTATTACTGCGAACAATCTATACCGCATTAAGCGAGTACTAGCAGTATAAGTGTTCTGATATTCGAGGCTGATTAATTTTCATAAGATAATCCCTAACAGATCTCTCTATAATCGCTTGGTGTATAGAAATCATGTATAATTAAGATTGGAAAGACAGTTCACTGAGCAATTCTGCCCTAAATCCACAACCAAACAAGGAACAGGAAATAAGGCTGAATTAATCACTCTAAACCTACAAATCTTAATTACAAATGACCCTAATGTATACACTAAGCCATCACAGCTTATATGCAAAGGGTTCTTAGTTTCTTTTTCGAATGATGTATTTTGTTCAATTATTTATAATTATTTATAAAAAGTCTTAAGTTTTTTTTTTAAATATTTTCGTTGGGAAAACGTACCACTGTTCACTGGGGTTTCGGGACAGACTCTCCTGCGGTAATCATCAGTATTCTTCCATCCCCGCCAGCATTCTTAATTATTGGACTATCCCGCTTGAAGTGTCCAATTTCACCGCATTGGTAACAAGCCGGGTTTACTCCAATATCGGGGACTTGGTTAAGGGGTTGTGCTGGTGCCCTACAGAAATGGGCAGTGTGCCCCTTTCTGTTACAATTTCTACAGTGTAACTCTCGGCAGGCTCCATAATGATGGAAGTTACACTTATTGCATTTTGGGCGATTCCCCGCATATTGTCGTGCTGGCGTTGGCGTGTCAGGTGTTGTAACAACATGAACAGTTACAATTTGTTGTCTTTTCATGGCCTCTTGTGTTGACCGTTCTTTCTTCTTGCTCCCAGACTTTCTCTTATTGTTACCCTCCTTTGTTGACTCAGGGACGGGGGTCTTTATTCCTTGGCGAACCCCATGGTCTACGAGACTCTGCGCCAATTGTTTGGCGCTATCGAAAGTAGTTGATTTAGAGGCTAAAACACTTGCTTGAATCTGGGGAGATAATCCCCAGATGTACCTCTCTATCTTCTTGCTCTTCGGGGTAACCATTTCGTGGCATAGTGTCGCTAGGTCACTAAATCTATTAGTCTAGGCCACTATGTCTAATCCCGTCATGGTGAGACCCCAAAGCTGTTCCTTTAGCTATTGTATTTCGCCTCTCGGGCGTTATTCCTTCATCATTATTGTCTTTAAGTCCTCCCAGCCCATCGAATCAGCCATTGCAAGGGTCAGTGACTTGACATGGCCATTCCACCATGTCAGGGCTCTGTCGGAGAAAGTGCAGGCAACAAATTTGACTTTGCTCCCTTCTGGGCACATGCAAATTTCGAAAACTGACTCTGCTTTCTTGAACCATCGCATTAAAGCAATGAATCCTCCAATTCCACTAAAGGATTTGGGTTTGCAATTCAAGAAGTCTTTATAGGTATACTCCCAAAGGAGTCCGTGGATATTTCCGTAGTTAGACGGGTTGACACCACTTCCAGTTCCATTGGTGCCACTTGTATGGATATGAGACATGGCGGTTGTTACGACAACAGTCACCGCGGCCTGGAACATAACATGATCATACTATGGAGGTGGTGGCGGTGGATTTGTGGTTGCGTTGTTATTACGCCTGATATTTCTACGAGGCGGCATCTTTCTATCATAAAGTTTAAAGATGAAAGGTTGGCAAGATATTGGCAGTATAAATTGAATGATATAATACCAGAATATTGAGTGTATTATGTTCCGAAAGTGTTTTGAAATCAATTCATAATAGAAGTCTAAGTGAACATAGACTTATGAATTTTTTTTTCAATAATGAATACCCTTACTGAAGTTTCGTGACTTGATTTTCAAGTGCTAGTTGTGATGAAATACGTGATAAACTTAACACCTGATGTGAGCAGTGTAATCACTAACTTATTAAGTTAAATTAGTTTCTTTCTTATTAGTATGATGTATACGGTACTTTCTAGTTTATTCCAGATAAGGTAAGGTTTTATAATGATCTCTCTAGGACCTTTCTCTTCGTTTGATCCTTTCTCGGAATTCTCACCGTAAACCCTTTTTTGGTTCTGTGACAACCCGAAATTTCTGTCCTGTACAACCATTCAATTCAATAGAAGTCAAAACAGTTTCTGCTAACTTTCAAGCTTTTTGGAATAAGTTTGAGTGTTTTGAAGTTAGTACTTCAGGAGATAACAGGAGAGAGGATGCCTTAGGGTTTATTGTGCAACAATAATGTCCCAAAACTCCAAGAGTTTGGAGTTTAGGGCCTAAACATGGTGTTTACGGCCGTAAACCCCAAGAGGTATAAATATGGCACTTAGCCATTTTATTCACTTTTTCACATTTTCAAGAACTAGAACTCATTTCTCTCTCAAGTATCATCCGAATTTTCTTCAAGATCTTCAAGAAAGTAAGTGTTTCTTGCCTTGTTTAGTTGATATCTTCCTTAACCTAGTGATCTTACATGATTCCATCCGTGAAATCATTCCATATGTGTAGATCTTCAAGTTTCACCAAGAACACCAAGAACACACACTAGTGTTCTTGGACTTTTAGCACCTTTCAAGATTCTCTATTGTAAGTACTCTTACCCTAGTGTGTTATAAGGCTTGTTACACTTATAATCATCTAGGAAACACAAGGAATCAAAGGATCAAAGGTGTTTACGATCCAAGAACACCTTGGACCGTAAACCCTAACAAAGGGGCCAAAGTGGCCCTAGTCCCTTACCAAGCCTTGGAAACTAGGCTAGACCCCTTCCTTGATGTGCTTAGTACTTGAAACATCAAAAATACCATAAACCATTTGGGTTTACGGCCGTAAACCCAAAGAGAAATGGTCCAAGGACCGTAAACTCCCCAAAGGAGTGAAATGGTGCCCTAATCACTTCCTAAGGCTTAGACATGAAGTAGGAATGCTTCTTGTGACTTGTAAAGCTTCAAAACCCATCATGGTAAAAGTACCATGAGTTTACAGCCGTAAACTCATGGGTTTACGACCGTAAACTCAAGGAGTTATGGTCACAAAACCGTAAACTCCAATAGAGGGTCCCCTTGAACCCTAAACTCAATAGCCAAGTCCTACAACCCTTAGATGCAATCCTTAGGACTTATAGCACTTAAATCAAGTGTTTTACATGTCTTAGGATGTCTTAAACTTGGTTAATTAGTTGTTTTATGACTAATTGAATACATATATGTGTTATTATATGTTAATTAGGATCCTTGTGTGTGTTCAAGTCTTCACTTGACACTTAGCATCCTATACATTCCGTTCATCCAAACCACTCACTACAGGTGAGTTCATACCCCCTTAATTAACCTTTTAAATGTTTTTAAATGCTTTATGGGGGGGGATACAAGTTGATCTATTATAGTTTTTATATCAATCACAGGTGATTAATAACTACCAGTCTAGTGGATTTTTTACTTTTCAAACTGTGTTTTCAACAAACAACTTTTCAAACGGTTTTACAAGCCCTTTTACATACCAAATGGTTTTATTAAACTCCTTTACATGTCAAATACTTTACTTAAACTCTTTTTACATGTCCAATACTTTCACTTGACACTTAGCATCCTAATACTATTACTAGAACAATGAATCATACAATGAGTCAGTTCATACATGAGTCAATACAGCTAGTACATACTATACATTACAATACATCTAGTACACACAGTTAATTTTACAAGAGAACACAGAATACTCGATAGAGAGAGAACACACAATACAGCTAGTACATACAATACATTTTACAAGAGAACACACATACTAGATAGAGAGAGAACACACAATACGTCTAGTACATACAGTATATAAACAAGAATACGATTTCAGTTATGTGAGCCACGTAACGGGGCATGGCACTACCTGTCATGATCGTTTTTGTATCCAGAATTTCCTTAATTGGGGAGCGTATGAGTTTGGTTATATATCTATACTGGATTGACTATCCTACACCTTGCTGCTCGCTACAGTGGGACCTTGCAAGTCTACGGGTGCCAAACATCATTTTTCTCCGACATCTTACATTGTCGCGTACTATGGTCGGTAGCATGATACAGGCCGATCACATGGTACTTTAAATTACAATTGATTTAAGGTAGTTAGTACAACAGTAGTTACTGAATACAACACTACAGTACTATTTAATTTTCCCATTACATTCACTTTGTGATCTTCACACAATATACAGTAATGTAAAACTATATTTTTGGTAAATGATAGTCAGATTTGGGAAAATACATACTGTTACAAGAGACACACACACGATCACTAGATGCCTTGGTAGAAGGCTACAGTTAGTAGGAAACATATGGTTTTCTAGGAGATTCAAACCTTTTCAAACATTAACAAACTTTTACATACTTACACAGCACATGCTTACAAGCAATTTATACAAATACAGACACTAATATACTTATGATCTCAACAGCTTTAAAGCTGATACTCTCTTTCAAAATAACTTGTATCCTCAGGTCACCAATAGACAGGTACCAGAGCCAGGTTTTAAGAAGATGGAGCTCGTTCAAGACTCATCTTTTATTTTGATGTATATTTTTGGTGTCTATATAACTTGACAGAACACACTTGTATTAAAATTATATTATTAATGCAATGGATGATGTTGTTGCTTGTTTACTACCATTCATTGTTGTGATACTGTACATGACGTCCTCCGCCCCCGAACGTTTCCGCCGTTCTTGGTTTTGGGGTGTGACAGATTGGTATCAGAGCATTGTTTATAGTGAATTGAGTATATCAACCCATAAAAGATATACAGACTATAAATACAATGGGATTAAAATACTCTGACCAAGAGTTTATACTTTTAAATAATAAAATATTTAATTAAGTATACGTGCATGCATTCATACTAAAATCAATGTCACTAGGACAGAACAAAAGTATTACGATTGTTGGGCAGCACAAGTAGACTTAGAGACATATAGTCAAAAATGGGAAGATATAGCCTGATCAACTATATTATCTGAGGGATGACTAGCATGTGCCTAAGTGTGGTTGTGAGGTTGCAACAAGTCTAAAAACGTACCCACAATACCACAATGAGAACAATAGAACATAAACCTAAAATAATATAGGGGTATTTTGTGTTACTATAAACTACTTATGTGCTAGACTCTTATATCCCTTTTCTCGCGTAGATCATGGCTGGATTCCATCCCTACGGCAACTTGTACTTCCCTAACCAAGGTAATGGAGGAGGGTTTGAAGCTGATCCAGGAAATGACCACCCAATCCCCGTGGATGGTCACCAGGCTGAAGGCTTCGCAGATGGTTCTGACTCCGAGCCTGAAGTTGAGAACCTACCCCCGATGGCTCTTGTTCCAAATCCTAACCCTCGTCCGACTTTTCAAGGCCCGACGCCTCCGTGGGTGGAAAGTTTGGAAACATGGAGCCAAGGGCAGGATCAGCCCATGCCATTCAATGGAGACCGAAGCTTTTATGACCTGAGCGAAGGAGGCTCAACAGACAGAGTCTTGCCAATCCTGGTCCGCAGAGTGGCCCAAAATGAGATTCAAGGCAGGACAGCCCTCCATCAAATCACGGAAGTTGTCACCAATGCGAGAATGCATACCCTCCGCACCATTCGTCTGGAAGATGCTCGTGACAGATCTAGATTAGACCATGAGACCCTGCAGCAAGAGCTAGCTGAAACTCGAGCTGAAGTCATAGAGCTCCAAGTACGCCAAAGGGTGTACGAAAGGCACCTCATTGATATGGAGCATCATCTGGCTGAACTAAGGGTTCACCCAAGGGATTACCGTCACCAGTAGGAGATATTCTACCTTTCTTTCCTTGGTGGAAAGAATAGTCTTCCTATCTATGCTCTAAGGACCACTTTTCTAAGTAACTAACTTTGTACTATAAGTACTTTCTAGTTAGGCCAGTATGCCATCAAAACTTTTGCTACTTCGGATATGATGTAAGACCTACTCCAAGGTCATTTTTCCCAAATGTATTACATCTTAAATATCAATGATATTGTCAGTCGGCTAAACCCTCACTTCGTTGAATTAATGAGCTATGGTCAATTAGCTCAAGCATTCCTTCCAATTCTTGCCGAAGGTTGGATAGCAATTGTCTTATAACCATTCTATGAACTTACTTCTACTCTTTACTAGGACTGCATCATAGGGATGTAGGTCAAACCCTCGAGAACTTACTCCTACTCTTTACATGAATGGTCGAAATACTCCTAAGTTCAACCCTAACCACTCACGAACTCATTTTCTTTTGCATAACAGAATCATGTCGTCACCCAGGAATAACCAGCCGAGCAACGAAACCACTATCCTTCATATCGACTCCGCTACATTCCAAGCAGTGGTAACAGCTGTCGTGGCAGCTGTCCTTGCAAACCTCAACGCTAACAGCCCGAGCAAGGCTGGCGAGGGGGTTGAAAATTCCGATCGTTGTATCGATTCGGAAAGCCAACAAATGATAATAGTCACATACTCACAAAGCCGAAAAACAGAGAACAAGAAACGAAAGCTCCAAGCCCAGAAGGAGCGCAAACGATCCCAAAGACTTGCCATGCAACAGCAACAAGTGGCAACCCCTGCCATCCCAGTACCGATCAGACCATACGAGGGAAAACTTCCGAGGTGTGACAAGTGTAGCTTTCATCATAATGGGGCTTGCCATGAAATGCAATGTTGCAATTGCCTGAAAATAGGGCACCATGCTCGTAAGTGTGGAGCACCGGCACGACCCATCACTCAAGCCCCTGACATCGGAGTCAGCCAGGCTTACTATGGTGCCGGTGAAATCGGACACCTTAAGAGGAATTGTTCGAAAAGGAGGAGCAGCGAAAGCGACCGTGTCTACATAACCTTAACCCGACACATCATTTCCACCACCGATGCGGGTGCAAGCCAGATATGTCATTTATGTGGTGAGATAGGACATCTCAAGAAGGATTGTCCAATAACGAAGAACTCTGGCGCAGACGGGAAGATACTAAGGATCACTGCCGCAGGAGAGACTACTCCGAACCCACGTTGAAATACTAGGGCGTTTCTTTTAAGTAGACCTATAAACGGTTAAAAACTAATGCAACTCGAGCCTTATCTTTTGCGAGACCCCGCCAGTCAAGGGACTCTCGTGCTGCGTGTACTTGTGTTTTGTAGTATACCCTGTTCGTAACAGTAGTTTAATAGATAAGACTAAAAGTACTTAAACTCTGTAAAAGTTGCACTGTGATGTTTTGTAACACCTTTATTATCTAGTCTAACGCCTTTTATTCCGAATAGTCCGACGTTATCGTTTAACTTGAGTAAGTTCGATCCTCACAATGCCAGTTCATGCGTAAATTCTTTTCTCCGAAATCGCCTTCCTAGCGAAGCCGTCATTCCAGAACTCCGAGGCCCATAAGGTTGATCTATCGCTGGAGGCCCATAAGGTTGATCTATCGCCCATAAGGTTGATCTATCGCTGGAGAAGGTATACGCAAGGGTGGTATATAATCAAGGTTCTAAAGGCTAAGAATTGATGATTCCGCTTTAACTTCTTTTCCTTGTTTGGATGTGAGCTTAAGGAAGAATCATTTATTCGACTACCTTTTCAGTCTTAATTATATACGACTCGTATACCCGAAGCTGTGATTGATGAACCAAATATGACTTATGATAGGAACTTTAGGACGGAGACTGCCTAAGACTACGAGTGATAGTACTGCCATGCGGAGAAACTTAGAATCCAATCAGATACTTTTCCCACCAATCGAGGCAATAGATTCAAATAGAACAGAAAACTCCCAGGATTTCCTCCGCAACGTCAAGTCGAGTTCAGAATCGACTTAGTTCTAGGGGCTATCTCAGTAGCCAAATCGCTCTATCGCCTAAAACCTACAGAGATGCAAGGACTGTCCTGTAACTTAACGAACTGCTCAGCAAGGGCTTTATAAGACCAAGCTTCTCACCCTGGGGAGCTCCAGTATTGTTTGTCAAGAAGACAGCCTTCCGACTAATGCGCCCGAAGAATTCATGGAATTAATGAATAGGGTATGTCGTCCTTACTTGGATCAGTTAGTCATCATCTTCTTAGATGACACACTTATCTACTCTCGTAGTAAGGAGGAGCATATTAAGCATCTACGTCAGGATCAGATAAGATGTATCTAGGTCTTAAAAAGCTATACTGGTGGCCTATCATAGAAGCAGAGATGCTACCTTCGTGAGTAAATGCCTTACTTGCGCCAAGGTCGAGGTCGAATACCAGAAACCCTCAGGACTACTACAACGGCCAGAGATACCGGAAAGGAAGTGGGAGCGGATCACTATGGATTTCATAACCAAGTTGCCCAATACAAGGGTGGACTTGACACCATAGGGGTCATCATCGACATATTGACCAAGTCCGCACACTTCCTGCCTATCAAGGAAACAGACAAGATGGAGAAGTTTACAAGAAATTACATACGGGAGATTGTACGACTGCACGGTGTTCCCATATCCATTATCTCGAACAGATATAGTAGATTCACTTCGAGGTTCTAGCAGTCGCTACAAAGTTCCCTAGGAACTAGGCTGGACATGAGTACAGCCTACCATCCCCAGACCGACGGACAAAGTGAGAGGACTATCCAAACCTTGGAAGATATGTTGCGAGCTTGTATGATTAACTTTGGGAAAGCATGGGATACTCATTTACCTCTTGTAGAATTTTCCTACAACAACAGTTATCACACGAGCATGAAGGCTGCTCCATTCGAGGCCCTCTATGGCCGAAAGTGCAGATCCCCTCTGTGATGAGCTGAGGTGGGTGATACCCAGTTAGCTAAAGGACGAGTTCCTGAAAGCACTCTCACGTGTCCGGAGATCATTCGGGAAACGACAGAGAAGATCGTTCAGATTTGTGAACGATTGAAAGCCTATAGAGACCGACAGCAAAGCTACGCTGACAAACGAAGGAAACCATTGGAATTCCAGGTGGGCGACCGAGTTCTATTGAAGGTCTCAACCTGGAAGGGCTTGATACGCTTCAGAAAGCGTGGAAAGCTAAATCCAAGGTATATAGGGCCTTTCGAGATTCTCGCAAGAATCGGCCCTATAGCTTACGAACTTAACTTACCACGCGAACTCAGTAACGTACATTCTACTTTCCACGTCTCGAACTTGAAAAAGTGTATGTCCGACGAGACTCTTGTAATCCCACTCGACGGGATCGAGATCAAGGAGAGCCTTAACTTCGTGGAAGAACCTGTAGAGATCATGGACCGGGAGGTCAAGCAAACGAAACAAAGCCGTATCCTGATAGTGAAGGTTCGCTGGAACGCCAAGCGAGGACCTGAATTCACTTGGGAGCGAGAGAATCAGATGAAACTGAAATATCCTCGTCTTTTTACTTAGTTATTTGTAACTACTTATTTGCTTAAATTCTAATTTCGGGACGAAATTCCTTATAACGGGGGATGATGTGACAACCCGAAATTTCTGTCCTGTACAACCATTCACTTCAATAGAAGTCAAAACAGTTTCTGCTAACTTTGAAGCTTTTTGGAATAAGTTTGAGTGGTTTGAAGTTAGTACTTCAGGAGATAACAGGAGAGAGGGTGCCTTAGGGTTTATTGTGCAACAATAATGTCCCAAAACTGCAAGAGTTTGGAGTTTACGGCCTAAACATGGTGTTTACGGCCGTAAACCCCAAGAGGTATAAATATGGCACTTAGCCATTTTATTCACTTTTTCACATTTTCAAGAACTAGAACTCATTTCTCTCTCAAGTATCATCCGACTTTTCTTCAAGATCTTCAAGAAAGTTGTTGGGTCAAAAATATGGTTTATACTTTGCTTTTCTAGGAAAATGTATTTTTGTGTCTTGAACCGTAAACAGCTTGGTGTTTACGGTCGTATACGTGTTTACGGTTGTGTTTACGGCCGTAAACAGGTTTACGGCCGTAAACCCATTTACGACCCATGTTCACCAATCCCATGTTTCTTATGTATAAATATAGGTGTAAGGGGTGAGGAGTAGATTGATGAACACTTAGAATAGAGGAGCTTAAGTGTGTGAAACTTAAGGTGTGTTCTAGAGAGAGAAAGTGAATCTTGTGTAAGGAACTTCAATCATATTCATCAATACATTCAAGATTCAAGTTATTCTTCTTCTCCTTCTCTTCTATTTTGATCTGACATCATCCGTTTGATTGGGATTCCGCACCATCAAACGGATCTGATTGATACACAAGCAGATTAGGGACTTACAAGTGGTATCAGAGCTTGGATTGTATCACTCATCTTTGTCAGATCTGGAGCTTATTTGATCTTATTTTTGAAGGATTCTTGCGTTTTTGGATAGATCGTGGCAAAATAAGGGGGGTTTGTTCTTCGCGTTTTTGATAAAAACGAGTTTTTGATCGAGTTTTGGAGCAAAAAAGGTGAAAATTTGCGTTTTTCCGTCGTAAACAGTAAAACCCCGTTTCCGACCGTAAACCCCGTTTTCGACCAGTAAACCCCGTTTTCGACCAGTAAAACCCCGTTTACGACCGTAAACCCCGTTTCCGGCCGTAAACCCCATTTTCGGCCAAAAACCCCGTTTTCGATCAAATTTCTTTTCAAAAAAAAAAAAAACAAAAACAAAAACAAAAAAAAAATTTAATTAGCTTTTAGTTTTTTTTAATTTCTAAATTGACTTTGACCTTTCAAGTTTGACCTTTTACTTTCTCGTTTGACTTTTAAATTTTCAAATTTAGCTTTTCAGTTTGACTTTTAAGTTTGACTTTTCAAGTTTGACTTTTGAGTTTGACTTTTCAAAATTGACTTTTGAGGTTGACTTTTGAGTTTTTAGTCAAAGGGCATATTTAAAAAAAAAAAAAAAACAACAATGAGTTCTTTAAACGTTCCAGTCACTAAAGTTTCATGTACTCCATCTTGTGAAACTACGATTAAATTTCTTCGGGAACAAATCGATTTATTAAAAAGAGAAGTTGAGGACCTGAGATATGAAGGATATCAACTCAGGAAAGGACAGAAACCCCTGAAGGCTGAATTAGAAACAAAAATAAAGGATTTTAGAAGAATTCAGTCAAAATACAGTGAAAAATGTGAACTGTATGATTATGTTAAGAGACAAAATGATGAGTTAATTACCGAGCTTGATACATTAAAAGGACAATTTGAAACCGCAAATTTTGATTTTAGAAAATTTGATGGATCAAGCGAGGTAGTTGCCAACATGATTGATCACTGCATGCAGTTCAAACGAAATCAGTCAAAGGGTTTAGGATATGATAGTGTACCTCCTCCTTTCGTTTCAGGCGGACTTATTAATGTTGAAAGTTCTAACTTTTCTACTTCCCCTGCAGATCAACCATTAGATCAGGCAAAGCGTGAAGCTGGAGATTCTGTTTCTGTTTCTAATCCTGATGTTTCTGTTTCCAATGAACAACCTTCTGTTTCTGATGTTAAAGTTGATGATACATCTTGTGATGCCTTTGATGCTTTTGCATCGGATCATGTTGAGTTAATTTTTTTTTGACATATTTGATTATTTGTTTGAAAATACTGATGTTCCTGTTTCTAGCACATCTACTTCATGTACAGGTAAAGTAGCAGAGGATGAGAACAAGGAGAAAACCACTGAACAAACCAACATCTCCTTGAGCCCTGAACCTATTGCTTCGAACTCAGTTGCTTCTAATCAACCTGTTGTTGCGAAATACAGGCCACCAATTCCAGTGAAACAGAGTGCCTCCTGCAATTGTGCTTGTGGGAAAAATAAGAGACAAGGCAACGATACGCCACCAGGGGCAGGAAGAAACAACTCCTACGTGAAGAAGCAGACTTGCTTTCACTGTGGAACACCTGGACACATTGCCAGACATTGTCCAAATCGCGCATACGTTCCCTACTATGCACCAGGGTGGCATAACGCGCCAAGAGGGAGATACTTCAAAAGAAACCCCTCAAGGTCACGTTCAGACCATGGTGACTGGAACGCACAGAAGGCAAAGAATCAATCCCACAAGGCCAAGAATCTGAATCCCAAGGACAAGAAGGAAATGCCGGCCAAGAAGCCAAATCCAATAGATGCTCCCGTGAAGCCAAAATCAAAGTCATCTTAACCGCCGACATCAAGTTCAAAATCAAGTACCGAGCCACCCATCAGATCGAAAAAGAAATGGGTTAAACCCAACTACAAATGGGTTCCAAAGGCTCACTCTCCCAAATCTTCTAACGATTCTAATATTTCTACATCTTCTGTTTGTGATAAACAGGATATGTCATGGGAGAGAGTACCGTGAAAGGATGACAAAGGTCGACCCAGTTTCAAAATGGACTGGGTTTCAAAGACCAACTAATCCCGCTCTGTGTCGGAGCAGCTATGCAGGCATATCATCAGACTTCGGTTTGTTGGTAGTGGCTGTTCCAGGCACATGATAGGGGACATCTCTCAACTGTACAACATTCATAACTTTGTTTGGGAGTATGTTTCCTTTTGCGGGAAAGGAGGAAAAGAAGAGATCACAAATGGGGTTAGTGCTTAATGACATGAAGAATTTTCGGATCTGTTCTGAGATTACGCGTGCTGTTCTTAGACCTTCTGGATGCAAATTCAATCGGTGACTTACGGTTTGATTTTTCTTCTCTATACTCCTGAGTTTTTTTTCTTAAGCTGATTCAGTTTAAAGACTAATTTTTGTTTTAGGATAGTTTAAATTTGCGCATTTACTTTCGTTTCTCTCCTATGCACAAATTTAGGGGGAGAAATAAAAACAAAACAAAAAAAATTAGAAAGTTTTAAAAAAATCCAAAAACATTAGAAAATCAGAAAATCCAAAAATATGTTGGTTATGGAATGTGCTTGCATGAGATGTTTTGAGAAGTGATATTATCAAGTGATAACAGGCAATCTGAGTCTGCGTAACGTACCTAAAGTTGAAGGGTCTATGCTCTGGTTTGATGCGACGGTAGGCACGAAAGATTCTAAATGGACTTGACTAGGCATAGTTGAACTTAAGAAATTCTTAGACTTGACACATCTTGACCTAGTTAGATCCGTTTAGCCTGACAATACGACGCTTGGATAGGTTGAGCAGGGAGATATATATGGGAATCTACTCGTCACACTAAATGAACCTGTACTTGGAACCGTGGATTAACTTTTCCTCGATGTGCGGATTATGTCCTTAATTCCGGTATTGATGGGGCGACTGGTAAATTCCGATGAGTTAGGTCTGTAGAAAATTGTTTTCTTTCTCTATATGTCTGTTAGTCATATGTTGCCTCCTTTGCGTGATTGGAAGAGATCCGACCTGGACAGCAACATATGCAAATCTATTTCTCTACATATTATATCTATAAAATTCTTCCTATCTGTTAGCCATATACTGTCTCCTTTGCGTGACTCACAATCCGACCTGGTACACAGTATATGCACCTTCTACTTCTCAATCCCTCCAAAAACAATAATTAATAATAATCTAAATCTATCCCCTCTATGAATAATTGTCTGCTCACCCGATGTAAGGAGTACTCTGGAAGTCCTTGATTACTGGAGCATATCAGGAAGCGGGAACCATGTTCTAGTACAATTAAAAATTAAACACTCACAGATTGTCTATAGATCTCGCTGCTCAATTTAGGTGGACAACAATATCCCTGGTCGTCGTCAGCTGAATGGTCCTTAAGATGTAGTATCTAGGAACTTAGGATCAGATATAGTATCTAGGAACTTAGGATCACTCTGTCTTATAATTTTATAGTATGTCCTAATTTTGTCACAATTTTTCGTGCTTAAGTGGACCACAATACCGACGATCGACCAGACAAAGACGTGAAGATAGACGGTACCGACAAGTGGAGTAAGGCTGTCTAAAAACTTTGATCCCAAATCATTCTTAAAGTTAGATATCATTTTTATTTTTGTTAGATTTGTTCATAGTTTTCTTCTAATTTAAATATCAGGGGAGAATTAAATTTTTTAAAAACCAAACGAAAATCAGAAAATTAAAAATCCAAAAATAGTGTTATTTCTGTTTTATTCCTATTTCAGAAAATATGAAAAATCCAAAAATATTGTGTGCTAAATTTTCTTTTAGTTTTGTTTTGTCTTGAAAAGTGAATTCAGGTGAAGATGAAACTCATGGAAGTTTGTGTCGATGAATTCTGAGCCAAGGCTTCATCCGTGATCATCGAAGAATTCTCATTCGAAGGAGCAAGAAATGAACATTATTCTTTCGACATTCAATCTTTCAACCCCAGAAGCAAGGTGAAGCTGAAATTGAAGATTATGTGACGGATTGCATTGAAGCCTCCTCAATTAGTCTGCTGCTATCTTAAACCTGCTGAAGTGATCCAGAAGATTTGTTCTCTCTGGTGTTCTCTCTGAAGATTCTCAAGCTGAAAGTGTTATCTTTCAAGAATCAGTACGTCAAGCCTCCTCACCCAATGTGCGTTCAATGTCAAATTTTGAAGAAATGCCCAATTGCTCAAGATGAAGTCAATTATTGAAGATTCATCATGCTCATCTTGAAGTCGTGAAGAATTTGAAGATTAAAGCTGAAGCCAAGCTCCCAATGAAGATTATCAATAAAAGGCAGCTACTTTTTAGGGGGAGCTTGTTGGGTCATTTAAGAAAATAAAAGAAAGCCATAAACCAAGGGGGAGATTGTTGGGTCAAAAATATGGTTTATACTTTGCTTTTCTAGGAAAATGTATTTTTGTGTCTTCGACCGTAAACAACTTGGTGTTTACGGTCGTATACGTGTTTACGGTTGTGTTTACGGCCGTAAACCCATTTACGACCCATGTTCACCAAGCCCATGTTTCTTATGTATAAATATAGGTGTAAGGGGTGAGGAGTAGATTGATGAACACTTAGAATAGAGGAGCTTAAGTGTGTGAAACTTAAGGTGTGTTCTAGAGAGAGAAAGTGAATCTTGTGTAAGGAACTTCAATCATATTCATCAATACATTCAAGATTCAAGTTATTCTTCTTCTCCTTCTCTTCTATTTTGATCTGACATCATCCGTTTGATTGGGATTCCGCACCATCAAACGGATCTGATTGATACACAAGTAGATTAGGGACTTACAAAAGTAAGTGTTTCTTGCCTTGTTTAGTCGATATCTTCCTTAACCTAGTGATCTTACATGATTCCATCCATGAAATCATTCCATATGTGTAGATCTTCAAGTTTCACCATGAACACCAAGAACACACACTAGTGTTCTTGGACTTTTAGCACCTTTCAAGATTCTCTATTGTAAGTACTCTTACCCTAGTGTGTTATAAGGCTTGTTACACTTCTAATCACCTAGGAAACACAAGGAATCAAAGGATCAAAGGTGTTTACGGTCCAAGAACACCTTGGACCGTAAACCCTAACAAAGGGGCCAAAGTGGCCCTAGTCCCTTACCAAGCCTTGGAAACTAGCCTAGACCCCTTCCTTGATGTGCTTAGTACTTGAAACATCAAAAAGACCATAAACCATTTGGGTTTACAGCCGTAAACCCAAAGAGAAATGGTCCAAGGACCGTAAACTTCCCAAAGGAGTGAAATAGTGCCCTAATCACTTCCTAAGGCTTAGACATGAAGTAGGAATGCTTCTTGTGACTTGTAAAGCTTCAAAACCCATCATGGTAAAAGTACCATGAGTTTACGGCCATAAACTCATGGGTTTACGACCGTAAACTCAAGGAGTTATGGTCACAAAACCGTAAACTCCAATAGAGGGTCCCCTTGAACCCTAAACTCAATAGCCAAGTCCTACAACCCTTAGATGCAATCCTTAGGACTTATAGCACTTAAATCAAGTGTTTTACATGTCTTAGGATGTCTTAAACTTGGTTAATTAGTTGTTTTATGACTAATTGAATACATATATGTGTTATGATATGTTAATTAGGATCCTTGTGTGTGTTCAAGTCTTCACTTGACACTTAGCATCCTATACATTCCGTTCATCCAAACCACTCACTACAGGTGAGTTCATACCCCCTTAATTAACCTTTTAAATGTTTTTAAATGCTTTTATGGGGGGATACAAGTTGATCTATTATAGTTATTATATCAATCACAGGTGATTAATAACTACCAGTCTAGTGGATTTCTTAGTTTTTAAACTGTGTTTTCAGCAAACTACTTTTCAAACGGTTTTACAAGCCCTTTTACATACCAAATGGTTTTATTAAACTCCTTTACATGTCAAATACTTTACTTAAACTCTTTTTACATGTCAAATACTTTTACTTCACTCTTTTACACTTATATTCTGTTAAATGTATATCTTTATAGATATAGTTATATAAGTAGGATTGAAACGACTTAGAAGTGATAACTCACCCTACCTCCTGTTCCTCGTTGGGTTGTGGACTTAGGGTATCGGTTATTTGTCCGAAGGTCGTTTGAATCCTAGTTATATATCATGTATATGTATATAGATATAAAAGTCCTTCTTTCTATTTTCAATACCCTTGGGTAGCAAGGGTATACATTCATGTTCATACGTACAAGTCATATTACTAGTAAACTACAATAGGCGTAGTTTAGGAAGTTACTAATACTATTACTAGAACAATGAATCATACAATGAGTCAGTTCATACATGAGTCAATACAGCTACTACATACTATACATTACAATACATCTAGTACACACAGTACATTTTACAAGAGAACACACAATACTAAATAGAGAGAGAACACACAATACAGCTAGTACACACAATACATTTTACAAGAGAACACACATACTAGATAGAGAGAGAACACACAATACATCTAGTACATACAGTATATATACAAGAATACGATTTCAGTTATGTGAGCCACGTAACGGGGCATGGCACTCCCTGTCATGACCGTTTTTGTATCCAGAATCTCCTTAATTGGGGAGCGTATGATTTTGGGTATATATATATACTGGATTGACTATCCTACACCTTGCTGCTCGCTACAGTGGGACCTTGCAAGTCTACGGGTGCCAAACGTCATTTTTCTCCGACATCTTACATTGTCGCGTACTATAGTCGGTAGCAGGATACAGGCCGTTCACATGGTACTTTAAATTACAATTGATTTAAGGTAGTTAGTACAGCAGTAGTTACTGAATACAACATTAAGTACTATTTCATTTTCCCATTGCATTCACTTTGTAATCTTCACACAATATACAGTAATGTAAAACTATATTTTTGGTAAATGATAGTCAGATTTGGGAAAATACATACTCTTACAAGAGACACACACACGATCACTAGATGCCTTGGTAGAAGGCTACAGTTAGTAGGAAACATATGGTTTTCTAGGAGATTCAAACCTTTTCAAACATTCACAAACTTTTACATACTTACACAGCACATGCTTACAAGCACTTTATACAAATACAGACACTAATATACTTATGATCTCACCAGCTTTAAAGCTGATACTCTCTTTCAAAATAACTTGTATCCCCATGTCACCAGTAGACAGGTACCGGAGCCAGGTTTTAAGAAGATGGAGCTCCTTCAAGACTCATCTTTTATTTTGATGTATATTTTTGGTGTCTATATAACTTGATAGAACACACTTGTATTAAAATTATATTATTAATGCAATGGATGATTTTGTAGCTTGTTTACTACCATTCATTATTGTGATACTGTACATGACGTCCTCCGCCCCCGAATGTTTCCGCCGTTCTTGGTTTTGGGGTGTGACAGGTTCTGTCTCAACTCCTCTGTTGGCTGATTGCGAGGTCTAGGTGTATTGGTTGTGCGAGAATAGAAGTCTCTAAAGAATCTACTAGATTAATAAAATACTTTTATTAAAATACATTCTTACGAGGATGATCCTTACTAGGTCTTTCTATAATCACTTAGTGTATATAGATTATATATATTCCAAATTAAATAGACCTTCAAATAAGTGATCCTACTCTAAAACCACATTCAAACAAGGAAAAGGAAGTAGAGTGAAAATTACCAATTCTAAGTCTATAAAATCTCAATTATATATAACCTTATGTATACACTCAGTAATTATAACCTTACCAGTAGAGATCTTTTAGTTTTCACACAAGTTATTTATAGTATCTAAAATACTCTTATAGTATTTTATGTTTGATTCTAGAATTCCTTTGTGTATTGGGTTGGTAAGTTTTAGACTTGCTGCAACACCACTATCACTCCCAAACACCTGTTGGTCATATCTAAAATAAATATAGTTGATCAGGCTATATTGATCCCAGATATGATTACATAACTGTCCAGGTTTGACTGTAGTGTCTAACATCCAAATACTTTTGTTTTGTTCTTCTTGTGATACTTGTTCTAGTATATATATATATATATATATATATATATATATATATATATATATATATACTTTTATAAAATATTGTTATGTTTTAAAGTATAATTCTTGGTCAGAGTGTTTTTGTCCCATTATATTTATAGTTGTATATCTTTTATAGGTTGATATACTTAGTTCACTATAAACAATGCTCTGATACCAATATGTCACACCCCCAAACCGCAACGGCGGAAACGTTCGGGGGTGGAGGACGTCATGTTAAGTATCTCAACACATGCATCATAGTAATCAAAGTAACAACAACCATCGTATTGATAATATAATATTTACATTATGTTCAAAACATTTCTTGGAATACATAAAAAGTACAACAAAAGATAAGACGTAAACCTCCATCTTCGCATCACCTGGGAGAGAGTACCTGTCTACCAACGACCCTGAGAATACAAGTGGTTTGAAAAAGTGTCAACATTAAAGGTTGTGAATTCATAAGTATTTTTGTTATAGAGAGTATATTCTTTATCCTTTTGAAAAGTTCACAAGTTCCTCCAGAAAATCCTATATTTTCTGCTGTTATATGATAAGTAAAACAACCCATGAATTGTTCCTTTTACGAATACTTAGTGAATACAAGTCATATACATTCAGATCGAATAGATAGTTGACTGTGTGGTTCTGCCCCAAGCCCACAACCAAACAAAGAACAAGAAATGAGGCAGAATCCACATATCCCACTATCTGTCGGATCCTCATGTATCAAACCCTGACATATTCACTAAGTACTTTTAATAATTCTTTAATTTGAAAATATTGCTTAAGAAAATCCTATATTTTCTTAATAAGTAAAATGACTATAGTTAACCCTTCTGTAATCATTCGGTGAATACTAATTATATATATTACATATCGATTAGTTAGTTGAATGTGTGAATCTGCCCTAAGCCTACAACCAAACAAGGAACAGGAAATGAGGTGGAAGTCACACATTCCACTGTCTAACGGATCTTTATTATATATAATCCTAATGTATTCATCAAGCAATTACATAATTAACATTAACTAATCCTTGGTAAAACAGTAACCATAAAAGTTCCTTCTATAATCACTTAGTTTATAATAACTATATATATATAACCTAATATCGAACGGACAGTTGAATGTGTGAATCTGCCCTAAGCCCACAACCAAACAAGGAACATGAAATGAGGCGGAAGTCACACATTCCACTGTCTATCGGATATTATTTATATATAATTCGGATGTAAAAACTAAGGAATTATAGAATTAACCATAAAGGTCCTTTATGTAATACTAGTTTAATAATAATAATTAAAGCTTTTGTAAATAAGTTTATCTTCCAAAATAACGATGTAAATCATAGAAAATTCTATATTTTCTATAAAACCAATTTGTAGTCTTAAACACTCCAAGACTGAGAAGCACAAGTATAATTACCATACTTAGCTTAATGATACCCAGTTTTGCTTATCAGTGACCCTTATCTGAACATGTAATTACCCTGAAAACTCGATGTGACGATACTACCCTCCTATGATATGATCACTTACACGAGTTGTATAATACCGAGATTGAATAGACAGTTGAATGGGTGAATCTGCCCTAAGCGCACAACCAAATAAGGAATAGGGAATGAGGTGGAAGTCACACATTCCACTATCTATCGGACTTCAATTTTATCTAACCCTTTTGTATATACTAAGAAATCATATAGTTAGTATTCCTTGGGAAAGTTTGGGAAAAGTATATCCTTATGTAAATAATTAGTTAATACTATTGTGAATCTTCATTATAACCATACTAATACAAAGTTAGTCCCGTATAGATCTATACACCAACTCCCGCTCTCCCTTATGAAGACTCTGGTTATAATTAAGATTCGAACGGGTACCCTGAGTGCTACAGTGAGTGGTTTACAATCCTATATTAATTATTTACATAAAATGTAAAACCTTTTCATAATTAACAAGTAATTTTTAAAAAATATTTCCTTTCGTTTCATAAATCATGTTGATAAGTTCATTTCCATGTTATAACCTGGATTTTTTAAAATAGTTCCTATGATCCATAAACCATAACTATTATAGTTTATAAGTTGATTTCTATTACTTTGACAAGTTTCAAGTTCAAATACATTTAATCAGTAAGAAAACATAATAAGTAAATTATGTTTTTAAACACGAGCAATCTTGTCTTTTACTTGTATTTCCCCCCCCCCTCCCCCTTAAAACATTAAAAAGCTTGGAAAATATGCGGGCATGAACTCACGTTAATTGAGGGATTCAATAGAAGATTTGGTATAGATTGGTAAATTTCCCGAGTGAAATCCCGAAGCACAAACGAGTCCAAAAGAGTGTTAGAAGCAAGTTAGGAGGCTGAAATGGAGTTCACGGCCACGTGGAGGTGTTTACGGCCCAAGAACACCAAGTGTTCTTGAGTTCATGGCCAGCTGTTCTTGAAGGATGATGAAGATTCAAGTGTTTTAGGCTGGAGATTTGTGTGTGTTCTTGGTGTTCTTGAAGGAATGAAGAATACCTTGAAGATCCAAACAATAATCTAAGAAGATTTGAAGGTTTGAAAGATGATACTTGAGAGAGAATTGGTTGAAATCTCGAGTGAAAGTGACGAAATGAAGCAAAAACTAGCTGAAACATAAATATATGCGAGGGTTCACAGCCAGGAGAGGTTTATGGCCGTGAACCTCATTTGCGGTCCGAGGTCGGCTATCGTTTACGGTCCTAAGGCGGTTTCCGAGGCGATAAGTTTGCCATCAAACTCATCGTTTACGGTCCGATGAGTTTGCGGCTGCGAGGCATGTTTACGGCTCCGAAGCTGTTCACGGTTGGAGCTTCTTTTACGTTCGTGAACCGAGGGTTCACGATCCGAAGTTGTTTGCGGCCATGCGAAGCTTCTCAATTCCTTTTGCTTTTCTCTTCCAAACTATAACTCACTTATTTAACTAGGCTTCAACACTTATAACCCATCAAATTTTAAGAACCTTGGAAAGAATAAGTTTGACCAAAGAGAAATTTTTCAAGAATAAAATTTACGGGTTGTCACATGCTGCATCCTCCTCCAACCCGAAGGATGCAGAGTGCTACTACTGCCACGAGAAAGGGCATTAGAAACGAAGCTGCCTGAAGTACTTGCAAGATATCAAGGATGGGAAGATAAAGCCATCCTTCGCAGGTATTTATACTATTCATTCTAACAACTCATCACATGCTATGTCTTGGGTCCTCGATACAGGATGTGGTTTCACATTTGTTCTGTTTTGCAGGGTCTAAGAAGAAGTAGGGATGTGGAGCATGGGAAGATAAACTTGATCATTGGGAATAGGAAAGTGTCGCCTGTCACCAAGATTGGAGTTTACTCTTTAGTGCTTAGTAGTGGGTTAGGTTTAGATTTGAATAATTGTTGTTATTCGTCAGAAATGACACGAAACATTATTTCCTTTCATGGTTTTTGTAAACAAGGTTTTAGATTTTCGTTTGATAATGAAAAAGGTTCTATTAATGCTTTCTGTAATGGTTCTTTCTATTTTGAAGCATTGCCTTGTAATGGTATATATGAAACTGTGATGGTTGTAGATAACTTAGGAAATGATGTGTTACATATCGATTCTTCCAATAGTTTGGAAAAAGCATGCTTGTGGCATTGTCGTCTTGGACATGTCAACAAGAAGCGCATAGCCCAACTCCAAAAGCATGGAGTGTTGGAGTCATTCGACCTTAGGGACGATGATATGTGTGAGTCTTGTTTACTTAGAAAGATGACCAAGTCACCTTTCACTGGCACTTGTGAAAGGGGTAAGGGTTTATTTGATCTCATACATACCAATGTATGTGGTCCCTTTAGATCCATCACAAGGGATGCATGCCGCTTCTATGTGACTTTCACTGACGATTATAGCAGATATGGGTAAATCTAGTTAATCAAGCACAAGTCAGAAACCTTTGAAAAGTTCAAAGAGTTTAAGCAGGAAATGGAGAATCAGCTGGGCAGGAAAATTAAGATGCTCCGATCTGATCGAGGTGGTGAGTACCTTAGTCTTGAATTCCACGACTACCTCAAGGAATGCGGAATTGTTTCACAATTGACGCCACCTAGGACACCGCAGTTGAGTGGTGTGGCTGAGAGGCGCAATCGAACATTTTTAGGCGTGGTTCGTTCCATAATGATTCGTGCTTCGTTACCTATCTCATTTTGGGGGTATGCCTTAGAGACTGCCGCCCATATCCTTAATCTAGTCCCTACTAAGAAGGTTGCCAAAACACCTCACGAGATATACACAAGGAAAGCTCTCTCGTTGGCACATATCAAGGTTTGGAGTTGCGAGGATTTCGTAAGACGAGAGACTCACGAAAAGCTCGAACCTCGAAGTGAGCGGTGTATTTGCATCGGCTATCCACAGAAGTCCTTTGGAAATCTCTTCTATAGACCGAGTGACAATGTTGTCTTCGTTGCGAGGAGAGGGGTTTTCCGAGAGAGATAACTCATAAGCTAAGAGGACAATGGGAGGCAAATTGACCTTGAAGAGCTTCAGGAGTCAAGTGGTGAAGGAACCTCAAACCCTAGCAGTCAACCTGAGGAGGAAACTCCTGTTGAAGCAACTTACGAATCTATACCTCTGAGGCGTTCCACTAGAGTTAGAAATCTGCCTGAGCATTATTATGGTTTCCATATTACTGTGGAAGGTGATACATTTATCAGTGATAGTACACTGGTAAATCTGGATGAACCTAACAGCTTTAAGGAAGCCATGGCAGGCCCTGAGTCCGCTAAATGGAAAGAGGCTACGGACAGTGAGAGTCAGTCCATGTATGACAATCAAGTTTGGAACTTGGTTGACAATGTACCGGGTCGTAAGACAGTCGGGTGCAAATGGATCTTCAAGAAGAAGATCGACATGGATGGGAAAGTGCACACTTATAAGGCGCGACTGGTTACGAAGGGCTTCACCAAAACTCAGGGAGTTGACTATGATGAAACCTTCTCACCAGTAGCAAAAATTAAGTCTATTAGGGTTATGCTATCCATTGTTGCATTTCATGATTATGAAATATGGAAAATAGATGTCAAAACCGCTTTCCTTAATGGAAAGTTGACTGAGGATGTTTACATGAGTCAGCCAGAGGGTTTTGTCAATGCAAAGTACCCTGATAAAATGTCTAAGCTTGAGAAATCCATTTATGGATTGAAACAAGCATCTCGCAGCTGGAATCTTTGTTTTGATGAGAAAGTCAAAGAGTTTGGTTTTTCGAGAAGCGAGGATGAGTCCTGTGTATATGTCAGAGCTAGTGGGAGTATATTTAGCTTTTTGGTACTGTATGTGGATGACATACTACTCATACGAAATGACATCCCAACTTTGCAGGACATTAAGTCCTGGCTTGGGAAGTGTTTCGCTATGAAGGACCTTGTAGAAGTTGCATATATCCTAGGGATAAGAATATTGAGAGAAAGGAGTAAAAGACTAATTGGACTTAGTCAGAGTACCCACTTGGACAAGGTGTTGAGAAAGTTCAACATGCAAAATTGCAAGAAAGGTGATTTATCGATCCAAAGCAATGCCAAACTGAGAAAGGCTCAGAGTCCTAGTACAGAGGCTGAGATAGATGAGATGAGTCGATTACCATATGCTTCCGCTGTTGGCTCGATCATGTATGCTATGAATTGTACCCGCCCTGATGTGACCTTTGCTTTGAGCATGGTAAGCAGATATAAGGGGAATCCTGTCAAGGCTCACTGGACTACGGTGAAGAACATTCTAAAGTACCTGCGGAGGACTAAGGAATGGGTCCTTACCCTCTGAGGGAGTGATGACTTGAGAGTAGTGGGTTATAGTGATGCTAGCTTTTAGACTGATAGGGATAATTTCCGCTCTCAGTCTGGCTGGGTCTTTACCCTAAATGGAGGAACAATTACTTGGAAAAGTTCCAAGCAGGAGACAGTAGCTGATTCGACATGTGAATCAGAGTCATAGCAGCAAGCGAAGCGGCAAAGGAGGCTATATGGCTAAGGAACTTCATTGGAGACCTTGGAGTTGTACCAGCTATAAAGGAGCCTATGGAGATTTTCTGTGACAGTAATAGTGCGATTGCCTTAGCCAAGGAACCGAGAGATCATGGCAGATCCAGACACATTGACAGAAAATATCACTTCATAAGACACAAGATACAAGAATGACTCCTTGTGGCAAAGAGGGTATAGTTAGAAGAGAACACATCAGATCCCCTCACGAAGGGACGGACTAGGGTTAGGCATTTGCAGCATGCGAGGCGCATCGGGCTGAAGGACGCAATTAGTTTTACTGATTAGATAGCTTATTCTGAAACTTGTAAAATCTAATTGACATTTGATGATTAAATAAAAGTTGTTTATTTATGAGTAAAGTGTTACTATCGTGTCAATCGTTTACTATTGTTTCAACTTTGCGTGTTATGACTTCCAAAATAATTACTTTATTCAAACTCTCCACAGTCAATCATACTTTGGAAGTAGGTATTAGTCAAGATTGTCATGAATTGGGCATGTAGATGTCTAAGGTGTTTAGACATAGCAAAAGTTGCTGCAACATTCTGAGTATATAGGATTAAACCCACGCTCACTTGTATCACTTCATGGAATTTATCTCGAGTGATCGTGAGACGGTAATATCATATAAGTCTTCAAACCTAGAGATATGAGTTGTTGACTATGAGTTGGTTGTACATTGATTGTACAAAAACGCATCGGTAACTTGATGTTATAAAATGGGCCTTTGTGTATGCTTTAACAAGTAGTTAGTACATACATATTAGTCGAAGTTTATATGTTCCTTTTAGTCCTTTGAGGATTAAAAGCGATAACTGGGCCCGTCGATGATTTTGTTTTGACCTATGTTTCGGGCCCGGTCAGAACCAAATTGATGTGTTCAGTTTAGTTCTATGTCAAACAAATCGGAAATCGGGAAACAAACTGTTGCACAATAAGTACGACGTTGTTCCATGTATTTGTCCTGCTGATATCTTGAGAACATAGGATTATATGATCACTTATCTAAAATGACACTTCATGGTTCAACAGAGTTTTAAGTTCTAGGATTGCTGGTCGATTCCTGAAGTCATACTTGCAAATATAGTTATTAGACTTATCCAAGTGGGAGACTGTTGGATAAGGTGTCTAAGTCCATAACTATATTTGGTATGTATTTGACCCGACTCGGCATGGTCCATTTGGGTTGCACTTCACCGGAACAATTTGCATGGATAAGTCTTTTGAGAATAGTATATTTATGATTTATTAATATATTATAAGCTATAATATATTAATATGAAATCATATTATTTAATTAGTATTGATCAAGAATTAATTTGGAATTAATTTAGTGATAAAAAAGAAACTAATTAAATATGGACTCTTATATATATAGAATGGGCTAATGTTCATTTAGGATGGGCTAAGCTTGCATGGAAGTCCATGGATAGTCCATGGAGCTTTTAACCCATGGATCCTATGGAAATGAAAGGTCATGGGTATTACGGTTTACATGGGTGTAACCCTAATCCACCATACTATATAAAGAGGTCTTTGGCACTTGAAATGGCACTAGTGTGTGAGATAACAAGGGTGTGCCAATTTCAAGAGTGCATCATATTCTCTCAAAGTCTTCCAAGTTGTTTTGGTGATTTGTGATTCCACTTGAGGCATTCACATTATTGGTGCTAGGATCTTGAAGTTCCAAGCAATCAACCGCAACAAAAGGTATGTCATTATACTAGTTTTATATTACAAGTACCCCATGATATGCAAGTTAGGATGAGAACCTTGGAAAAATCAAACTTTGCATGTATAATAGAGAAACATAGATCTAAGGTTTCTAGGGTTGCATGCACACCATAAGAGTGTTAGAATGCTCAAAACCCATCAATGACTTGCACTCGACCTGATGTAGCCTTCGCTTTGATCATGGTCAGTAGATATCAAGGGAACCCTGGTAGAGCACATTGGACCGCAATAAAGAATATTCTTAAGTACCTTCGGAGGACTAAGGAATGGTTTCTTATCCTCGGTGGGAGTGATGACTTAAGGGTGCGAGGGTATAGTGACGACAGTTTTCAGACCGACGGAGACAACTTCCGCTCTCAGTCAGGCTGGGTCTTTACCCTGAATGGAGGAGCAGTGACTTGGAAAAGTTACAAGCAGGAGACCGTAGTTGATTCAACGTGTGAATCAAAATACATAGCAGCAAGTGAAGCGTCAAAGGAGGCAATATGGTTGAAGAACTTCATCGGAGACCTTGGAGTTGTGCCATCCATAAAAGAGCCTATGGATATTTTCTGCGAAAACAAAGGTGTGGTTGCCTTAACCAAGGAACCGAGGAATCATGGCAGATCCACTCATATCGACATGAAATATCATTTCATTAGATATCGGGTAGAAGAGGGACTCCTTGTAGTGAAAAGGGTATCGTCAGAGGATAACCCAACAGATCCCCTTACGAAGGGACTGAGTAGGGTTAAGCACTTGTAGCACGCTAGGAGCATTGAGCTGAAAGACGATATTAGTTTTAGTGATTAGATAGCCATAGAAACTTGTAACAGATAAATTGTAATTGACATTTTGCTGATTAAATAAAGGAGTATTAATTATGAGTAATGTTACTGTCTTATGTCAATTATTTACTATTGTTTCACTTTGCATGTTTTGACTTCCTAAATAATAAGATTATTTAAACTATCCACAGTCGATCATACTTTGGAAGTAGGTAAGAAAGAAGACCGTCATGAATTGGTTTGTAGATTGTCTAAGTGTTTAGACATAGCAAAAGTTTGCTGCAACGTTCATGAGTGCTCTTGAAATAAGATTTGAGTAATAGATTAAACTTGCACTCACTTGAATCACTTCATGGAATTATTCACAAGTGATTGTGAAACGATAATATCATATAGTATTTAAACCTAGATATATGGTTTATTGTTTGCAAGTTGGTTGTGCATTGATAATGCGTAAACGCATCAGTAAATTGATGTTATAAAACACATTGTTGTGTATGATTTGATGAGTAAATAGTGAAAGCATATAAGTCGAAGTTTATCTGTTCCTTTTATCCTACGAGGGTAAAAGCGATATCTTGGCCCACTCGATGATTTGGTTTGACTTATGTGCCGAGCCCGGTCAGGACTGAATTGATGTGTTCAATTAAGTTGTATGTCAGACGAATTAGAGATCGAGAAACAAACTGATGGACAATAAGTATGACTATGTTCCAAGTAATTGTCCACATGATATCTTGAGAATGGAGGACTATACGATCCCTTATCTAAAGGGCGTATCAAAGTTCGACATCGGCTTTTGAGAGATACGATTGCTAATAGGATTTTGAAGTCGTACTTGCATCTATAGTTGTTAGACTTATCCAAGTGGGAGACTGTTGGATTAGGTGTCTAAGCCCATAACTATATTTGGTATGTACTTGACCCGGTTGTAGCATGGTCGTTTTGGGTTGCCTTCACCAGAGCAACTTGACAGGATGGTTAATGGAGAAAGAGGTTATTACGGTTTATTAATATATTATATGAATAATATATTAAAAGAGAAATCATATTGGTTAATTACTATTGGTCAAGAATTAATTAAGAATCAATTTTGTGGTAAAAAGATATTAATTGAACTTAGGGGACTCGAATTGCAATTATAAGATAATTGGATTTTGGGCTGAGGATCCCTTAGAAAGGGGTGGACGAACTCAAGGGGGAAGCCCACATTGAATTCGTCCAAGGCCTTGTTTTGGAAGGTTCCTTTCGACTGCTTAAGGCCTAAGCAATCTAATTAGGGTTTTGAATAAAACCCTAGCAGCTCACCTATATAAAAGACCCTAGGCTTTGCATTTTCGGCTACCAGAAGAAACCCTAGAAGAGTTCCAGCCGAATTTGAGCCTCCTTCCCGTCTCTCCAAGATCATCCCACTTCCTTTGGTGTTTGTGATCGATTAGAGGTATTACACGTGTGATACTAAAGCTCTCAAAGGTTGAAGATTCTTGCTACAATTGAAAGATCATCCCACTTGCTTTGGTGTTTGTGATCGATTAGGGTTTGCATGTGCACCATAGGATTGATGTAATGCTCGAAACCCATAAAAAAGCAACATTCAAGGCACACCGGTGTAGGGAACACACTCACACACTATGGGGCCCACATAATCGAGCTCACAGTCAAATCAATTAGTGCAAGCAAACCCCACACCGGCAGTGTATGTGCCACAAGCGTCGAGGTACAACCACGTATACCATTACGAATATGGTCAAGGGTACGCCAGACCCAATCACATGCAGCAAGCAATGGCTAGTGTAACACCTGTATATCCACACATGTACGACTCGGAACCAAGCACTAGATCGACATTTTTCCAGGAGCTCCTGCAATACGAAATTCCACACTCCGCCATGATACCAAATATCCCAAAATACAACGGCACAACAGATCCAGACGCACACATAGACAGTTATGAATGGACAATGACATCGCTTCAGGTGGATAAGAGGTTCACCTGCACCTACTTCCCGGTCACACTGTCAGGAAACGCCAGCAAGTGGTTCAAGGCGTTATAACCGGGAAGCATCTCTTTAACACCAGTCAAATTTAGGTCAAATATAAATTGTTCAATAATCTTAATTGGGATGAACAAAGTGGTAGAGATTGTAACAAGGTTTCCAAAAATATAAAGAACACTGAAATTCGAGTTATAACGAAGAAGTTATGACCAATCGAAGATCCGCGACAAAACCGGCAAAACACTGTTCGGTGTAAAAAGTGAATTTTCGATAAAAGACTTTTTAGCCATAACAATCTAAATGAAAGTTGTAGATTATGTTAAACCGAGAACTTTCATAAAAAGAACGTCAAAATCTGACTTCGTGTGAGGAAGTTATGATTTTTCTAAGCTTTAGTATACCAGTATACAGCTAAAAACTCGAAATAAGGATCGAGTGATTTTTAGCCGACACAACTTAAACGAGAATCGAAGGTCTCATCAAAAGTAGTACAACGGTAAAAAGACAGACGAAAATGGACGTCGGATAAATAAGTTATGAATTTTTAACGGATTTTTCCTGTCCCGGTCTGTTAAAAATAATAATATTAAAAATAAATTCAAAATTAGCCGACAAAGTCTAAACGAAAGTCGTAGAGTATAACTTTACCTACGTGTGCATATCAATAACGTCGAAAACGGAGCTCGTATGCGAAAGTTATGAATTTCGCATGTTTTGGGGCACAAAAATCGAAAAAATATTGAAAACCGGGAAATTTCGCATGGTCACCATTCGGCCACGTCACTTTGCATGCGAGGCATCCCCGTGTCCACTCGTGTCCATCGCTGATTGGTTCAAAGCCGAGGTCCATTGGGCATCCGACGTGCCTCGCGTCTTAGGCGCCGTCTAAGACGGGTTGTAAGACGTCTCCGCGCGCCTGCCACGTATCGCCTCGTGTCCGCTTGCGAGCCGAGCTACACGTCTTCCTTCCCTCGCTGCCACCTCGCCTGCTGACTCCTCCTCCCCCTCGCCACCTGTCCGTGACTTCGGACTATAAATAGGAGGTGCGAACCCTCCTGGTTCCTTCACCATTTTTACACCATTTTTGCTCCTTTTTCACTTCTTTCACCTCCCTAAACTTTCTTACAACCCCCCAAAGCCCCGTTATCATATCTAAAACCCGAAGCAAGTCCCGAAGCCCCAGAATTCTCGAGAAGCTAACCTCTTTCCAGTCAAAGTGCTGCCCGCATAAAGCCCGGTTTTTAATAAAAAACTCGCGGTTTCTTCGCGAACAATGATTTATAGAAACGAAACGCTGCCAAAATCACCACTTATCAAGTGAGTTCATACCCCTATAATATACCTTTTTAAATGGTTTTAAATGCTTTTTAGGGGGGAATACAATTTGAACACAATCTAAATTGTGTTAATAATTGTATGTGATAATAATCACACAAAGGGTTTCCTTATGCTTTTAAGGATTACCAAATACTTCCAAAATGACTTTAATCCATGTTAAATCTTTAAAGTCATGTAAACTCTTTTAATACTGTTAAATTCTTTAAAAAAAGGTTTTATAAACTATTTCAAATTATAATTATCAATATCATATTCATATATGTATAAGTATATAAATAAAATTTGAAGGGCTTAGGACTAATGAATTATCTTATTCCCTTTTCTTTGTTTGGATGTGGAATTAACGTGGTGTTATTTGTCCGAAGGTCGTTTCCATCTTATATATATATATATATATATATATATATATATATATATATATATATATATATATATATATATATATATATATATATATATATATATATATATATATATATATATATATATTATACATATATTAACATAAAAGGTTACTTCATTCGATATCGTTACCTTTGTATCATGCTGAACAAAGGTGTTCATCCATGAGAAATCATGCTAATCAAATAGAACATATAAATTATAATAAGTATAATTTATGGGTCAATTCTCAATATCAATCATCTTAAACTTATATATGGAAAAGTTTCATCATTACTGCTAAAAGGCTTTTTCCACGGTATTACTCGTAATCTCATTGAAACAATAAATTTTTGAGACTCTTCATGGTGTACTTATCTATGTACGACCTTAAGTCCTGACTTATTAACCAGAATCTCCTGGAGGGAGAGCGTGAATTTGTATATAGATCTATATGGGACTGACAATCCCGCACCTTAACTGTTCGGTACAGTTTGGCCGGCAGGCCTAGGGTGACAAATGTCATATCGTTTCCGACGCCTGAAGAACATCGCATCAGGCACATCAGTCATATTAGTATGGTTAATAGAACTCACATGGAGAAAACAACGATTAATTTACATAGTAATATACTTCTTTTAAAATAGTAAGAAAAGATAATACATCATACCGGGTTTGCATTAACAGGGGTACAAATACAACGTACCAGGGTTAGCAAATCACGGGGTAATAATACATCATACCGGGTTTGCATTAACAGGGGTACAAATACAACGTACCAGGGTTAGCAATCACGGGGTAATAATACAAACTGAATTAGAAACTGTAGAACGGATATAACTAAGAATACTTTTACAAATGGAACGGTTTATGGGATTAAACTACTTTTACAAATGGAACGGTTTATGGGATTAAACTACTTTTATAAATGGAACGGTTTTATGGGGATTTAAAACTACTATTCCGAAACGGTTTTATGGGGATTTAAAACTACTATTCAGAAACGGTTTTATGGGGATTTAAAACTACTTATCAGATGGAACTTATTCATTCACTCTCTTTAAACTAGTATAACATAAAGGACCTTTAGTGGCAAATTCTATAATTCCTTAGTTTATACGTCAGAGTAATATATAAGTAATATCCGATTGACAGTGAAATGTGTGACTTCCGCCTTACTTCCTGTTCCTTGTTTGGTTGTGGGCTTAGGGAAGATTCACTCATTTAACTGTCCATTCGATATTAGGTTATATATAACTGGTATCACTAAGTAATTGTAGAGGGAAATATTGAGGTTATCATTTTATCACATCGGCAAATATAGGATTTTCTGGAGGAACCAGTGAACTTTTCCAAGAACTTAGAGTATACTTTATATAACTAAAATACTTATGAACTCACTAGCTTAATGTTGATCTACTCTTTCAAAATAACTTGTATTCTCAGGAATCCAGTAGACAGGTGCACTCCCGAAGCTTTTGAGAAGACTACCTAGTACCGTACTGTGATTCTTGTCTTCTACTGTATCTACTTTGATGTTTGAATATGTAATGTTTAAACACTTATGTAAAACTTATACTTATTAATGCAATGGTTGCTTGTACTTTGATTACTATATTCCATGTGTTGTGATACTTACATGAAGTCCTTCGCCCCTGAACGTTTCCGCCGTTCTGGTTTGGGGGTGTGACAGATTGCTATCAGAGCAGTGTTTATAGTGAACTCGGTATATCAGTCATAAAAGATATACAACTATAAACCCATTGGGATAAAAACACTCTGACCAAGAGTTACAATTTAAAAATATAACAATATTTTATAAAAGTATAAGTACATGCAGAATAATATACTAGAATGAGTATCACAAGAAGAACAAAACAAAAGTATTTGGATGTTGGACATTACAGTTAAACCTGGACAGTTATGTAATCATATATGGGATCAATATAGCCTGATCAACTATAGTCATTGGAGATATCACAGACATGTGTTTGGGAGTGATTGTAGTGTTGCAACAAGTCTAAAACTTACCTAGGTACCAGAAGAATTCCAGAACCAAACATAAAGGTTAAAATACTATAGGAGTATTTTAGGATGCTATAACAAGAAAACTGAAAACTTATCAACTTCTTATATCTAGAAGTCTAAACTTATAATAAAAATACCAAGGAAGTATTTTAAATACCATAAATAAACTTTGGGGAAATTTTAAAAGATCTTTTCTGGTAAGTCTAAAATTACTAAGTGGATACATTAAGGTTATATATACTTGAGATTTTATAGACTTAGAATATGTGATTTTCACTCTACTTCCTTTTCCTTGTCTGGATGTGGTTTTAGAGTAGGATTACTTATTCGAATGTCTATTTGATCTGAATTATATATAATCGGTACACACTATGCGATTATAGAAGGACCAGAAAGGATCACCTTCGTAAAAATTTAAATTTTCTCATAGATTCTTTAGACATTCCCATTCTCGTATAAACCCCTTAGATAGATGTAGTCACTCCAGCAATCAATAAAAGAGTCAAGGAGGATCCAACAGAATTCTGAGAAAGAAACAGATGAGAAGTAAAGAAACTATAGAAATCATTTAGTGCCCTTACCCTATTAAGGACACCAATGAGAGATTCGCTTGAACTTCCGAGGTTCAAAATCTTCATTACGAAGTAATGGGGATTAGTGTCAGAACCGGAAGTAAGACAGCTCAGGAATTTAATATACCTACGGAAGAGAAGAACATCCTATAGATACCAGGAGAGAACAAATTATTACCGCCCATAATAGAACAGAGAACAGAGGAAAACCACGTATGATTCATGAGAAGTGTTTGAGCGCCTTTTCATCTAAGTAATAACTAATAAATAATACAACCTAGTGAGTTAGTGTTTACATTAGGTTTTAAGCTTATCTTCTTTCCTGTCACGCCAATAACAATAAATCGGATCACGAAAACTCAATTGATAGTGATTACTTCTCAAATTCATAAGTCTATTTTATGTAGACACTGTTAAGAATTGTTTTCAAATCTTTTCGAAAGTTGGGAAACAATATCCACCAATCGAAGGTAACTTAGTTCGGATGACACTCGGTTCATTCTAGAAACTTATTTCTGCTCCTTACCAGGACTGCATCATAGGGATGCAGGTTGAATCATTGAGAACAATATAACAAAACGAAATATTTATATGTAGATACAAATGATTAGAATACATCTAGAGCCAACGATAGTCGCTCACGAGCTCATTTTCTTATCATGTAAAAGAATCATGCCTCCGAAGAAACAAAACCAACCCATCGGCAAAACACCAATCCTTCAAATAGATGCGGCTACGTTTCAAGCTGCAGTCACAACAGTTGTAGCAGCTGTCATGGCACACCTTAATGCTAACAACGCAAATGTTGGTGGTAATGTTATCGGCAACCCTGATCGTAGTGATGACCAAGTACAGAAACGAGTACCTAGTTGTGAGAACACTTCGAACCTTAAGCCTAATATCCTGAAACGAAAGTTCGAGAACAAGAAAGAGCGTTGTTCAACTCAAGAACCTAACAGAGGGCAAAGAACTGGGGCAATCAATACCCCCATCAGCCTTGTTATTCCAGCACCGACCAAGCCGTACTTACGAAACCTCCCACACTGCAGCAAGTGCAACTACCATCATCATGGAGTTTGCCGAGAGCTGCATTACAATAGATGCAACATGAAGGGGCACACCACCCGTATCTGTAGAACTTCGGTTGAGTTCATTGCCTCAACTACCAATCTTGGAACCATTCCAATATGACACCTTTGTGGTGAAATAGGACATTACAAGAGGGACTGTCCAACAGAAAAGAACGACGGGGGAGCAGGAGGAGCTTGACCCCAATGCATGGGAAGGCTTCAAAGAACCCTGCTATATTTTTGGTACGCTTCCAAACCCCAATAATTATCTATAATTATGATTACTCTCCCGTTCAAATTAAATCATAGCATTCATATAAAATTTGAAACCCTAACAGGTAAAATATGATGGCTTAGTGTATACAAAAGGGTCATTTATAATTAAGATTTGTAGACTTAGAGTGAGTAATCCTGCGTCATTTCCTGTTCCTTGTTTGGTTATGGATTTAGGGCAGGGTTGTCCAGTCAAAGGTCTTACCAATCTTAATTATACATGACTTGTATACACCAAGCGATTATAGAGAGACCTAGTAAAGATCATTTCATGAAAGTTCATAATTTCAAATTATCATAACCCTCGTATTGGTAGTACCTGCCAAATTCAAATCAAAAAGGGGATTCGTAACAGTAATAACAAAATAAAACCGGAAGCGCTAAAAACTTAGGTACATAGGATAGTTCATCATCCTAATAATCATTTCCCCTAAAACGACTTAATATCTATTTCATCGAGAAAATTCTGACATCCTCATTCGACATGGTTTGGCCTGGTCCTTACCATGTGAAAATTCTTATACTGTGTAAGAGAATTTTTTCCTTAATCAGCCGTAAGATGAAATTCTTCCAATCCATAACGTAAACCCTTATGTCATCTCTCATTTCAAAACTTCAGAAGTACCCATGCAAAGGATACCCCACCTACTAGCCTACTCAGTAGATAGAAAACTTGAAGCAAAAAGCACCAAAGAAGTTTCAGAAGTCAATAACCACCCGTAGTATACCGAATAGACCTCCGAAGAAGACTAAATTTTGAGAATAAGGTATAAAGAACTCATTAGACTAATCTATCGTTGCTAAATGTATACGCAAGAGTGGCATATAATTTAGACTCAACAAGATTTAGGATGTGTGATTCCGCCCTATTTCCTGTTCCTTGTCTGGTTGTGGACTTGGGGCAGATCCACTCAACCGAACGTTTTGTCAATCTAAATTATATATGACTCGTATACATGAGGTGATGATAGATAAGCCAAGTATGAGTCTTATCGAAGAAAAAGCCACAGGCTTACTACAACAACCAGAGATACCTGAGTGGAAGTGGTAGCGGATCAATGGGCTTTATAATCAAGTTACCAAGGCAACAAGTGGACTAGATGCCATTTTGGGTGATCGTCGACAGATTAGCCAAGTCCGCGTACTTCCTGCAATTGTGAGGAAACAGACAAATAGAGAAGATAACTAGAAAGTGTATTAGAGAGATTAGTCAGAGTGCACAGTGTTCCAATATATGTTATTTCCGTTGAGATAATAGAATCATCTCCCAGTTCAGGCAGTCACTTTAGAAATCTCTAGGAACTAGAGTAGTCATGAGCATATTGTTGGATTAATGTCTAAGTCCATAACTATAATTGGTAAGACTTGACCCGACCCGGCATGGTCCATTTGGGTTGCATGGCATCATGCATTTGGATAGACTATAATGAGAGAAATAACACTTAAGGTTGGTTAATATATTATAAGTTCTAATATATTAATAAGGTTATTTAATTAGTATTGATCAAGAATTAATTTGGAATTAATTAAGTGATCAAAAAGAGACTAATTAAATATCTGGGTTGATTGTGTAAATCATTTATTCTTATATATGTGGGCTTGTGATCCAAGATTCCTTATGTTGGACTAAGTCCATGGGGTGACCCATGGATACTCCATGGAGGTTAAAATCCATGGAGCATAAGGAATGGGTAAAGTTATGAGTTACATGGTGTAACCCTAATAGCCACTATATAAAAGAATCTCATTGCTCAAGAAATCGTGCACTAATGTGTGAGTGTGAGGGCTAGACGATTTCAAGGAGTGTTCAAGTTTCTCTCAAGTTATTCCAAGTGTATTTGGTGTTGTGTGAACCATTTGAGGTGTCACACTTGGGGCACTAGGCACTCAAGCTTCATGAAGACATTCTACATCAAAGAGGTATGTATTCTATCTTGTTATATTTATTATTTTGTATGCTAGATTAGGATAATACCTTGGATAATCATATTTGCATGTATAATAGAGAAAACATAGATCCAAGGTATTTAGGGTTGCATGTACACTTAGGAGTGTTAGAATGCTCAAAACCCAACAGTGGTATCAGAGCCAGGTTTGTTTTCTTGTTATACTTGCAAAAAGTGGCTGAAAAATCGAGTTGGATGCATATATTCGATTGTTTTGGCTGGAATTGGACTAGGAACATTACCCTAAGATGTTTTTGGACTTATAAACTTGTTTTTGATGTGGTAATGTTCATGCTAATCCAATTTCTAAGATAATTGTCATAATTTCAAGATTTGTATTAGTTTGTATGTTCATGCTAATTTCTTGAAGATTGATGATTTGAATTATCTTGTTCTTATGAGGTTCTTAGATTAATAGAAAAGTTGTGTGAAATAGTTGTTTTCAATCCATTTTAATCTAAAAGTTGATTCCAAAGTGTGTTTTGTAACTTGTCCTCAAGTTATATGAAAAGTCACATTTAAGAATCATAAAACTCATAAAAGTTGGCAAAGGTTACAAAATGAAGAGTCTAGTTCTAATTAAATGGTTTTATGACTCCATAACTTGTCCTCAAGTTATGGAGGTTCAAGAGTCTCTTCATTAATTTTTTTTTTAAAAAAAAAGTGTAACCTTAATTAGTTCCATAAGTTACAATAAAAAAAGTTATTTTTTTTTATTAATTAGTTTAAAGTTTTCCATAACTTATCCTCAAGTTATGGGACTTGAAGAGTTTTTTTTTTAATTAAAACTACTTTAAACTCATAAGTTATGGAATTAATTCGTTTTGAATAGTTTCAAAACTTGCCCTCAAGTTTTGGAATTTGAAAAGTTTTCACTTATGAATACTTTAATTCCAAGTTAGCCCTTAGAATTTTAAAAGTTAAAATTCAACCCTTATACTTTATAATATTATAAGTTAATAATATTTATATATATATATGTATAAGAGTAAAGTCAGTCTTACCGTTAGTAGGCCTCATTCACGAAGCCGGTCTATAAGGGGGGTATAAGGTTACTGCCTATAAAATGGCAGTTTAATGGGTGTCCACTCTCACCCACCGCTTCCTTGACTGGTGGAGGGTCGTTAGCCGAACGGGTAGGACAAGGACTATAATTCTCCTTTCATTAAAAGTATTAATGATAAATACTAAGTAACTAAACTCTTATTAATACCCAATCTTAGTTACTTAGGAAAATGTGAATTTGGTGCTAACCCATGAAATTACACTTTGCACTTTGCTTAAGTCGTTAGTGGAGCGTGTGTGGTTAACCGGCACACTAACCTGGACTTAACAAGGTAGGCAAAGGGTAACTTAATATTTATCATAGTATCGGTGGAGCGTGTGTGGTTAACCGGCACACTGATTAAGGGGTAAATATTAAGGGTACCAAGTATATTTGCATGGTTATTCACACCTTGTTTTGTGATCCTCGGCATCCCAGTCACAAAACCTGAAGGGCACACTCGAGATTGAAACATGCCTTTGAACAGTTCAATGAATCTCAAAGATCTAGGACTTTCAAATCCAATTAAAACCTAATAAATTATTTCGTTTTTCATGGTGGAAATTGGTGAATCGTCATTCACCTACCTTCAAATATTTTATAGCTTGGATTACGGCATCCCTCTTCTAAGTTATAAAATAGTTTGTTGGGTCCTAGCCTTAATATTTCATATTGGGTGTCATATTAAGGACTTTAAATCAACTATCTTGAATATTTCCCAAAAAGATGTCTGGTCTAGACATTTATGATCTTCCCAAATCTCTTGAAACAAGCTTTCCTAAATGAAGATGATGTCCCATGGATATCATACTTCTTTCACCTCCTCCAATTATTCTCCCTAACCCACAAGTTCCTAAAAAGTTTAAGGTCACTCAAGCCCTATTGGCAAGGCAAGGTCTAGGTGTGATCACATCTTGGAGATGTAGTCACATATTGACAAGCCGGGAGAGTTGGCTGTCAAAGTCTTGAGAAAGTTGGTGGTTCAACTACTTTCTAAGTCACATAGTGAGTTCTTTTGGGAATCCTATGAAACAGACTAAGACAAGACCCTTAATGATCTTATCTATTTGCTAAGATCAACTTCCTAAAACGCTATGGACATTGACAATGATGACATTGGATATCCAGTAAAGCTCTCTCTTCCCAATGGGAAGGGATCGGCCATAGTCAACTCGGTTGACCCAATGGTAAAGAGAGAGGCGAAGTCTGAGATAGTCCCATTATCAAGGGTCCATAGGTAACTATTGCCAAAGGAAGGGGCATTGGTTACGAAGCTGCCAAATTTACCTAAGGATGTTAAAGTCAATAAGTTTGGCTCTACTTCAGGTAAAGTCCATTGTCTAACTCCATTAAGTACATGCTGATTCTGATCGCGAAGATGGATTTCAATCGCATGGTTCGGTGATCAGAATTTTGGGCTATTACTTAAGAGTTATGATATTTATATTGCTTAGGAATAGATAACAACAAGGTTTTCATATGGATTGTAAGGATAAGTTTTTCCGCAAAGTTTTAAAATAAAAGAAAAAGGTTTTGATTTTATTTATTTTAAGTATCCTTACAATGGCATTTGTGAAAAGTTGTTGATTATAAGATTCCATTGATAGCAATATTGGAAAAATGGATTTGATTCTTTCGGTTGTGGTAGTGTCTAATATTACCAAATAAGGAAAGATTCTCGTCACCCAAGGTTCATTTGGACCGAAACTTGGAATCATGCAAGTTGTATAGTATGATGAATGAGAACTTTCAGCTTGGAAAATTAAGACTAATTCCTTATGTGAATAGGGAAAGGACTAAGGGATCGAGTACACATTCTTATGCACTGGTCAAGTCCACCACAAAAGATCAAGAAGACTATTCGTCATGATTTACTTAAGTTCAATAAATATGGTTATACTTATAAGTTTAAGTATAAGTCTGTAGCATTGGAGAAGTTTCAATGTGAGACAGAACGAATAAGAAGAATCAAAGTATGGCAGAAAGATAAAAGTTTCTCAAATCTGAAAAGATGGGAGAGTACTTTAGTATCATGTTTATGATCATCTTAATGATTAAGATACCATATCACAATTGGTCCTCTAAAGTCATCTTAGTGCATTCTTATGACTAAGAAGAGGAGTCATGAATTGTTGAACTGGTTAAATCAAAAAGATGAGTCATACTTCGTTCCAAAACAATTCTTAGAGTCATACTCCAAGATTGTAACTTGAGTGACATATCTTAAAGAGGGTTTGTTAACACTAGTCAAATGTAAGAGTAAAAGGTTATCTACTCTTGTACATTTGAAATTGGTAAGTTGTGATGTTTTGGATAAAATAGAGACCAACTTAGGCCAATTGTGTAAAGTGTTAGTCTTGATAAAGAATCCGCACTATCTCTTGAATATTTGACAAGGGAGTCTTATATGTCAAGAGGATAGTGGGAGTCTTAAAGCTCTTGAGAGTTTCAAGACTTAATCAAGAATAAAACCTAAAGTCCTTCACTAGCACACGACTTGAGGTTTATAACCTATCGTGTTGAAATTTTTGTGCCTATTCAACTTGGCTTTGCATAGGAGTTCTGAGAGTTCTTAGTTGGTTGCACAACTACTTGGAAGCAATGGCAGGCACCTGAGCTGCCAAATGGCAAGAATTTAAGATTGCACAAGTTTAATCAATATGAGTTTGGATTTGTCACTAACCTTGTCTTGTGATTATGGTTTTGACAAATTCACATGGATAAGAACACATACACTATTAAATCTAAGTGTCATAAGGTTTCTCTCCGATTCATGAAAATGATGGTGAGGAAACACTTTCACTAAGTAGATTTTAACTAGATAGCAATTGTGATATTTTCATTCTCAAAGTCGTTAGTGGAGCGTGTGTGGTTTACCGGCACACTAACATGGACTTGTGAGAAGTGGCAAAGGTCTAAACAATTGAGACTATGATTACGGCATCCCTTTTTATAGTTCTAAAGATGTTTAGACACACATGTGAGCTATCTAAGAGAGGTGTATGATTTTGATAAAGTTTTATCAAAACAATCTAGTATCAGAAATCTGAACTTTGGTAAGAAAGTCAGCTGATTTCTGAGTACATGTCAAAGCTAGTGGGAGCATAAGTGTTATGCTAATAATCATCATGTTAGTGGGAGCATGATAATTATGACAAAGGTTGCAAGTTAGCAATGTTAATTATAGAAAACAAAAAGTTTCAATTCGTGAGGTTGCAGGGGTTGAAAAAGTTGTTTTGCTATAATTAAGGGAGAGGAAATTATACTTCATTTCAATTCTAAAAGCTTAGATTGAGATTTTAATCGTATTTAATCAAGGATATATATATGAATTTCATGTTGGAATGGCTCAACATAAGGAAATTCTATATATGGGTCCATTATTTGCGTTCTAAAATTCGATTATGATTACGGCATCCCTTTTCATAATCTGAATTTTGAGAACTTGGCAAATTGAAATGGAAATATTATAGCAAAAGACTGGTTTAGTCTTTATGTGAGACATCATGAATCGTGTCCCATATGCTTCGGATATAGGATCGATTACATGTGCTATATTCATCCTTTCTAAAATTTTCCAAATGCCTGGGGCATTATGAAGGGAAAAGGTCTAGAATTGGATATGACTAAAATGATTAAGCAATTGTTGAAGACAATCTAAGGTTTACCAAAGATTGGTTGCTCAAGGACAGTTGGAAGTATAATGTTAATTCTGGAAGGACCATATTGACATAATCTGTAAGGAGGCAACTCTTGTTCAGAAGTGATAGTCAAAATGGAACATGGAAATGTTTCAAAGTTAGAAATTATTCAATATGTGTAAGATTAGGAAACTTAATGAAAGAAGGATGTTTCCAAGGAGCTGATCTCCTTTGGAATGCTCTGTAATGATTGTTGTCAAGTCTTTCTGACTTCGTGCATAATCATTAAGAGGATCAATGCATATAAGTTTAGAATCTAACAGATTTCAGTAAATGGCATGAATTTGGAATTCTTGCATTTGCAGTAAGGATTTGGGACTGTGAAAAGAGGATCATTGGAGTGATGTTCAATTGATCTATTTTACAAAGTAAAGATCATAGACAAACATAGTATGCATACTTGGTGTATGGCATGACTAGTGTTTAGAAAACATAGTGTACATGCTTGGAGCATGGGACAACTATTGTTTTAAATTCAAGTATAAAGTTGATAAAACCGAAACAATGAATAATGAGTAATCAGTATGGTGATAAATAAAAGTGTTTATTTATATTCATAGGGTTTGATACCATATTTGATTCATTTATTCTTGTGTTTCACTTTGCATGTTTTGACTTCCAGAATAACTAAGTCGCTCTTCCTAAATGATTAAGTTATTCAAACCATCCACAGTCGGTCATATGTTGGAAGTAGATATGAATCAAGACTGTCATGGGTTGGTTTGTAGAGGTCCAAGTTGGTGGACAAAGTGGTGCTACAACACTCATGAGTGCTCATAAGTTCTGAGTATTGGATTCAACCCGCGCTCATTTGAATCACTTCATGGATTTTATCACGAGTGATCATGAGACGATAATATCTTATATTCTTCAAACCTAGAGATATGAGTTGTTACTATGAGTTGGTTATACATTGATTGCACGAAAACGCATTGGTAACTCGATGTTATAAAACGTGCCTTTGTGTATGATTCAACAAGTAGTAGAACAAGCCATATGAGTCGAAGTTTATCCATTCCTTTTACCTTCAGGATAAAAGCGATATCTGTGGGCCCCTCGATGATTTAAAGATGATATATGTGAGTGCTTGGCCAAGCTAGGACTGATTTGATTTGTTCAATCAGTCAGTCATCATGAATCGGAAATCGAGAAACAACAAATGGACAGAGAGAATGATTGATAATCCATGTCTCAGTCCATATGATATCTAGAATGGAGGAATATATGATCCCTTATCTAATGGACAAGCCATTGACTAAGGTCAGAGTTCATCGACAAGGTCAGAGTTCGACAGAAGCTTTTGAGAGCTACGATTGCTGATCGGTTCCTGAAGTCATACGCAATAATAGTTTTAGACTTATCCAAGTGGGAGACTGTTGGATTAATGTCTAAGTCCATAACTATAATTGGTAAGACTTGACCCGACCCGGCATGGTCCATTTGGGTTGCATGGCATCATGCATTTGGATAGACTATAATGAGAGAAATAACACTTAAGGTTGGTTAATATATTATAAGTTCTCATATATTAATAAGGTTATTTAATTAGTATTGATCAAGAATTAATTTGGAATTAATTAAGTGATCAAAAGGAGACTAATTAAATATATGGGTTGATTGTGTAAATCATTCATTCTTATATATGTGGGCTTGTGATCCAAGATTCCTTATGTTGGACTAAGTCCATGGGGTGACCCATGGATACTCCATGGAGGTTAAAATCCATGGAGCATAAGGAATGGGTAAAGTTATGAGTTACATGGTGTAACCCTAATAGCCACCATATAAAAGAATCCCATGGCTCAAGAAATCGTGCACTAATGTGTGAGTGTGAGGGCTAGACGATTTCAAGGAGTGTTCAAGTTTCTCTCAAGTTATTCCAAGTGTATTTGGTGTTGTGTGAACCATTTGAAGTGTCACACTTGGGGCACTAGGCACTCAAGCTTCATGAAGACATTCTACATCAAAGAGGTATGTATTCTATCTTGTTATATTTATTATTTTGTATGCTAGATTAGGATAATACCTTGGATAATCATATTTGCATGTATAATAGAGAAAACATAGATCCAAGGTATTTAGGGTTGCATGTACACTTAGGAGTGTTAGAATGCTCAAAACCCATCACATATGTGATCGACTATGGTAAAGTATGGGATACCCATTTACCAATTAGTTGAGTCCTTTACCATGCTAGCATTTAAAGTTGCTCCATTCGAAACCTGTTGTGGTCGCAAGTGCATATCATATCTACACTGGACTAAAGTTGGTGACACGCAACTAACTATAGGTCCAATTTCCACACAACACCTTCGCTGGACCGGAATTCTTTCAAGAGACTACCAAAAAGAGAATACGAATCAGGAAGCGACATGAAGCTTCCAGAGTTAATCAGAAAAGCTACGCCTTTGATAAAAGAAAACCCTTGGAATTCCAGGTTGGTGACCTTGTCATATGAAGGTCTCACCCCGGAAGGGCAAGATACGCTTTAGAAAGCGTGGACTACTAAATCCAAGGTACATAGGACCATTCGAGATTCTTGCCAGAATCGGTCTTGTGGCTTATAAACTTAAACTACCAAAAAAAGAACTTAATAACATTCATCCCACCTTTCATATATCTAATCTAAATAGGTGTCTATCTGATGAAAAACTTTTTATTTCACTCGATGAACTCAAGTTAAATAAAAGTATACACTTTGTAGAAGAACCAATAGAACTCATGGATAGGGAAATCAAAACAACCAAGCAAAGCCTTATCCCGATAGTGAAGGTTCGTTGGATTGCAAACCGGGGAAATAAATTCACTTGGGAAAGGGAAGATTAGATGAAACGAAAATATTCACATTTTTTCCCTAGTCCATGAGTATCACTTTAGACTTAATTTCGGGACGAAATTCCCTCTAACGGGGGGATAATGTAACACCAGTCAAATTTAGGTCAAAAATAAATTGTTCAATAATCTTAATTGGGATGAACAAAGTGGTAGAGATTGTAACAAGGTTTCTAAAAATATAAAGAACACTGTAATCCGAGTTATAACGAAGAAGATATGACCAATCGAAGATTCGCGACAAAACCGGCAAAACACTATTCAGTGTAAAAAGTGAATTTTCGATAAAAGACTTTTTAGCCATAACAATCTAAATGAAAGTTGTAGATTATGTTAAACCGAGAACTTTCATAAAAAGAACGTCAAAATATGACTTCGTATGAGGAAGTTATGATTTTTCTAAGTTTCAGTATAGCAGTATACAGCTAAAGACTTGAAATAAGGATCGAGTGATTTTTAGCCGACACAATTTAAACATAAATCAAAGGTCTCATCAAAAGTAGTACAACGGTAAAAAGACAGACGAAAATGGACGTCGGATAAATAAGTTATGAATTTTTAACGGATTTTTCCTGTCCCGGTCTGTTAAAAATAATAATATTAAAAATAAATTCAAAATTAGCCAACAAAGTCTAAACGAAAGTCGTAGAGTATAATTTTACCTACGTGTGCATATCAATAACGTCGAAAACGGAGCTCGTATGCGAAAGTTATGAATTTCGCATGTTTTGGGGCACAAAAATCGAAAAAATATTGAAAACCGGGAAATTTCGCATGGTCACCATTCGGCCACGTCACCTCGCATGCGAGGCTTCCCCGTGTCCACTCGTGTCCATCGCTGATTGGTTCGAAGCCGAGGTCAATTGGGCATCCGACGCGCCTCGCGTCCTAGGCGCCGTCTAAGACGGGTTGTAAGACGTCTCCGCGCGCCTGCCGCGTATCACCTCGTGTCTGCTTGCGAGCCAAGCCACGCGTCTTCCTTCCCTCGCTGCCACCTCGCCTGCTGACCCCTCCTCCCCCTCGCCACCTGTCCAATAATTCGGACTATAAATAGGAGGTGGGAACCCTCCCGGTTCCTTCACCATTTTTACACCATTTTTGCTCCTTTTTCACTTCTTTCACCTCCCTAAACTTTCTTACAACCCCCCAAAGCCCCGATATCATATCTAAAACCCGAATCAAGTCCCGAAGCCTCAGAATTCTCGAGAAGCTAACCTCTTTCCAGTCAAAGTGTTGCCCGCATAAAGCCCGGTTTTTAATCAAAAAATCGCGGTTTCTTCGAGAACGATCATTTATAGAAACGAAACGCTACCCAAATCACCACTTATCAAGTGAGTTCATACCCCTATAATATACCTTTTTAAATGGTTTTAAATAGTTTTAAATTATTTTTAGGGGGGGGGGGAATACAAGTTGATCACAATCTAAATTGTGTTAATAATTGTATATGATAGTAATCACACAAAGGGTTTCCTTATGCTTTTAAGGATTACCAAATACTTCCAAAATGACTTTAAGCCATGTTAAATCTTTAAAGTCATGTAAACTCTTTTAATACTGTTAAATTATTTGAAAAAGGTTTTATAAACTATTTAAAATTATAATTATCAATATCATTTTAATATATGTATAAGTATATAAATAAAATTTGAAGGGCTAGGACTAATGAATTATCTTATCCCCTTTTCTTTGTTTGGATGTGGAATTAAGGTGGTGTTATTTGTCTGAAGGTCGTTTCCTTCTTAATTATATATATATATATATATATATATATATATATATATATATATATATATATATATATATATATATATATATACATATATATATATATATATATATATATATATATATATATATATATATATATTATACATATATATATCATGCTGAACAAAGGTGTTCATCCATGAGAAATCATGCTAATCAAATAGAACATATAAATTATAATAACTATAATTTATGGGTCAATTCTCAATATCAATCATCTTAAACTTATATATGGAAAAGTTTCATCATTACTGTTAAAAGGCTTTTTCCACGGTATTACTCGTAATCTCGTTGAAACAATAAATTTGTGAGACTCTTCATGGTGTACTTATCTAAGTACGACCTAAAGTCCTGACTTATTAACCAGAATCTCCTGGAGGGAGAGCGTGAATTTGTGTATAGATCTATACGGGACTGACAATACCGCACCTTAACTGTTCGCTACAGTTTGGCCGGCAGGCCTAGGGTGACAAATGTCATATCCTTTCTGACGCCTGAAGAACGTCGCATCAGGCACATCAGTCATATTAGTATGGTTAATAGAACTCACATGGAGAAAACAACGATTAATTTACATAGTAATATACTTCTTTTAAAACAGTAAGAAAAGATAATACATCATACCGGGTTTGCATTAACAGGGGTACAAATACAACGTACCAGGGTTAGCAAATCACGGGGTAATAATACATCATACTGGGTTTGCATTAACAGGGGTACAAATACAACGTACCAGGGTTAGCAATCACAGGGTAATAATACAAACTGAATTAGAAACTGTAGCACGGATATAACTAAGAATACTCTTACAAATGGAATGGTTTATAGGATTAAACTACTTTTACAAATGGAACGGTTTATGGGATTAAACTACTTTTACAAATGGAATGGTTTTATGGGGATTTAAAACTACCATTCCGAAACGGTTTTATGGGGATTTAAAACTACTATTCATAAACGGTTTTATGGGGATTTAAAACTACTTATTAGATGGAACTTAGTCATTCACTCTCTTTAAACTAGTATAACATAAAGGACCTTTAGTGGCAAATTCTATAATTCCTTAGTTTATACGTCAGAGTTATATATAAGTAATATCTGATTGACAGTGAAATGTGTGACTTCCGCCTTACTTCCTGTTCCTTGTTTGGTTGTGGGCTTAGGGCAGATTCACCCATTTAACTGTCCATTCGATATTAGGTTATATATAACTGGTATCACTAAGTAATTGCAGAGGGAACTATTGAGGTTATCATTTTCTCACATCTGGAAATATAGGATTTTCTGGAGGAACCAGCGAACTTTTCCAAGAACTTAGAGTATACTTTATATAACTAAAATACTTATGAACTCACCAGCTTAATGCTGATCTACTCTTTCAAAATAACTTGTATTCTCAGGAATCCAGTCGACAGGTACACTCCCGAAGCTTTTGAGAAAACTACCTAGTACCGTACTGCGACTCTTGTCTTCTACTGTATCTACTTTGATGTTTGAATATGTAATGTTTAAACACTTATGTAAAACTTATACTTATTAATGCAATGGTTGCTTGTACTTTGATTACTATATTGCATGTGTTGTGATACTTACATGAAGTCCTCCGCCCCGAACGTTTCCGCCGTTCTGGTTTGGGGGTGTGACAATCTCCACCTTCGAACAATTGAGACATCTATTCCTCCATAAATTCATGCAATTGAGAAAAGTCAAAGGAGATGCCAACTCGATCATGACATGCAAGCAAAAGGAAGGAGAGTCCATCCGAGCATATTATGACCACTTTACCTTAGCAACTTTAAGCATCCTAGGCCATAAACAATTCTTAGTTATAGGCGCTTTCACCCAGGGGCTACTCCTAGGACCCCTGTCAAGAAAAATGCAAGGCACAATACCGAAATCAAGAGACGAGCTTAAATACATGGTCGAGAAATACCTCCGACAGATCGAAGGATAAGAATGCAAATAAGAAAATTTAAAGGCCGTAGCAAACACCTACCTCAAATAGGAATCAGCCGACTACTACTCCTGCCACAACCATAAAGAGTACAACGACGGAAACCACGACAAACAGAGCAGCCATTCGAGACATTCCTCCTGCTGATTCCGACCGTTCGTCAAAGACGATCCGAGGAGCCACATGTCAGAAGTTCATGCCCTAGAAAAAACCCCATAGCAGACGGAGAAGGAAAAAAGAAAATACTGCGAATACCACAAAAGCAAAACACACGACACCGGAGAATTCACGATGCTCAAAAGAGAAGTAGTGGACAAACAATTGAAAAGAGACCTAACATAAATAGCAAAGACCCTATGGTCAAAGTTCGAAGCCAACCAAAAAGATGGGCGAACCCGCAAGGAAGCAGGAAAACAGCCAATCAAAAAAGAGGAGATTTTCACAATAACGAGGCCCAAGGTTCGAGGCAAGCACCAACGACGGGCCAAAGGCAATGCGATACCTCCAGGAGACACTCTAAGCATCAGTTTCTTGCCATCAAACCCCGCGAGTGCCCGACTAGGACCCAATAGACCTAATCATAATCCCCGACACGGTCATACCGTAGAAGACCTGGTAAGCCTTAGTCTCCGGAGGTAGCAACATCGATATTCTCTATGAACACTATTTCAATAAACTTGTTCCATATTGGAGAAGGAACCTAAAAACCTCAGCCCAGGCACCACTCGTTGGCTTCACGGGACATAAGTTGTGGCCACTCGGCACCATAAACCTACCAATGACTATAGTCAGAGTCGATGGGAAGGAACAAGTAACCAGGATAATCGATTTCTCAGTAGTCAAGCAAAGATCCGATAAAGATATCATCCTTGGGCACTCGACTCTTTTTCATTTACAGGCTATCCCATCGACAATACATGGCATGCTTAAGTTTAGAACAAACAAAGGTTCAGCAACGGTCACAACCATTAATACACAGGCAAGGCCAATCCAAGAAATCGTCGCATGGGCCACCACGCGCATCCCAAAAAGAGTCGGACCACGATACTCCCACCCAAAATGGTCAAAGACGAGAGGAAAGGCGCTCACACCCCCGATAAGAAGAACGAGCGCAAGCCCCGAGCATATAGCCCGGGGGAGGGTGCGGTAGCAACAATATTTTCACGCCAAATGCATTGCGTATTGTTAGTATGAACACCAAGAAGGGCTGGATACCACTAAGCATGCCCACGCGCCTTCACGAAGTGAAGACACAAGGTACGAAGCAGAAGCTTGACAGAAAACAAAACCAAGAAATCAAAAAAGCCGGGGAAGGAGAGACAGGGAACTACCCGGCAAAAGAAGATACGGACAGGAGGCTGCCAGCAACGGCAAGAGCCCGCAATTGGAAGAAGCTTTCCCCAGGACGACACCTTGTCCAAAACCCCGTGAAGAACATAATCAATAGCAACGACGCAACACAGGATGACTTAAAACCTCCCAAATATACCAACCAAGCAACCGAAACTAGGGAATGGAAGAAATTGAAAATCATCTTCCAGAGGACGATTGTCCCATAAACAACCAACAACGTGAATGAAAACATCAAAGAACTTGTAAGCACAGGAAAGGCACAGAGCAAGAAGAACCAAGAAGAAAAAGAACTCATCCCAATGACCTAGAAGCCCAGGACCCAATCCAATGGTCCTAGCTTGGAAGGAATCAGGAGAAGGGGCTATGTGATCAAACTCCCACCGGATAATCACACCCCAACTAGCCAGTACAAGACCTAGAAGTAGAATAGCACCGACCATCAAAAAACCGATACCCACCTAAATGATGTAGGTGTCTCCAAGACATCACACAAAATATATATGCAATGAAAATTTAGAACAAAGAAGTATCAATATACTTTCGTACAAACGACAAACAAAAACGACCCGATCACCCGTGCCGCATAACAATAAAATCATGGAGGAAAACACAGTTGTAAGTCTCAAGGGCTCATAATTTCCCCTAACAAGCATGTCAACAAGGTCAGTAGAGCAGCAACTCCTGACCATGACAAACAAGAGGCTTTAAAGGATCATAACCTTTCCCTCGAAAACATATAAACTCCCAGACTTCAAGGTGACGATCTCGGTCTGGTTCAGATAACAAAGGCCAGAGTGCAACTCTCCTTGGCCTGGGGCATAGAAAAAGGTCCCAAAACAAAGCCCTTTCAGCTAAAAAAGGGACATTTCAATGAAGCAGGCCAGCTAGGCCCCGCACCTAAACGCCAGCCAAAGCCTCACACAACAAGGCCGGGCCAAAGGACAAACAACATGCTCAAATGCTCTGGATCACCAAAACTTGTCAAAACAAATCAAAACCACCCCCAAAAACGCTATACTAACCTCTGGGAAGAATTCATGCCAAAGATGGCCAACATAAACCACCAGACACAAGCAAAGCACAAAACGATAGTATAATAGACCGAAAGAAGGAGAATTTAACATACATAAGATAAATTGTCTACCCGGACAACCCCCTGGGATTTGCACAAAGACTACGCATGGCCAAAGACAAGCAGTGAAACATTGTTTAAGTACCACACAAACACAAACATTGTTATGAAATATTCAAAGAGGAAATAAAAGCCATCACTTACCTGGGGAAGCACTTGCATGAGAAGAGCCACCTTCGACCTGACTATCCTCGGCGTCAGATTTATCACACAGCTGCCGAAGGCCTGCCATGTCAAGATCTCCCAGGCGGAGATATGAGGCAAATTCCGTCTCCATAAACTCTTTCACAACAACATGCATTACCTGAATATGCTCCGTGGTAGCAACCGCTTCCCCAGGAACAAACTTCCTAGCAATGACCTGTTCTCGGACCTCCTGGCTTCCATTCTCCACACTGGCAGCCATGCATTCCATCTTCATCTGCTTCACTCCCATCGCAAACTCAAAACTTTCAACCACCTTGTCCACCACACGAACAATTCCTTTTTGAAGCAGCCACCCCAAATCATTCTCCACACTCCTCCTCTTCCCCCTACTGCTTGTCAGCACGATCCACCTAATCCTCAAACGTCTTCTTCTCTTCAACCAATACCTCGATACACAGGGAGAAACGCTCCACTGACTCGTCCAAAGCAGCGACCTTATCCTCCAAAGATGGCTTCTCCCCAGCCAGGAGATCATAGCGCTCCTCGAACGAACGCGTCTCCTTTTCTAACGCCAGTGACTTGGCCGTCAACTCATCCCGCTCAGCCTAGATCTGAACAAGCTCCCCAGAATTAGAATCGCCCTGACGAATGTAAGATGAAATGGCAACCATATATGAACCGACCTGGGCAGCCACATATAAGAGGCTATTAGAAAGATGAGCATTCGAGAGAAGCTCCAAGGCCTATATAGTGGCAGGGGGAAATCATGACGGCCCCAATCGTATGCGACCGTGTGTTGGGAAAGGAGAGACTCCCGAGTTATCCCCCACCCGGGCACATACACAGTCGGTGCCACCGGAGGAATAGGAACAGAGCCCTTAACAGGGTCTCCCCCAGCCAAAAGCAAAATAGGCGAGCTGGGAGCATCTTCATGATTGGCTTCCTGGTCCACACCAAGAACGCATTCGGCAGCAGTATTCACTGGTTTTTCCTTGAATTCATGGGGCGGTTCTGTTGCCCCTTCTTTTATCCCTTCCGATTGTTTCGGAGTGTCATCATCGGGGATATCCACAACTACTGTGTCTTCCCCCAGAAGGAAGTCCACGTTTCACCTCTTCAGAAGGTGTTGCCCTGAAGACCCGGCTTCGGTAGGCTCGACCTGTGGCGAATCCAGCTAGGAAAGTCTCCGCTTGGAAGCCACACGAGTCTTACGCTAGACTAGCCCACTTGACAGCTCCTCCACTTCAGTATCAGAAGGCGGGGAGTCTTCACGAGAAACACTGCCAACAGGTGCATCAACCAAAACCTAGCTAAGAAGAGAATCGGAAGCAGACGGAGAAACGACTGAAGGACCATCGAGAGCTAAAGCACGGTCAAGACTGACCGGCGGAGGAAGCATATCAACCAAGGGCACCTCCTGTACTCTAGGGTGCCCTGAAAACGGCCCCTAAATACCATCTCGAAGGGAGGAATCCTCTCATCACCTGCAAGCGAGGATCCAACCACAATTCACACAATGCATAAGTGAGAGTATATCAAAGAGGGGGAAGGGAGAAATGATTACCGTCTTTCTCGATGTAGAACTGGGGCATCATCCCTCGGGCCCTCCAGGCAGCACTCATCTGAACAGCATCAAGCATGTGGTCCTCCCATTCCTCATCATTAACATAAATGGTCTTTAGTGCTTGTGCCACAGTGGCGTTGTCCCCAAACAGCTCCGGCGCTCGAACAGAAAAGGTGCTCAAGCGAGGATAACCAAAACCCACAGGATTGCGATTCACCTAAAGCCAATGATCCTGCTAATTCTTCTTCGGAGCTTTTTGATTAATGATGAAGGCATAAACACCCTGCCTTTGGGAAAAGGTCCGAACACCGGATTGTGTAGAAGAGTTGAAGAAAGCTTTGAAGGCCCAAAATTGTGACAGAACTCCAAGGGCCCGGCAGGCGAGTTCAAAGCCGACAATCTTGTTGACGACATTGGGAGTCAGATCGTCCACACGAAATCCATATTAGCGCATTATCTCATCATAGAAATTCGTCGTCGGCAGCTCTAGATCAGCCTCGAAGATCGGAATAGGGACCCCGACCTTCCCCTCCGGTTGATGAGAAATTTTCGCCCCCTTTTGATGATACTCTACGTCATGCTCGGGAAGAAAACCAAACCGCTCTTGAAGAGCAGCAAACTTGCCTGAAGAAGGAATGATGCTGGTGTTCAAGCCATCCATGGTTCGTCGCAGAAGTAGAAACAGGAGAAGAAAGGAAAGGAAGCAGCAAAGGCAAAAAGAACCAAGAAAAAGAAGTTCAGCTCAAATGGGGAAGTTTTAAATGCAAGGGGGAATCCCAACCGGTTACAATGATGAAAACCGTCTGTGAAAACGCCTCCGTCACGTCAGTAATCGTCAGAAGCCATCCCCGCCGAACGCATGTCCAGATCCAAGCTAGAACAACTCAGCTACCATGAGCAAATGCTGATGTTTACTAGCCAATGGGACATGTTGACATATCCCACCGGGAATCCGTCAAAGAAATCAGAATCACTAGGTCAACAGATGGATCAGCCAAGGAGTAGCGCGTGACTAACATCAAGTCTTCGCCCTCGCCATCGAGACCCTGTATCCGTTCCTTGGCACCCAAGCGCCAAGGCTAACGTTAAAGACAAAACAGTACCAAGAGTTCCCCAGAGCGACAGGTTTAGTGCTCTGGACGCTGCTTTTGGCCGAGTCTTCTCCAATAGTGAACAACCACTTATAGAACACGATCCTCCAATCAAAATGCATCAGCCCCTGCCAAATCTGAAAAGGTAGAAAATACTATGAGGGATTTGTTCCCCCCATCCACATGTATAAAAGGCGCCCTTCTCTCCCAAGAGAAGGGGTCAAGCTTTCTAACCCTTGAACAATCTCTTTACACTTTCATCCCTCACTCAGTCCTTCACTGACTTGATCGTCGGAGCCTTGTTCCGGGACAACCTCCCGGACGACGACTTACAGTCCCTTCTTCATTTTTGTGATCCACATACTCATCATTCCTGCCCTCAGGTAGACGGTGTCAAGCCGGTGACTTATTATAACACACAATAAAAATCAAAATAAATTTAAACTTTAAAATCATCCCAAATTCATAAAATGTTTACAAATCATAGATTTCAAAACATTTTCCAACATCAGAGTTTCCCAAAATGATAATCCATAAACAAGAGGATGTGTACGGTCATGCCTTCACCTTCCCACAGTCATCTGAAGTACCTGAAACATAACCCAATACTGTAAGCCAACGCTTAGTGAGTTCCCCTAAAGTACCACCACATAAACATAATAACAAACAACATGCTTACAGAGCCTTCAGCCTGACTGGAATGTCGCACTGACCTACAGACTATCTGGAACGCTCACAAAACCTTTAGCATGACTGGGACGCCCCACCGGGCCTTTAGCCTATCCGGACCGCTCTCTGGGCCTTCGGCCTGACTAGTACGCCTCTCAGGCCTGCAGTCTATCCGAGATGCCATGGGTCTCTTGGCCTTCAGTCTACACTGGTCTGTATCAACCCAACCACACACAACATTTTGAAATATACATAACAGATAAACATACATTTAACCACTCAGCAAACAATCATGCAAATCTTACAGATCACTAAGCATAGTATCATCCTATATACCAGGATACCGATCTAACAGATCACTACAACATGATAACATACTATCACATAACAGGATATCTAATCCAATGGGTACGCCTTGGTGCCTTCGACCCATAAGTACGGTGAGGAAAACTCACCTCACGGACTGAAGAAAAGCTAATGAGGTCTCGACTCCGAATCTCATCTCTAACCGTCACCTATTCAAACCAAATGACCAATCTCAATCAAAATCCCAAAATACATTTATGTGAAACTTGGTCAAAGTCAAAGTCAAACAGGTCAAAATAACTAAGTCAACTGATTCAACCCAACGGATTCAACTCAGAGTGAGTATGTCACACCCCCAAACCGGAACGGCGGAAAAGTTCGGGGGTAGATGACGTCATATGTAGTATCACAACAATTGCATCATAGTAATCAAAGTAAACACAACCATTACATTGAATATATAAAAAGGTATTTACATCAGTTTGCTTCATATTTATATACATGAAAAGTAGCAAAATAAAGACGAGTCTCTATACGCTCCGTCTTCTCAAAAGTCTACCGAGGTACCTGTCTAATGATTTCCTTAGAATACAAGCGGTTTTGAAAATAGAGTATCAGCATAAAAGCTGGTGAGTTCATAAGCATGTTTTTGTAATGTAAGCCTATCATTGAATCTGTAAAATGTTTGTATTCTTTCCAAGAAAATCCGATATTTTCTAACATATATGTTTATTACTGTGTTCTGTAGAAGAGTATAGTGTATTAGTTTGTATGCCCGTTACCGCCAGCTGTATTGTATCATGTTGTTTTGAATGAAAACTCTTTTGTATGAAAACCGTGGCTATCACCAGTAATGTATAAAATGTTCTGTTTGAAAACCCTGGTTACTACCAGTATATATAGTAGTCCCATTACTTAAAATAAAACTATGAGTTGAAATCCATGGAATCCTCCAGTTGTATTATGAACTAGTTTTATTAATGAAAATAAAACTAAAGAAGAATGAAATCCCGTAAACAATAAGGTTAGTTTATACTATTGTGATTCGTATAACCATGCTTGATATGACCTAGTGACCTTTATGACGTTCTTCAAGCGTCAGATAAATGACATTTGTCACCACAGGCATGCCTGCCTAACTGTAGCTAGCAGTTCAGGTGTGGGATTGCCAGTCCCGAATAGATTTATTCACAAATCTCACGCTCTCCCTCCAGGAGACTCTGGTTATACTATGATAGGATTTAACCTGTACCCCGAAAGGTACAATTGAAGAGTTGTCTCACAATCCTGTATTAACTAGTTTACGGCTGGTTCTGTATTGTTCTCTTATATTTGAATCCGTTGTATACTTGTAGTGTAACAATAATTATAATTAAATAATTATTTAATGTTGTACTCTTGAAGTCCAAATGTAGTAATGTATATCATAAACTAAATATGTCATAGTTTATATGTTTTGCAATGTATATCTCTGAATTCATAAAACCGTGTATTGAAAATCCCAAACTATACCTATTATAGTTTGGATGTATGTTGTGTACTTGGTTCGTGTATTGATCTAAAAACTATGCAATTATGGTTGTACGTTGTAAACGTCCCTTATGCTCAGCATGTAACAAAAGGGATAAAATATCTAAATATTCTATAAAGCATTGAAATCTTTTGGTTGTATCAATTCCATAAGTTTTAAACTTGTTGAAATTCTTTTGTATAAGTTCACAAAATCATTTGTGTTTAGCTTGTATTCCCCCCTAAAAACATTAAAAATAGTAAAAGCATAGGGGTATGAACTCACTGTTGGTCGTGTGATTAGTCGGATAGCGAGACTGGGAGTGAAAACCCTTGGTTGGATGCACGCGGTACTTAACGAGATCCTAATCAACAATCAAATACATAGTTGTATTTTATTAGCGAAACGATTATTTATAGTGTTAGAAAAACACTTCTTTTCGGTTTAGGAATGTTACCGGGACTCGATCGAGGTGGAAAAGTGGGTTTGCGGCCAAGATTCACGGTGTGAAGGAGTTTGCGGCCGTGAAGAGATTTCGGCCGTAAACGGTTCTCGGCCGTGAACAGCCCCTTGAAGGGTTTACGACCATGAACAGTGTTCTTGAAGGAACTTTGAATATTTGAAGGGTGTACGGCAGTAAACAGTTTGCGGCCTTTGAAGATTTGAAGCGTGTACGGCCGTAAACTCAAGAACAAGGATGTTAAATTCGATTAAAAACATGTTTTAGATGCTCCAAAACAACCCCCAAAGGTGATTCTTGATGATTTTCGGAAGAAAAGAGGGTGTTTTTGGTGTTTACGGTTGAGAGGTTAGAGAGAGAATGAGAGAGTTTTCGGACAGAAAAGTGTAAATGAGGGGTAGATGTTCATATTTATAGGGGGTTTTCATGGTCGATGGAGGGACCACCTGTCGCTGGCCGTAAACGGGTGTATGGTCGTAAACGAGTTTACGCCCTTGAACATCACTCAGGCCTAAAACTGTATATTTTTCAAAGAAAACTCGGGTTTTTCGCATGATTTTGGTTCCGACTCATATATCTAAAATTCAATTATATAATTAAATGATTTTCCAAACCAAAGGAATTTGACGGAACTTAATAAAATTCAAATTTTATTAACGAAAATTGGCTAACGGTAACGGGAAAAGGTTTGGGTTGTCACAGAGTACGCGGGGCATACTCTGAAGGTATGCTAGGTGTACTCGCATGTTGACCACCATCGGGGTGGTTGATCTCGTACGTAGGGCGTACTACAGGTACGCAGGGCGTCCTCCTAGAAGCTTAAAATCTCAATAAGTGCTTAATAGCTTAAGCACTCACGTCAATTTTTTAGATCCATGGCTAAAATACCCTCAAGAGTCATAAAGTTTCAAACTTTATTACTTTGCATGTCTATTAAGTGCTTATCTCAACTTCTTAATCCATTGAGACCATCTAAATGATGCATGGAGCAAAACCAACCACTTGGAATCCATTTTTTTGATTCAAGACCCTTCCAAGGGCTTGAAAGGATAGATTAAAGGGTCAAGAATATGCTATGTTCATGAATAATAATTTTGGGACCAAAAAGTGACTTAAAAGAGCAAAAACCTAGATCTACAAGATGGGGTGGTAAAGATGCAAGCTTTTTACCTTCAAGATGTTGCAAACCAAGAAGAAATCCCAGATCCCAAGTGCTCTTAAAGGCTCAAAATTTCCTCTTTCTTGCTCTAGGGTTTCTTGAGGGTCGATATCACACATGGAGGTTGGGTAAGAAGAGGATATGAGTCTAAAAGGTTGCCATCCAAGATCTTCTGTCTTCAAAACCACTCCAAAACTCTCTTAAAGGCTCAAAATTTGCTCTCTCTTTCTCTAGGGTTGGTTGAGGTTTGATATCACACATGGAGGTTGGGTAAGAAGAGGATATGAGTCTATCAGGTTGCTTATATATGAGCCAAAGCCCTAAAATTAGGGTCTGCATGCATTCCACGTACGCCCTACGTACAAAGTGATGGGTTTTGAGCATTCTAACACTCCTATGCTGTACATGCAACCCTAGAAACCTTGGATCTATGTTTTCTCTAATATACAAGCAAATATGATTTTTCCAAGGTTTTCATCCTAACTAGCATACCATGGGGTACTTGTAATATAAAAATTAGTAGAATGACATACCATTGTTGTTGCTTGGATTCCTTAAGACCTTGTGAGCCTAACACCCCAAATATGATGCCTCAAATGCTTCACACAACACTTGGAATAATGTGAGAGAAGTACACTTGAGCACAAAAATCGGCTTGCCCTCACTCTTTTCTCTTAGGTTCCGATTTTGCTCCATATGAGGTTCCTTTTATAGTGTGTCACATGTAGGGTTACACCATGTAAACCCTAATGTGCATGGCTTTTCATTTCCCCTATGATCCATGGGTTTTAACCTCCATGGAGCATCCATGGAGCACCCATTGGGTCCTAGCCCAATCTAGTGAATCATGACCATAAGCCCACTATATAAGAATGAAAGATTTACATAATCAGTCATCATGTATTTAATTAGTCTCTTTTGATCACAAAATTAATTCCATATTAATTCTTGATCAATACTAATTAAATAATATAATTTCATATTATATATTAGAATATATTAACAAATCATAAGTGTCCTTATTCTCATTTTGTTTATCCAATTATTGAGATGCCATTCAACCCAAATGGACCATGCCAAGCTGGGTCAAGTGCATACCAAATATAGTTATGGGCTTAGACACCTTATCCAGCAGTCTCCCACTTGGATAAGTCGAATAACTATAGTTACAGGTATGACTTCAGGATCCGACCAGCAATCGTAGCTCTTTCAAAGTCTTGCGGAACTAAGACGATGATGCGCCATTTAAGATAAGTGATCATATAATCCTCTGTTCAAGATATCAGCCGGAGAAATACATGGAACAATGTCGTACTTATTGTCCATCAGTTTGTTTCCCGATTTCCGATTCGTTTGACATAGAACTAAACTGAACACATCAATTTGGTTCTGACCGGGCCCGACACATAGGTCAAAACAAAATCATCGAGGGGCCCAGATATCGCTTTTAATCCTCCAATGATTAAAAGGAACAGATAAACTTCGACTCATATGCTTGTACTAACTACTTGTTGAATCATACACAAAAGCACGTTTTATAACATCAAGTTACTGATGCGTTTTCGTGAAATCAATGCACAACCAACTCATAATCAACAACTCATATCTCTAGGTTTGAAGACTTATATGATATTACCATCTCACGATCAATCGAGATAAATTCTATGAAGTGATACAAGTGAGCGTGGGTTTAATCCAATACTCAGAACTTATGAGCACTCATGAATGTTGTATCAACTTTTGCTATGTCTAACACCTTAGATATCTACAAGCCTAATTCATGACATTCTTGATTCATACCTACTTCCAACATATAACTGACTGTGGAGAGTTTAAATAAAGTGATGATTCTGGAAGTTAAAACATGCAAAATTGAAACAATAGTAAACAATTAACACAAGATAGCAACAATTTACTTATAAGTAAACAACAACTTTTATTTAATCATCAAATGTCAATTAAGTTTTACAAGTTTCAGAAATAGCCATCTAATCTGTAAAACTAATATCATCCTTCAGCCCGATGCGCCTCGCATGCTCCAAATGCTTAACCCTACATAGTCCCTTCGTGAGGGGATCTGCTGGGTTCTTATCCGATGATACCCTCTTTACCATGAGGAGTCCTTCTATCCGATGTCTAATGAAGTGGTATTTTCTGTCGATGTGCCTGGATCTGCTATGATCCCTTGGTTCCTTGGCTAAGGCAACTACACCCTCATTATCATATAAAATCTCCATAGGCTCCTTTATAGCTGGTACAAATCCAAGGTCTCCAATGAAGTTCTTTAGCCATATTGCCTCCTTTTCCACCTCGCTTGCTGCTACGTACTCTGATTCGCAAGTTGAATCAGCTACTGTTTCCTATTTGGAACTTTTCCAAGTAATTGCTCCTCCATTTAGGGTAAAGACCTAGCCCGACTGAGAGCAGAAATTATCCCGATCAGTCTGGAAGCTAACATATACCCCACTACTCTCAAGTCATCACTCCCACCAAGGGTAAGGACCCAGTCCCTAGTCCTCCGTAGGTACTTGAGAATATTCTTCACCGCAGTTCAGTGAGCCTTGCCCGGATTCCCTTGATATCTGCTGACCATGCTCAAAGCAAAGGCCACATCAGGGCGAGTACAAGTCATTGAATACATGATCGAGCCTACAGCAGAAGCATACAGTACTCGACTCATCTCAGCTATCTCAGCCTCTGTACTCGGGCTCTGAGTCTTACTCAGTTTGGCGTTGCTCTGGATTGGTAAGTCACCTTTCTTGGAATCCTGCATGTTGAGCCTTTTCAGCACCTTATCCAATTAGGTACTTTGACTAAGTCTAATTAGTCTCTTACTCCTGTCTCTCAATATCCTTATCCCTAAGATATAGGCAGCTTCTCCAAGGTCCTTCATAGCGAAACACTTCCCAAGCCAGGACTTAACCTCCTACAGGGTTGGGATGTCATTTCCTATGAGTAGTATGTCATCCACATACAATACCAAAAAGCTAACTACACTCCCACTAGCCTTAACATACACACAGCACTCATCTTCGTTCCTCGAAAAGCCAAACTCTTTTACTTTCTCATCGAAACAAAGATTCCATCTGTGAGATGCTTGTTTCAATCTATAGATGGATTTCTCAAGATTACACACTCTATTAGGGTGCTTCGCATCGACAAAACCCTCTAGATGACTCATGTAAACATCCTCAACCAACTTTCCATTAAGGAAAGCGGTTTTGACATCCATTTGCCATATTTCATAATCATGAAATGCAGCTATGGCTAGCAAAACCCTAATAGACTTAATCTTTGCTACTGGTGAGAGGGTCTTATCATAGTCAACTCCCGGAGTTTGAGTAAAGCCCTTCACACCCAGTCTCTCTTTATAAGTGTGTACATTCCCATCCATGTCGGTCTTCTTCTTAAAGATCCATTTGCACCCGACCGTCTTACGACCCGGTACATTGTCAACCAAGTTCCAAACTTGATTGTCATACATGGACTGAATCTCGCTATCCATGGCCGCTTTCCATTTGGCAGACTCAGGGCCTGCCATGGCTTCCTTAAAGTTGTAGGCTCATCCAAATTTACCAGTGTACTATAACTGATAAATGCATCACCTTCCACAATAATATGAAAACCATAGTAATGCTCAGGTGGATTCCTAACTCTTGTGGAACGCCTCAGAGGTACGGATTCATCAACAGGAGTTTCCTCCTCAGGTTGATTGCTAGGGTTTGAGGTTCCTTCACCGCTTGACTCATGAAGTTCTTCAAGGTCAATTTGCCTCCCACTGTTTCCTTGGCTTATAAACTCTCTCTCTCTCTCTCTCTCTCTCTCTCTCTCTCTCTCTCTAAAGACCCCTCTCCTTGCCATAAAGACCACATTCTCACTGGTTCTGTAGAAGAGGTAACCAAAATAATTTTGTGGGTAGCCGATGAAAATACACCACTCACTACGAGGTTCGAGCTTGTACTGAGTCTCACGTCTCACGAAAGTCACGCAACCCTAAATCTTGATGTGGTCTAAATTGGGAACTTTCCCAGTCCACATATTGTGAGGTGTTTTGGCAACCTTCTTGGAAGGGACTAGATTAAGGATATGGGCGGCAGTCTCTAAGGCATACCCCCAGAATGAGATTGGTAATGAAGCTCGACTCATCATGGAACAAACCATGTCTAACAAGGTTCGATTGCGCCTCTCAGCCACACCATTAAGCTGTGGTGTTCTGGGAGGTGACAATTATGAAACAATTCTGCATTCCTTCAGATAGTCAAGGAACTCTGTACTAAGATACTCTCCTCCTCGATCGGATCGGAGCATCTTAATGTTCATGCCCAACATATTCTCCACTTCTTGTTTAAACTCTTTGAACTTTTCAAAGGTTTCTGACTTAGGCTTGTTTAAGTAGACATAACCATATCTACTGTAATCATCGGTAAAGGTCACATAGAAGCGGTTGGCATCCCTTGTGGCGGTTCTGAAGGGTCCACACACATCTGTATGTATGAGGTCCAACAAACCTTCACCCCTAGCACAAGTGCCAGTGAAGGGTGACTTTGTTATTTTTCCAACCAAACAAGACTCGCAACTATCATCTGGCCTTAAGTCAAATGACTCCAAGACTCCAGCCTTCTGGAGTTGGCATATGCGCTTCTTGTTAACATGTCCAAGACGACAATGCCACAATGATGCTTTATCCAAACTAGTTGAAGAATCGATATGCAATACATTATTTCCTAAGTTATTTACAACTGACACAGTTTCTTATACACCATCACAAGGTAATGCTTTAAAATAAAAAACATTATTATAAAAAGCATTAATACCACCACATTCATTATCAAATGAAAAAGTAAACCCTTGTTTGTACAAACCGTGAAAAGAAATAATATTTCTCGCCATTTCAGATGAGTAACAACACTTATTCAAATCTAACACTAACCCACTACTTAGCAACAAAGAATAAACTCCAATCTTGGTGACAGGTGAAGCTTTCCTATTCCCCGTGATCAAGTTTATCTTTCCGTGCTCCACATCCTCACTTCTTCTTAGGCCCTGCAAATCAGAACATATATGAATACCGCAACCTATATCAAGAACCCAAGAAGTAGTATGTGGTGAGTTATTAGACAATATAGTGTAAATACCTGCATGGGTAGGTTTGACCTTCCCATCCTTAACATCTTGCAGGTACTTGGGGCAGTTTCGTTTCCAGTGCCCCTTTTCCTGATAATAAAAGCATTGAGCTTCTTTTGGGTTGGAAGAAGGAGTGACAAAACCACTTTTGGTTCCACTTGAAGAGGAGCCATCAAGAGACTTTCCCTTGGTACCCATCGAAGGGTTCTTCCTCTTCTTCCCTCTATTTTGCCCGATTTCCAGAACAGGGGCGGTATTAGGAGTAGGAGTAGTAACAACCGATTTACTTTTAAGACCAGTTTCGGCGGTCTTCAAAAGTCCTTGAAGTTTTCTGAGTGTGACCTCCTCCTTGTTCATGTGCTAGGTCATTCGGAATTGTTCATAACAAGTAGGTAAGGAGTGCAGTATGATATCAATAGCCAACTCCTCCGGGAAGTTCACATTCAACTTCAGCAAACGGTCCACAAACCTTTACATCTTCTGCATGTGGCCCGTGATGGGTTCACCATCCTTCATTCGGGTTGTTATCATGGAAGAGATGATTTCATACCTCTCTTGACGAGCACTTTGATGGTAGCGGTCCATCAGGTCCATGTGCATCTCAAAAGGGTAAAAGTCCTCATAGGACTTCTGGAGTTCAGCTGTCATTATGGCCAACATGATACATGCCACTTTGGTAGCATCTCTCTCATGTACCCTAAAGTCAGCGATCTCCTGTGGAGTAGCAGTAGACTCATCAATTTCTTCCAGCTCCTTGTCGAGGACATATTCCTTGTCCTCGTAATACGTGACCATCCCGATGTTCCTGATCCAATCATTAAAGTTTGAACCATCAAAGATGACTCTCCCACAAAGGTTCATGAGAGAGAAGGAGCCGGTAGGGTTTGAGCTAGAAGCAGCATTGTTGGTAGACATCTGAAAAGATGAAAGACAAGCTTAGATTAGATATGGAATCCTTAATAAGACACCCAAATGTAATATTAAGGCTAGGACCCAACACAATACTTATTAACTTGGAAGAGGGATACCGTAATCCAAGCTATAAAATATTTGAAGGTAGGTGAATGACGATTCACCAATTTCCACCAGAAAAACGAAATAAATTATCAGGTTTTAATTGGAATGAAACTCCTAGATCTTTTGAGATTCATTGAAGTTTTCAATGGCATGTTTAAATCTCGATTGTTCCCTCTCAAGTTTGTGACTGGGATGTCGAGGATCACAAACAAGGTGTGAATAACCATGCAAATTAACTTGGTACCCTTAATCTTTATCACCTAATCGATGTGCCGGTTACCCACACACGCTCCACCAATCTATGATAAACATTAAGTCACCCTTTGCCACTTTTACTAGTCCATGTTAGTATGCCGGCTACCCACACACGCTCCACCAACAACTTGGTAAGTTACAAAGTGTTATTTGATGGGTTAGCACCAATTTCACATTTTCCTAAAGTAACTAAGATTGGGAATTTATAAAAGGTTTAGTTACTTTATATTTATCATTATACTTTTAATGAGAATTATGGTCCTTGTCCTACCCGTTCGGCTAACGACCCTTCACCAGTTAAGGAAGCGGTGGGTGAGAGTGGACACCCATTAAGCTGCCATTTTATAGGCTACAACCTTATACCCCCCTTATAGACCGGCTTCATGAATGAGGTCTACTAACGGTAATACTGACTTGCTCTTATACATATATATATATATATATATATATATATATATATATACAAAGCACGACCACGAGCTCTCGGGGGCTCCGACCTCCCCTAGCACCCATAGGTGATCCTCAAAGTAGCTGGCGTTGGGGCCTGCGCCGGCTTGGCGGCGAGCAATGGACAGTTGACCTTCGTATAGCCAACCTGATCATACTGGTAGAAAATCCTGGAACTCAAAAATGGGGCCTCGGATAGTGCCCCTCCTTGCCACATTTGTGGCATACACCGCCCGATCGACAGGCCCCCTCATGAACCTTGTCACACTTCTCACAAGTGAGGCCCCTTCTAACTCCCAGATCTAGCATCAGCAGCCTTGAACCGCTTCGGTGCTGGCTGCGACTGCGCTGGGGCCTGTCTCTGCTCCCTCGTCTGGAGCTCCATCTCAATCTCCCACCGCCTGGAGGCCTCTACAACTCCAACAATGAACCATAATGATGAGTGCATACAAACTGCCTGATGTCCATATTGAGCATGCTCAAGTAACGGGTTGTCTGAGCTTGCTCAGAAGCAGCAAACTCAGGACAAAACATGGCCATCTTTGTATACATTTTGGTGATCTCAATCACCGACTCACTCCCCTGTCTCAAATCCAAGTACTCCTGAGCCAACCTCTCACGCTCCACCAATGGAACATATCTAGAACGGAACATCTCCGAGAAATGCTCCCAAGTCACAACAACCCTCTGCTCAGAATAATACTAGCTAGTAACAAGTCGCCACCAATCTGTCGCTCCAGAACGCAAAAGGTTCGGAGCGTACTTGACCTTCTGGTCAGCTGGGCAAGAGCAAGTGAAAAAGCATCCCTCGATGTAAGACAGCCACCTCATGGCTATGATCGGATCTTGAACTCCATCAAATGACGGAGGCTTCGTATTGTCGAATTCCCGATACTGGAAGGCTCTCTCAGTGCCTTTCCTGGCAGCAACAACGACTGCGGTGGCTGAAGCTGCAGCAGCCTCAGACAGTGCAGCGTAACGCTCATCAAAGTACTCCACCATGGCGGTCTTAATAGACCCAAACATCTATGGAAACTGTACCCGAAAGATGAAAACAACCTCCACCTGCATGATCTCCCTAACCCGCTCCTCAGTCACAGCTGGCCTATCCTGGCTACCATATCCTACCTCAAATCGTCTCGTCATCATCATACTGAAAACAAACCAGGGAGATATCAGATAAAATGCTTATCATACTAGGGGAACCAACTGCCAACAAAGCCATAGGGGTTGTGATTTCCCTACTACGGGTACGGGTCTTGTGCTTCCAGTAGTGTGGGCCCATACTACATTCCACAAATACCTGTATTTGTCTCAGAGGGTCATCACAACGACCTTAACCATACATACTTGCATACACATACCCTCTATCCTCATTTCCTATAGGAAGGCTAAACATTACGCGACTGGTCGACAGACCCCACACAACTCATCCATGAAACATCCACCAACCCTGTAGCACTCATGTATGCTAATCATACATAACACTGGATCCTATAGACAGTCGATTGCCTGATTCTACCCTAAGCCCTTCATCAAACAAGAACATGAAATAAAGCAAAATCGAACATTCTCAGGCTATAAAATCTTAGTTATGTACATATTTGGTGCATACACTAAGCAACTACAGTAACGATGTCAATTTCATATAATGAAGAACCCTAGACTATCAGGCATCACACAATCAGGACACTTTATCATGCAATTCCTGAAGATCCCTACCCTATCACGAGCATGTTGCTCTAACATATCACAATATCAAATAAAAGTGTGGTAATTTGGGGTCTACTTACTGGCTCCGACCGATCGTACACATCGCGTCCTCTTTGATTATTTTGAAAACAATTTGAAAATCATTTTTTTAAAATATTTTTCCTTAGTCTGAGACTGGATTCACATGAGTGTTCCTCTAATTCACTCAAACTAAGGCTCTGATACCAACTTGTAACAACCATAAAAAGCACAATGAATTTTAAAGTTTAAAATCAACCCAAATTCATAAAATATTTACAAATAATAGTTTTCAAAACATTTTTCCAACATCAGAGTCTCCCAAAATCATAAGCCATAAACAAGAGGATGTGTACGGTCACGCCTTCGCCTTCCCGCGGTCATCTGAGGTACCTAAAACATAACCCAAAACTATAATCTAACGCTTAGTAAGTTCCCCCAAAGTACCACCACGTAAACATAATAACAAACAACATTTATACAGAGCCTTCAGCCTGACTGGAATGCCACACCGTCCTATAGACTATCTGGGATTCTCACAGAACCTTCAGCATGACTGGAATGCCTCACCAGGCCTTCAGCCTATCTGGACAGCTCTCTAGGCCTTCGGCCTGACAGGTATGCCTCTCAGGCCTGCAGTGTATCCGGAACGCCCTAGGTCTCTTGGCCTTCAGTCTACACTGGTCCACCTCAACCCAACCACAGACAACATGTCGACATATACATAACAGATAAACATACATATAACCAGTCAACAGATAATCAGGCAGATCTTATAGATCACTAAGCATAACATCATCCTATATACCAGGATACCAATATAACAGATCACTACAGCACAATAACATACTATCACATAACATGATATCTAATCCAATGGGCCAGCCTTTATGCCTTTGACCCGTAAGTACAGTGAAGAAAACTCACCCCACGGACTGAACAAAAGCTGATGAGGTTTCAACTTCGAATCTTAGCTCTACCCGTCACCTATTCCAACCAAATGACAAATCTCAATTAAAATCCCAAAATACCCAATATACCCTTAGGTCAAACTTGGTCAAATGCAAAGTCAAACTGGTCAAACCAACTGAGTCAACCCAGCGAGTCAACCCAGACGAGTCAACTCAGCCAAGTCACCTCAGAGTGAGTACGAGGGGCGTACTCCGAAGGTACGCTGGGCGTACTCGCATGTTAACAACCATCAGGGTGGTTGACCTCATATACAAGCGTACTCCAGGTACGCGGGGCGTACTCCCAGAAGCTCAAAATCTCAATAAGTGCTTAATGACTTAATCACTCACGTCTATTTTTCAGATCCACGGCAAAAATACCCTCAAGAGTCATAAAGTTTCAAACTGTATGACTTTTCAGGCCCATTAAGAGCTTATCTCAACTTCCTAATCCATTAAGACCTTCTAAATGATGCATGGAGCAAAACCAACCACTTGGAATCCATTTTTATGACTCAAGACCCTTCCAAGAGTTTTAAAGGACAACTTAAAGGGTCAAAAACATGCTATGTTCATGAATCATCATTTTGGGACAAAAAAGTGACTTAAAAGAGCAAAAACATAGATCTACAAGATTGGGTGGTAAAGATGCAAGCTTTATACCTTCAAGATGTTGCAAACCAAGAAGAAATCCCAGATCCCTAGTGCTCTAAACTCCATGATCTTCTCACCTTCTTATTCTTCTCTATTCAAAACCACTCCAAAACTCTCTTAAAGGCTCAATATTTGCTTTCTCTTGCTCTATGGTTGCTTGAGGGTCGATATCACAGGTGGAGGCCGGGTAAGAAGAGGATGTGAGTCCATAAGGTTGGTTAAATATGAGCCAAAGCCCTAAAATTAGGGTTTACATGCATTCCACGTACGTCATGCATACAAAGTGCACGCCCAACGTACTAAGGCGCGCCTTAGTATGCTCAGCATACACACACGTACGCACGACTTACTCATCCCATCTCAACTTTAACCAAAATGCCACTTTGGGACCTTTTTCACTATTTCTTAACTTAGGGACCAAAAATGTAACATAATAAAATTATAAAGTCCAAAACTAGAAGTATCTTAACATCAGGATGTTACAAAAGTTAGGAATTGTAATCAAAGAAATATGATTCTTCGTGCATCAATGAGAATATGTAATTTAAGATAAGTCCAAGATAAGATACTAGGCATCACTTTTTTGATAAACAAATGTATTGATGGGTTGGAAGTAGAGTTAGACCATCATGGGGGCAAATTACAACAGCTCACTAAGGGGTAAACAACTTATATGTTATACAATTTTCCATGAATTATGTCATGCGCTCATGCTTAGTTTGTTATAACTCTAATGTCGTTTTCCAAGTGCAGAACGAGAAATATAAGGATAATGATGGTTCAAGGTGTGTATTTGAGATATATCAATGATTTATTTTGGTTGATTTTATATTTTCCATTTTTGAGAAATTAGTATAGAAATAAATTGTTTGTGTCTAAGACAATGACTTTTTCAGTTCGTTTTTAGTTCTCCATTGAGAAATATGTATTGGGAGGTGGGTGGTGTAAAATACGTTGGACAAGCTCGGTTTGCTAAGAAAAAGACAATCTATTGTTACTTCTTTTTGTTGTCGTCCTTTACTCTCCAGAACTATCATATGCATGTATTTTACAAGAAAAAGTAGAATCCTAACTATCAGGTATTCAGGTTTCACTTACTTACCAATTAAAAAAATTACAGCAATGTAAATTTCTCTCGTGGTAATCATGTGTTGAAATTACTCATTTGTCCCATAAATTTAGTACTATAATGTGGATAATTTGCACTATGCATTTGAAATGTTATAGTAATTTAAATAACACATAACATTAGATGATATCATACGAAAGCAAATGGCATTTTTGTCATTTTAGTGGCCCTTAAGCTGACCAGTTGTCGTTTTCCACCTAATTGTCATTTCAGGTAACCAACTCTTTGAAACACTTTACGACAAGAATTTCAAGTTGTGCATATTTGTTAAAAAAAATTGACTACGTTTTTATTCTATTATAATTCATGTTTCAATATCTTATCTAAAAGTTTATTATATAAAAAGTTTCACAGATAACGAAACATATTTATAACCAAAATTTATTTCTAGGTATGCTCCAGCGGCTACGCCAGTAACTTAAGTTTTTGGACAAAGAGAACCAACATACACGTAGTACGGATCACTGGAGTATTACAAAGAAGAAAGGGACAACTTTACAGAAACACATGGAGGAATAAAGTCTCAATACTATTTTGAGGACCACACATGTAAGTTGAGTTGACTTGGTTGTGTATTGTCACACCCCAAAACCGGAACGGCGGAAACGTTCGGGGGTGGAGGACGTCATGTACAGTATCACAACAATGCATAGTAGTAAACAAGCAACAACATCATCCATTGCATTAATAATAATATAATTTAATACAAGTTTGTTCTGTCAAGTTAAATAGACACCAAAAATATGAATCAAAATAAAAGATGAGTCTTGAACGAGCTCCATCTTCTCAAAACCTGGCACCGGTACCTGTCTACTGGTGACCTGAGAATACAAGTTATCCCTGGAATGGAGGCACCAGCCCCCATATGTATCTTTCTATCTTCTTTCCCTCTGTATGAACCATGTTGGGACAGAGGGCCACCAGCTCATAGAACCTGGCGGTGTAGGAGACTATGTCGGAGCCCTTCATGGTTAGGCTCCACAGTTCCTCCTCCAGTTTTTGAATTTCACCCTTCGGGCAGTACTCTTCGATCATTAGCTCTCTCAGAGCTTCCCAGCCCATAGCATTAGCCACTACAAGAGATAGTGACTTGACATGGCTATTCCACCATCTCAGGGCTTTTTCCTCAAAGGTGCAAGCAGCGAACTTGACCTTGCTCCCTTCTGGACAAGAGCAGATTTCGAAAACCGATTCGGTCTTCTCGAACCATTGCGAGAGGGCAATGACTCCGCCAGTCCCTCTAAAGGACTTGGGCTTGCAGTTAGTGAAGTCCTTATAGGAGCACCCTCTCAAGCGCACAGGAGCTTCACCATGAGTAGATGGAACAGGGGTTCATCCTCCAGTGGAACCAGAAGAGTGATATTGAGCCATGGCTGTAGCCACAGCGGCAGCTACTGCAGCATTTAGAGCTGCCATATCGATTTGAGGAGCAGGTGGTGATGCAGTTATCGTAGGATCGCGTCTCATTGATCGACGTGGAGGCATCTTTCAACTATAAGTTTACAAAGATGAAGATATTGATAAGAATTTAATAAGGAGAATTTGATGAGAATGCCTCATGGACTAACTCTCCATAGTCCAACAGCACAATTGAACAACACGATTGAATGAAGATTCTAGTACTAACAGATGATAGCATTTGGATAATAATTTCCATGAGATTAGATATCTGTCGATAATACTGGTATTACAGATGTAACAAGTTCGGGAAAAATGACCTAGAAGTAGGTCTTACATCAAACCAAGATAGGAAAATTTTGACAGAACTACGACCTAATCAAGACCTAACAGGTCCTAGTTTGAACAAGGAAAAGAAATTAGACTAGAGTTTTTACATAAACTAAGTTATATCCAAAAGAGAAGTCGAGGAGACTCTAGCGGCGACGAGAACTACTAGAGTGAGTTCTTGTTTCAGGCAGACGGCGCTCTATGTCTCGCATGCGCCTTTCACACATTGACTGTCTAGCCCGAAGTTCCCTAACTTCAGCTTGGGATGCAGTTAGCTATTGCTGCAAAGTCCCATTGGTTATCCTAGCCCTTTCCATAGCTACCTCGAGTTGGCGAATATAGACTGTGTTAAAGCCAGAGTTGGCGTCAATCTCCAACACTCGGTCGATAGTTGCTCGACCTTGCTCGGTGTTCCGAGAAATCCTACGGACCATGATGGGCAGGACGCGATCAGCTGAACCTCCCTCGGTGAGGTTGTAAAAGCTTCTGTCCCCATTGTAGAGAATGGGTTGACCCTATTCCTGACTCCATTTGTTTAATTTTGTGGCCCACAGAGGTGTGGGTCCTTGAAATGCTGGACGGGGGTTTGGGTTTGGGTTTGGGTTTGGGTCTTGAGCAGCCAGGGGTAGGTTGTTGACTTCAGGTTCTGAGTCAGAACTATCAGAAAAGCCTTCAGCAAGGTGATCATCCAAAGGGATTGGATGATCATCTTCTGGCTCTTCTCCAAGCCATCCAGCATTGCCGTGGTTGGGATAGTACGGGTCTCCGGGAAGATGGAATCCAGCCATGATATCTATGCGAGAAAAGGGGTATAAGAAATAACTAAATAGACGTACTAATTAGATAATTATAAGATGATCTTTATCAGTTACTTCAACATTTGCGTAGTGCATACTAGTCATATGTAACCAAGACAGGATAGACCTTCGAATAAGTGACCCTAACTCTAAGCCCACAACCAAACAAGGAACAGGAAGTAAAGCAAAGATCACAGATTCTAAGTCTATGACATCCTAGTTACATATAACCTTAGTGTATCCACTCTGCAACTATTGACATACTAATAAAGACGTTTAGTTCTCAGATAAGTAATTATAGTAACACAAAATACTCTTATAGTATTTTAAGTTTATGTTATGTTCTAATGTTCTCATTGTAGTAGTGTTGGTAAGTTTTTAGACTTGTTGCAACCTCACAACCACCCTTAGGCACATGCTAGTCACTCCTCGGATAATATAGTTGATCATGCTATATCTTCCCAGGGTTGACTATATGTCTCTAAGTCTAATTGTGTTGCCCAACAATCATAATACTTTTGTTCTGTCCTAGTGACACTGATTTTAGTATGAATGCAGGTATGTATACTTGGTTAAATATTTTATTATTTAAAAGTATAAACTCTTTATCAGAGTATTTTAATCCCGCTGTGTTTATAGTTCGTATATCTTTTATGGGTTGATATACTTGATTCACTATAAACAATGCTCTGATACCAATCTGTCACACCCCAAAACCGGAACGGCGGAAACGTTCGGGGGTGGAGGACGTCATGTACAGTATCACAACAATGCATAGTAGTAAACAAGCAACAACATCATCCATTGCATTAATAATAATATAATTTAATACAAGTGTGTTCTGTCAAGTTAAATAGACACCAAAAATATGAATCAAAATAAAAGATGAGTCTTGAACGAGCTCCATCTTCTCAAAACCTGGCACCGATACCTGTCTACTGGTGACCTGAGAATACAAGTTATTTTGAAAGAGTTTATCAGCTTTAAAGCTGGTGAGTTCATAAGTATTTTAGTGTCATTGTCTGTATGAAAGAGTTTGTAAGTATGTGATGTATAAGTTTGTAAAAGTTTGTAATTGTTTGAACTCTCCTAGAAAACCCTATGTTTCCTACTAAAAGTAGCCTTCTACCAAGGCATCGAGTGGTTGTGTGTGTGTCTCTTGTAAGAGTATGCAATTTCCCAAATCTGACTATCATTAACCAAAAATATAGTTTTTACATTACTGTTCATTGTGTGAAGATCACAAAGTGAATGCAATGGGAAATAAAATAGTACTGTAGTGTTGTATTAAGTAACTACTGTTGTACTAACTACTTTAAACCAATTGTTATTTAAAGTACCATGTGATCGGCCTGTACCATACTACCGACTATAAACACGACGATGTAAGACGTCGGAAGAAATGATGTTTGGCACCCGTAGACTTGCAAGTCCCACTGTAGCGAGCAGCAAGGTTTAGGATAGTCAATCCAATATAGATCTATACACAAACTCAACGCTCTCCACCTAAGGAGATTCTGGATACAAAACGAGCCATGACAGGTGATGACATGCCCCGTTACGTGGCTCACATAAATGTTGTAATGTTCTTGTATATGTATTGTATGTACTAGTTGTATTGTATGTTCTCTCTCTGTCTAGTATGTATGTATGTTCTCTCTGTTTCTCATAATAGTATGTTCTCTCTGTATGTTATCGTTTGTTTCTCATCATAGTATTCTCTATCTGTATGTATTGACTCATGTATGAACTGACTCATTGTGTGTTCCACAGTTCTAGTAGTAGTATCGTAACTTCCTAAACTATACCTATTATAGTTTACTAGTAATGTTGTTTGTATGTATGAACATGTTTGTATACCTTTGCTACCCAAAGGTATTGAACTGAATGAAGGAACTTTTATATCTATACACATATACATAATATATATAACTAAGATTCAAACGACCTTCGGACAAATAACCGATAACCTAAGTCCACAACCAAACAAGGAACAGGAAGCAAGGTGAGCTATCAGTCCTAAGTCCTTTCAATCCCAGTTATATAACTATATCTATATAGATATACATTTGATAAAGTATAAGTTTAAAAGAGTTTAATAAAAGTATTTGACATGTAAAAGAGTTTGTAAACAGTTGGAAGTAGTTTGTTTGATAACACAGTTTGAAAAGTAAGAAATCCACTTGTTTGGTTGTTATTAATCACATGTGATTGATATAATAACTATAATAGTTCAACTTATATTCCCCCCCATAAAAGCATTTAAAATCAATTAAAAGGGTTATTAAGGGGTATGAACTCACCTGTAGTGAGTGGTTTGGATGAAAGTGTCGGATAGGATGCTAAGTGTCAAGTGAAGACTTGAGCACACACGCGGATCCTATTTAACATATAATGATACATATATGAATATAATTAGTGCTTATAACAACTAATTATTGACTTGGAACCACCTTAGGGACTAATAAACACTTATTTTGAAGTGTTACAACCATATATGATTGTATATAAGGGGTATATGGCTACACAAGGGAGTATATGGTCAAAATGCACAATATTTGTGTGTGTGCGGCCAGGGTGTGTGTGCGGCCGCACACTCCCTATGAAATGTGCCAAAACGTATTTTAAGGCTTTAGGACTCATCTAGGAAGGTTTCTTACTTCATGTTTTAGCCTTATATGGAGTTCATTGCCATTTTCGGACTAAAAAGGGTGTGTGCGGCTACACATGGTGTGTGTGGCCGCACACCCTTTATGAAGATGATAAAATCGTGTTTTTCTAGTATATCATCAAGTGTTCTTAGCATATAACAAGTTATGATAACTATATACACGTTGTAAAGGCTTGAAAGGGTGATTAAGGTCCAAAACTAGTGTGTGTTCTTGGTGTTCTTGGCTAAAAATGGATGTTTTCATGGATCAAAGCAAAGGGTTTTGCTAGTTAGGGTCCTGTATCAACAAATCAAAAGAAAGGATTTCTTACTTTTATGAAGATCAAGATGAAGATTTGGATAATACTTGAGAGGATTTCGACTTCTAGTCTTGAAGAAGTGAAAAAGTGTTCAAAAATGACAAGTGTTGAATATATATGGGAGAGTGTGCGGTTGGGATGGGTGTGTGGCCGCACACTCTTGTGTGTGGCCGTACACACAAGTGTTTGGCCGCACACTCCATACGTTGGAGTGTTTGACCCGATTTTGCTTGATATGCATCTAGTTTTCCCATTTCTAGGCCCCTATCTTGATGGTACTAGGTTTAGAACACTCAAAGAGACTCTAAATAGTGCTAAAGGATAGTAGAAACGAGTCTGGCCTTCATTGATTTGAATAAGTGTATAAGATAAAAATTTCGGATTGTCACATCATCCCCCCGTTAGAGAGAATTTCGTCTCGAAATTAGAGTTTAAGCAATTAAGTAGTTACAAATAACTAAGCAAAAAGATGAGGATATTTCAGTTTCATCTGATCCTCCCGCTCCCAAGTGAATTCAGGTCCTCGCTTGGCGTTCCAGCGAACCTTCACTATCGGGATACGGCTTTGCTTTGTTTGCTTGACCTCTCGGTCCATGATCTCTACAGGTTCTTCCACGAAGTTGAGGCTCTCATTGATCTCGATGTCGTCGAGTGGGATTACAAGAGTCTCGTCAGACAGACACTTTTCAAGTTCGAGACATGGAAGGTAGAATGTACGTTACTGAGTTTACGAGGTATGTTAAGTTTGTAAGCTACAGGGCCGATTCTAGCGAGAATCTCGAAAGGCCCTATGTATCTTGGATTTAGCTTTCCACGCTTTCTGAAGCGTATCAAGCCTTTCTAGGGTGAGACCTTCAATAGAACACGGTCGCCCACCTGGAATTCCAACGGTTTCCTTCGTTTATCTGCGTAGCTTTTCTGTCAGACTCTAGAGGCTTTCAATCATTCACGAATCTGAACAATCTTCTCTGTCGTTTCCCCAAATGATCTCCGGACCCGTGAGAGTGCTTTCAGGAATTTGTCCTTTAGCTAACTGGGTATCACCCACCTCAGCCCAGCACAGAGGGGATATGCACTTTCGGCCATAGAGGGCCTCGAATGGAGCAGCCTTTAAGCTCGTGTGATAAATGTTGTTGTAGGAAAATTCGACAAGGGGTAAATGAGTATCCCATGCTTTCCCAAAGTCGATCACACAGGCTCGCAACATATCTTCCAAGGTTTAGATAGTCCTCTCACTTTGTCCGTCGGTCTGTGGATGGTAGGCTGTACTCATGTCCAGCCTAGTTCCTAGGGAACTTTGTAGCGACTGCCAGAACCTCGAAGTGAACCTACTATCTCTGTCCGAGATAATGGATATGGGAACACCGTGCAGTCGTATAATCTCCCGTATGTAAGTTCTTGTAAGCTTCTCCATCTTGTCTGTTTCTTTGATAGGCAGGAAGTGTGCGAACTTGGTCAATCTGTTGACGATGACCCATATGGTATCAAGTCCACCTGTTGTCTTGGGCAACTTGGTTATTAAGTCCATAGTGATCCGCTCCCACTTCCATTCCAGTATCCCCGGTTGTTGTAGTAGACCGGAGGGTTTCTGGTATTCAACCTTAACCTTGGCGCAAGTAAGGCATTTACTCACAAAGGTAGCAATCTCTGCTTTCATGTTAGGCCACCAGTATAGCTTTTTAAGATCCAGATACATCTTATCTGAACCCGGGTGGACGGAATAACGAGTGTTGTGCGCCTCTGTCATGACCAAGTCTCTGAAACCACCGTGTTTCGGTGTCCAGATCCGATCCATGAGGTATAAGGCTCCGCCACCCTTGACTTCCAAGTTCTTATCCATCCCTCTCAGGGATTCACTCGCCACATTTTTAGGCTTCAAAGCGTCGAGCTGAGCCTCTTTAATTTGCGTGGACAAGTGTGAATGGATAGTCATGGTCAATGATTTGACCCTACAACCAGAGTATTCTTTCCGAATCAGGGCGTCAGCTACTACGTTGGCTTTACCCGGATGATAACGAATTTCGCATTCGTAATCACTGAGTAGCTCGACCCACCTTCGTTGTCTCATGTTGAGCTCCTTGTGGTCGAATATATGTTGTAGGCTTTTGTGGTCTGTAAAGATAGTGCTTTTTGTACCATACAGGTAGTGTCTCCAGATCTTCAGATCAAACACAACTGCTCCCAGCTCAAGATCGTGAGTGGTGTAGTTGACCTCGTGTGTCTTTAGCTGTCTCGAGGCGTAGGCGATGACCTTACCTTGCTGCATCAGAACACATCCGAGCCCTTGATTTGACGCATCGCAATAGACAACGAAGTCTTCGATCCCTTCGGGGAGGGATAGTATTGGTGCGGTGCACAAGGCTCGTTTGAGCGTTTGGAACGCTCTCTCCTGCTTCTCTTCCCAGTCAAAGGCCACACCCTTCTGGGCCAGTGTTGTAAGAGGTTTCGCAATGCGGGAGAAGTTCTGAATGAACCTACGATAGTAGCCAGCGAGGCCTAGAAATTGACGAATTTTTGTAGGCGTCTTCGGTGCTGACCAGCTCTCAATGGCTTTGATTTTGGAAGGGTCCACGTGTATTCCCTCTTCGCTAACCACGTGCCCTAAGAATTCGACTCTTCGGATCCAAAATTCGCATTTCGAGAACTTCGCATAGAGCTTCTCCGAACGTAGTGTTTCTAATACCTGTCGCAGATGTCGACCATGCTCCTCCTTACTACGAGAATAGATAAGTATGTCATCGATGAAGACGATGACAAACTGATCCAAGTAAGGACGACACACCCTATTCATTAAATCCATGAATACTGCGGGCGCGTTTGTTAATCCGAACGGCATCACTACGAATTCGTAGTGCCCATAACGAGTTTGGAAGGCTGTCTTCGGAACATCCTCCCCTAGCACTCGTAGTTGGTGATATCCGGACCTTAAGTTGATTTTTGAAAAGAAGTTCGCCCCTTGAAGTTGGTCAAATAAATCGTCAATACGAGGCAGAGGGTAACGATTTTTTGACGGTCAGTTTGTTGAGCTCCCTGTAGTCGATGCACATACGAAACGATCCGTCTTTCTTCTTGACGAATAAGACTGGGGCTCCCCAGGGTGAGAAGCTTGGTCTTATAAAGCCCTTGTTGAGCAGTTCGTTAAGTTGACAGGACAGTTCTTGCATCTCTGCAGGTGCTAGACGATAGGGCGATTTCGCTACGGGGGTAGCCCCTGGAACTAAGTCGATTCTGAACTCGACTAGACGTTGCGGAGGTAATCCTGGGAGTTCTTCCAGAAAGATGTTGGGAAAGTCGCGTACTACTGGAATGTTCTTAATGTCTTTCGTTTCTTGGCTCACATCGACCACATGAGCAAGGAATGCGCGACATTCCTTTCGCAAGAATTTCTGGGCTTGAATGCTCGAGATGATACGAAGGTTCGTGTCGGGTTTGTCGGCATAAACTACTAGAGTTTCGCCAGACGGCAGATTAAGGCGAACAGCCTTTTCATAACACATGATGTCGGCACGACGAAGACTCAACCAATCCATGTCGATCATGACGTCGAAACTTTTAACTGAGACCGGCATGAGGTCGATCGAAAATGAATGGCTATCTAGTGTTAGGGTACACCCTATGTATATACTGCTAGTGCTCTCCATCTTTCCATTAGCCATTTCTACAGTGAATGGTTCTTTAAGTGTTCGTGATTTTTGCTTAATTAAATGAGCAAATTTTTGGTTCACGAAACTCCTCTCTGCTCCACTATCAAACAGAATGCATGTATAAGAGTTATCGATGAGAAACGTACCTGTGACCACTGTGGGGTCGGCAACCGCTTCCTCGTGGCCTATGGCCAGAACTCTTCCCACTCTACCGGCATTCCCTGCCTTTGGGCGGTCCCTCTTGTAGTAGCCCACCTCGCCACAACCGTAGCAAGCTTGGCCCATACCAGCGTCGGGGACTTAGTTGAGTGGCCTCGCCGGTGCATTGCAGAAACAGGTGGTGTGCCCCTTCCTGTTGCAGTTCGAACACTGCATTTCCCGGCAGGCTCCTGTGTGGTGGAAGTTGCATTTGTTGCACTTAGGCAAACTTCCAGCGTACTGCTTTACCGGAGCAGCAGCGCCAGGTGCTATCGCAGCATGAACTGCCACGATCTGCTGCTTTTTGGCAGCCTTCTTCTTCTTCTTCTTGTCATCCCATAACTTCCGCTTGGAATCAGCGGTTTTGGAAGGTTCTGAGATGGCCAGGGTTGTTGTTGCGGCCGGGGTACGAACCCCATGGTCTATAAGCCGATGTGCCAATCGCTTGCCACTATCGAATGTAGTGGGGTTTGAGGCCAAAACATTTCCCTGGAATGGAGGCACCAGCCCCCATATGTATCTTTCTATCTTCTTTCCCTCTGTATGAACCATGTTGGGACAGAGGGCCACCAGCTCATAGAACCTGGCGGTGTAGGAGACTATGTCGGAGCCCTTCATGGTTAGGCTCCACAGTTCCTCCTCCAGTTTTTGGATTTCGGCCTTCGGGCAGTACTCTTCGATCATTAGCTCTCTCAGAGCTTCCCAGCCCATAGCATTAGCCACTACAAGAGATAGTGACTTGACATGGCTATTCCACCATGTCAGGGCTTTTTCCTCAAAGGTGCAAGCAGCGAACTTGACCTTGCTCCCTTCTGGACAAGAGCAGATTTCGAAAACCGATTCGGTCTTCTCGAACCATTGCGAGAGGGCAATGACTCCGCCAGTCCCTCTAAAGGACTTGGGCTTGCAGTTAGTGAAGTCCTTATAGGAGCACTCTCTCAAGCGCACAGGAGCTTCACCATGAGTAGATTGAACAGGGGTTCCTCCTCTAGTGGAACCAGAAGAGTGATATTGAGCCATGGTTGTAGCCACAGCCGCAGCTACTGCAACATTTAGAGCTGCCGTATCGATTTGAGGAGCAGGTGGTGTTGCAGTTATCGGAGGCTCGCGTCTCATTGATCGACGTGGAGGCATCTTTCAACTATAAGTTTAGAAAGATGAAGATATTGATAAGAATTTAATAAGGAGAATTTGATGAGAATGCCTCATGGACTAACTCTCCATAGTCCAACAGCACAATTGAACAACACGATTGAATGAAGATTCTAGTACTAACAGATGATAGCATTTGGATAATAATTTCCATGAGATTAGATATCTGTCGATAATACTGGTATTACAGATGTAACAAGTTCGGGAAAAATGACCTAGAAGTAGGTCTTACATCAAACCAAGATGGGAAAATTTTGACAGAACTACGACCTAATCAAGACCTAACAGGTCCTAGTTTGAACAAGGATAGGAAATTAGACTAGAGTTTTTACATAAACTAAGTTATATCCAAAAGAGAAGTCGAGGAGACTCTAGCGGCGACGAGAACTACTAGAGTGAGTTCTTGTTTCAGGTAGACGGCGCTCTATGTCTCGCATTGACTGTCTAGTCCGAAGTTCCCTAACTTCAGCTTGGGATGCAGTTAGCTGTTGCTGCAAAGTCCTATTGGTTATCCTAGCCCTTTCCATAGCTACCTCGAGTTGGCGAATGTGGACTGTGTTAAAGCCAGAGTTGGCGTCAATCTCCAACACTCGGTCGATAGTTGCTCGACCTTGCTCGGTGTTCCGAGAAATCCTACGGACCATGATGGGCAGGACGTGATCAGCTGAACCTCCCTCGGTGAGGTTGTAAAAGCTTCTGTCCCCATTGTAGAGAATGGGTTGACCCTATTCCTGACTCCATTTGTTTAAGTTTGTGGCCCACAGAGGTGTGGGTCCTTGAAATGCTGGACGGGGGTTTGGGTTTGGGTTTGGGTTTGGGTCTTGAGCAGCCAGGGGTAGGTTGTTGACTTCAGGTTCTGAGTCAGAACTATCAGAAAAGCCTTCAGCAAGGTGATCATCCAAAGGGATTGGATGATCATCTTCTGGCTCTTCTCCAAGCCATCCAGCATTGCCGTGGTTGGGATAGTACGGGTCTCCGGGAAGATGGAATCCAGCCATGATATCTATGCGAGAAAAGGGGTATAAGAAATAACTAAATAGACGTACTAATTAGATAATTATAAGATGATCTTTATCAGTTACTTCAACATTTGCGTAGTGCATACTAGTCATATGTAACCAAGACAGGATAGACCTTCGAATAAGTGACCCTAACTCTAAGCCCACAACCAAACAAGGAACAGGAAGTAAAGCAAAGATCACAGATTCTAAGTCTATGACATCCTAGTTACATATAACCTTAGTGTATCCACTCTGCAACTATTGACATACTAATAAAGACGTTTAGTTCTCAGATAAGTAATTATAGTAACACAAAATACTCCTATAGTATTTTAAGTTTATGTTATGTTCTAATGTTCTCATTGTAGTAGTGTTGGTAAGTTTTTAGACTTGTTGCAACCTCACAACCACCCTTAGGCACATGCTAGTCACTCCTCGGATAATATAGTTGATCAGGCTATATCTTCCCAGGGTTGACTATATGTCTCTAAGTCTAATTGTGTTGCCCAACAATCATAATACTTTTGTTCTGTCCTAGTGACACTGATTTTAGTATGAATGCAGGTATGTATACTTGGTTAAATATTTTATTATTTAAAAGTATAAACTCTTTATCAGAGTATTTTAATCTCGTTGTGTTTATAGTTCGTATATCTTTTATGGGTTGATATACTTGATTCACTATAAACAATGCTCTGATACCAATCTGTCACACCCCAAAACCGGAACGGCGGAAACGTTCGGGGGTGGAGGACGTCATGTACAGTATCACAACAATGCATAGTAGTAAACAAGCAACAACATCATCCATTGCATTAATAATAATATAATTTAATACAAGTGTGTTCTGTCAAGTTAAATAGACACCAAAAATATGAATCAAAATAAAAGATGAGTCTTGAACGAGCTCCATCTTCTCAAAACCTGGCACCGGTACCTGTCTACTGGTGACCTGAGAATACAAGTTATTTTGAAAGAGTTTATCAGCTTTAAAGCTTGTGAGTTCATAAGCAGTTTAGTGTCATTGTCTGTATGAAAGAGTTTGTAAGTATGTGATGTATAAGTTTGTAAAAGTTTGTAATTGTTTGAACTCTCCTAGAAAACCCTATGTTTCCTACTAAAAGTAGCCTTCTACCAAGGCATCGAGTGGTTGTGTGTGTGTCTCTTGTAAGAGTATGCAATTTCCCAAATCTGACTATCATTAACCAAAAATATAGTTTTTACATTACTGTTCATTGTGTGAAGATCACAAAGTGAATGCAATGGGAAATAAAATAGTACTGTAGTGTTGTATTAAGTAACTACTGCTGTACTAACTACTTTAAACCAATTGTTATTTAAAGTACCATGTGATCGGCCTGTACCATACTACCGACTATAAACACGACGATGTAAGACGTCGGAAGAAATGATGTTTGGCACCCGTAGACTTGCAAGTCCCACTGTAGCGAGCAGCAAGGTTTAGGATAGTCAATCCAATATAGATCTATACACAAACTCAACGCTCTCCACCTAAGGAGATTCTGGATACAAAACGAGCCATGACAGGTGATGACATGCCCCGTTACGTGGCTCACATAAATGTTGTAATGTTCTTGTATATGTATTGTATGTACTAGTTGTATTGTATGTTCTCTCTCTGTCTAGTATGTATGTATGTTCTCTCTGTTTCTCATAATAGTATGTTCTCTCTGTATGTTATCGTTTGTTTCTCATCATAGTATTCTCTATCTGTATGTATTGACTCATGTATGAACTGACTCATTGTGTGTTCCACAGTCCACAACCAAACAAGGAACAGGAAGCAAGGTGAGCTATCAGTCCTAAGTCCTTTCAATCCCAGTTATATAACTATATCTATATAGATATACATTTAACAAAGTATAAGTTTAAAAGAGTTTAATAAAAGTATTTGACATGTAAAAGAGTTTGTAAACAGTTGGAAGTAGTTTGTTTGATAACACAGTTTGAAAAGTAAGAAATCCACTTGTTTGGTAGTTATTAATCACATGTGATTGATATAATAACTATAATAGTTCAACTTGTATTCCCCCCATAAAAGCATTTCAAATCAATTAAAAGGTTGATTAAGGGGTATGAACTCACCTGTAGTGAGTGGTTTGGATGAAAGTACCGGATAGGATGCTAAGTGTCAAGTGAAGACTTGAGCACACACGCGGATCTTATTTAACATATAATGATACATATATGAATATAATTAGTGCTTATAACAACTAATTATTGACTTGGAACCACCTTAGGGACTAGTAAACACTTATTTTGAAGTGTTACAACCATATATGATTGTATATAAGGGGTATATGGCTAAACAAGGGAGTATATGGTCAAAATGCACAATATTTGTGTGTGTGCGGCCAAGGTGTGTGTGCGGCCGCACACTCCCTATGAAATGTGCCAAAACGTATTTTAAGGCTTTAGGACTCATCTAGGAAGGTTTCTTACTTCATGCTTTAGCCTTATATGGAGTTCATTGCCATTTTTGGACCTAAAAAGGGTGTGTGCGGCTACACATGGTGTGTGCGGCCGCACACCCTTTATGAAGATGATAAAATCGTGTTTTTCTAGTATATCATCAAGTGTTCTTAGCATATAACAAGTTATGATAAGTATATACACGTTATAAAGGCTTGAAAGGGTGATTAAGGTCCAAAACTAGTGTGTGTTCTTGGTGTTCTTGGTTAAAATGGATGTTTTCATGGATCAAAGCAAAGGGTTTTGCTAGTTAGGGTCGTGTATCAACAAATCAAAAGAAAGGATTTCTTACTTTTATGAAGATCAAGATGAAGATTTGGATGATACTTGAGAGGATTTCGAGTTCTAGTCTTGAAGAAGTGAAAAAGTGTTCAAAAATGACAAGTGTTGAATATATATGGGAGAGTGTGCGGTTGGGATGGGTGTGTGGCCGTACACACAAGTGTGTGGCCATACACACAAGTGTGTGGCCGCACACTCCATATGTTGGAGTGTTTGACCCGATTTTGCTTGATATGCATCTAGTTTTCCCATTTCTAGGCCCCTATCTTGATGGTACTAGGTTTAGAACATTCAAATAGACTCTAAACAGTGCTGAAGGATAGTAAAAACAAGTCTGGCCTTCATTGATTTGAATAAGTGTATAAGATAAAAATTTCGGATTGTCACATGTATGGGGAAGGAAGATAATAGCATTTCGATGTATAAAACAGTTTGTTCGTGTATTGACAGAGCGGTGTTGACTCAATTGCATGACTCACAAAGTTTTTTCCACTAATATAAAAAATAAATAAATAAAACATATACACAACGAACTTGATCACATATTTGTGTGCCCTTCTTCAAATTTGGCATGCAGAGATCACCCGACTTCATTGCTATTTTTTTATAACCAACCGATTGAAAATGAGAAAGGAATGGAAATACATTTTAGGTTTAATCCAACGTTGGTTAATAATTTTTAATATAATTCAAAGTTAGAAAGAGAATCATATATTCAGGTTTAATCTAAAATAACATCCTAACACGTTGTAAATTTATTGAAAAAAGAAATTAATTTGTTTGTAAACATTTTAAAATAGACCATGGCTGATCCGGTCCAACAAATATGGAGTCATTTTAGATAATCATATGTTAGACCGAAATTAAAATATAAGATTCTATAGCATAAACAAATAAAAAATTAAGATAAAATAGTTTAATCAGTTTACCATAAAATAATCAATGATGGTCACATTGCACATAATAATTTCTATTTTAGAATATATGATTAATGATAATGATTCGGTTTTTACACACGATCAATTGTATGTTGCCTTATCTAGCTTTAAAAATAGCGAATGATTAAAATTGTTAATTTTAGATAAGGATGAGACACTTATAAATAAAACATGTAATGTTGTATATGAAGAAGTTTTCAGTAATTTCTAATTAGTTTGTAGAATATTATTTCTTATAACATATTTTAATATTATTTGTAAGAAAACTTTATTGTTAATTTTCATTTGTAATTTGATATATTTTTTCATATATGTTTATTTCAACAACATAATTTTATGATTTGCCATATATCCCTTTTAATTTATTTCACTTGTGGTTGTTTTATTTTTTTTAATCAGTTTAACATTTCATTATACATTATCATTTTTTTTCATTGATTCACAAATAAAAAATGTCTTATATATCTTGACAATAATTTCAGATATTTATTTGAATCAACGATTATAATTTTACATAAATATAAAAACATAAATCTCTTAATTATTAATTTATTGAAAATAACTAATTAATAATTATGAGCTTTTACTATAAAAAAATTATTTATTTTTGTAACCGTGGTTCCCACAGGCTATAACCTAATATATATATATATATATATATATATATATATATATATATATATATATATATATATATATATATATATAGGGAAGGGTTATTTGGAAAACAAAAAAACCCTAAAAATCATTCAAATGCATAAAAAATACTTAGAGATTACAGAACTTTTTTTTTAATTTTTTTATAAAAATATTACAGGTTTTTTAATAAATTCGCTGAAAAAAAAAATCAAATTTTTTTTTTTTTAAATTTAAAAAAAAATTCAAAAAAAAATCAGCGAATTTAATTAAAAACATGCGATTTTTTCATAAAAAAATTTAAAAAAAAGTTTTGTGATCTTAAAAAAAGTTTTGTGATCTCTAAAGGTTGAGAACCCTAAGAACCTTTATAAGTTATTATTAAATTTTTATTAATGTATATTTAACATTTCTACAGTATACTATTACAAAACTTATAAAAAATGTATTTTGGTCTATCAATAGAAAAATAAAAAGAAATGTATGATTGTAAATAAAATAAAACTAAAACCCACTTTCATATTTTATCAGCTGTACAGAATACACACACTGATTATATTATCTCTTATCTCAAATGTTCTAATTCTCAAACCAAATATCTCAAATGCTCTAATTCTCCAATCAAACTTAAGAACATGCTAACATTACCACTAGTTGCCACAAACCACCACCCGAATTGCCGCTGCCTCCTACCTCTGGCAAATTGTTGCCGCCTCTTACCACCAGAAAATCATCACCATCAGATCAACAGCCTCCGAAACCAGATCTACAATTTCATATCAACAACCTACCGTCTACAATGTCGTAGACCGCTGTCGCTTTTGATCGTCGTCACTGGATCTACTCCACCACCTCCTCTTCTTCTGACACGCGAGGACAGCTACGAGCTCCGATGAGTGGCGAGATCTGCATTTTTTGCCACCATCGGTGTTCCGATCTGCATTGTTCGTCGCCTACCGCTACCGACCTATGTGCAATGCTAAACATGAGTATCATGAGATCACAAATTTGAGTTCTAGATCAAATTTCTGATTGCATATCATTAAGGCCTCGTGATTCAGATCTACCACTTCCTCTTCCTCTGACCGGCGACGCCATCTACGAGCTCCGATGAGCGGCGGGATCTGCATTTTCCGTTACCATTGTTGTTCCGATCTACAATGTCCGTCGGCCATCGATGCCGACCTATGTGCGAAATGTTGGGTACAAAGTTATCCATGTATGACTTTGTAAATGGTTTGACTTTTGTAGACCCACTTGTATGTGGTAAAGTAGCCTTCTGACATGAGAGATAGAGAGAGACAGAGACATATAAACACCTCTATATAAGGTGGGTTCAAACCACTTGGTGTGCTTGAGAGATGCAATATTGAGAGTGTTAGTGTGTGTTAATTATGTAGATTTAGATCTAGATCCTTTTTGGTAACACCTTTCATAATCTAATGCATCTCTTAAACATCGAAATCACCGTGTTCTTTGTGTGTTCTTTAATTCCACATGCCAAACTAATGTTTATAATTCACATCAATTGGTATCAGAGCGGGTCTTCGAAGATCAAAGCGATTTTTGAAGAAACGGTTCTCGGTTTGGCTACATTCAACACAACTGGAGCATGCATGGTAAGTCTCTCTATGATCTCTCTAAATCTCATTGATTCATGCGTTGCGTTCTTGAAATTTTTGATCATTTTGACTCATTGGATCAAATTTTTTTTTAAAAACCCACTTGTTATGATCCAATAATTTCTTTTATTGATCAAATTCGATCCAATCTCATATTCGTGTGTTCGATTTGACTCTCAAATTGAAATTGTTTACTTAAATCAAGATTTTGTCCAAAATTCATTTTGATTCACTTTTAAGATTCTAATTACCATCCTCGAATCCATTATTGGCCCATTATTCATTGTGATTCACTTTCGAATTTGTTACTATTCATTAAATTGTTTGATGAGCCCAACATTTCAATTCAAAGTACTGTTCATCGATCCAACTTTCAAGCCCAAGTTTTAATCCTTATCTGATCAAGCCCAAGTTTTTATCGATTCAGATGTGAATCGGAGTTTAATATTGATATGTGGCTGATTTCATGAGTTTAATTGATCAACGATTGAATCGAAGTGTTGACTAAAAAAAAAAATTCAAACTCGACTTTTGTTTGTGAGATTGTGACTGAATTGATACACGATTCAAGTTGTTTGAAGTTGGAGTCACATTTACTTGTTTGAAATTGAAATCGCAGTCAATTATTGTTGTTGTTGCTGGCATAGAAATCGATTTCAACAGAAATTATTGATGTTGTTTTGATTTTTCTGTTCGCATTTTAGAGTCGAGATTTGTTATATCGACAATATCTTCTTTGAAATCGAATATTTTTGGATGAAGGGTCGACGGTTTTGGTTTCGACTGTTGATGCTTAATTCATTAGAGTTGAAAGACGCTAAGGGGTGTTTGGAAAACTTTTTAAGGTTAAAAGTTCTTTTTGTAAAAGGATTTTTTGGCTACTGACTTTTTCCAAAAGAAAATTTTTAAAAAGTGTTTGTATTTAAAAGTTAACTTTTCAAGTTAAAAAGTCACAAAAAGATAGGATTTTGAGACTTTTGAAACACTCTTTTTTCCTTCTATACAAAAAGTCATTTTAAAATATCTTTTTCAATACTCAAACATCTTTTGTATCTTTTTTAACTTTTCGGAAAAGTTAAAAGCCAAAAGTTATTTTAAAAGCAATCCCAAACACCCTCTAAATCGAATATTTTTGGATTTATGGATGTCGAGATTAGATGTTGCTTGAAGACAAATTTTGTTACAAGACTGATTTCAATGGTCAAAGTCTTTAGCTTGACATCGAACTCAACTTATATTTCTTCTGTTCATATTGAGAGATCGATTTATGATGAACGTTCGTTTTAGGTTGATGGTCAACAAGCCTTCGATGTGTGGATAACTGGATTTTCGATTTGCATGGGATAATTGTACTTGGAGTCGAATGAATTGGGGATGAACAGGGTCCTTGGATCCTTCGCATAGAACATATTTAAATTTGGGTTGTTAATCAGTTAATGATCTAGGTGTTTGGAATCGCGTATCTGATTTTGAAGATTTGGAGTAGATGGTATTTCGAAGGATGATTTGGTTAATGTCGACGTTTGATAACGAACTGGAACTTGGACTTGATAATCAAAGCCTTTGGGTTGATGAAGTTTCAAAGGCTTGATGTCTAAAAGCGAAAGTTTTGGTTATCGGGTATCGACTAACGAAGATTTTGAAGGTCAATATTCGAAGATTTTGGTTTGCTAAGTTTAGAAGGTTGTGACTTTAAGAATCGGAAAGAAGATTTTGTATCGATGCGACTCGAACTAGCGAATTGAAGAAGATAATGGAATGTTTCTAGATTGATCATTTATCTTTCGAAGGTTTGACAGTTTGTACCCACCTTCGAAATAAGGATTAATTTTTGACATTTTGGAAGAAAAATGCATAGTTTTGAAATTGGTCCTTAAAGTTTCGACAACTTGACAGTGTGTAACAACTTTCGAAATAAGGAATAATTTTCGAAAGTTTGAAAATTTGTGCAGCTGTTTCGAAGTTGTTCCTGAAGTTTCGAAGATTTGGTAGAATTCACCCAACTTCAACATTGGGCTGAAATTTTTGAGAAATGGGATAATTTTCGAAACAGACCCTGCAGTTAATGCGCTTTTTATCCAGTTTCGCAAATGGGGGAGAGTTTCACATTTTTGGCTGTTTTGGGCGCATTGGGTCACTGCAGAATTTTGAAATTGACAATTTCTACCAAATTTGTGAAATTTTGTCAAAGACGGTCCGTGAAGGAATTTGAAAATTGAAGATTTTTTGGATTTTCCGGATTGAAGCAAAATGTTTATGCCATGTGTTAAGGGGGGGGGGGGGGTTGGATAAAAGAATTCCCAATTGGGCGCTTTCTCATTCCCTTTTTGGTTTTATAATCATTTTTCGATTATAAAAAGGGGGAGAAATTTAGATATGGAAATTTGAAAGTTGAATTTTTCATATTACGTGGACTTGAAGACCGAAGTGACCTCAAGTATTTGAAGTTTATGAAATGATTCGATTGGAGATTCGGAAGTGATTTCGGTTCATGATTGGTTTGGACTTATTGAAGATTTTTGAGGTGTGCTTTTTATGCTCAACTTTAGGGTGATTATTTGGAGATTGAGAAACTCCTAATTATCCGTTGATGTTCGGTTTGTATGGTCTCACATTCTAGAACCCGGATTGAAAATCATTGAAGAATTGAATATTTGAAGTGCACTTCTATATGTGTCACGTTTGAGGCTCGGTTCGTTAAGTTGCTCGATTTTAGAAAATTTGAAGCGGTTCATTCATTCCTAACTTTGAGGGGGAGAATGTTGGGTACAAAGTTATCCATGTATGACTTTGTAAATGGTTTGACTTTTGTAGACCCACTTGCATGTGGTAAAGTAGCCTTGTGACATGAGCGATAGAGAGAGAGACATGTAAACACCTCTATATAAGGTGGGTTCAAACCACTTGTAGAGGTGTGCTTGAGAGATGTAACATTGAGAGTGTTAATGTGTTAATTATGTAGATTTAGATGTAGATCCTTTTTTGTAACACCTTTCATAATCTAATGCATCTCTTAAACACCGAAATCACTGTGTTCTTTGTGTGTTCTTTAATTCCGCATACCAAACCAATGTTCATAATTCACATTACAAATGCTAAACATAAGTATCATGAGATCAGATATTTGAGTTCTAGATCGAGTTTCTGATGGAATATCGTTAAGGTCTCGTGATTCATTGTTGAGGTTTTCTGGCAAGGTTTAAGTTCGACGAGAATGAGAACAAAGGTGGGGATGTAATGAAGTCGTCGGAAGTGTATAAGTAGTTGGAAACGGGCGGAAAGGAGGTAACATCTTAAACCTATTGCTGACTTAAATTTAGGTCACGTATTATGTTCTATAATGGGCTAAACTTAATGTGTTTATTGGTGGGCTCAATTTTAATGGTTAGGCCTAGGCTAATAAAAGTAAATAAAACCAATTTAAAAAAATCATGGAGTCACCTTACGTATGCATTTTGTAGGTGTATTATTCATTTAAGCGTTATGGTTAATTAATTAAAAAAGAAATAAGTGACATTATTCGAATAATTTGGATTCATCCTCTAAGATAAATTAGTTAATAAAGATTACAATAAATTTTATTTTATTGACCAAGTAATTATATCTAAACTTAGTTTCGAATTAATTTTAATCACGACATTGATTAAGTAATTATATCTAAACTTAGTTTCATGCATATATCTGAAGATATAATAGTGGTATCGGTGGCCGATGGTAGTTCCACCACCTTAGATACGTTCCAACACCGTCACCTCCTCCATCTCTTTCTCTCTGACCTCCAGTGAAACACATCAGGTATGTCGATTATTTATTTATTTATTTTTCTCCTTCTGTTAAGCTGTGAATTTAATTTTTTAATCTCTCATTTATTGTTTATTTTTGTTAGTCATAGTTTTTCTGCTGTTAAGTTGTGGATCCATGCTTTTTTTCTTATTTGTTATAACATCTGCATCAAATTATTATTCATAGTTTATGTTTTATGGTTGTTAAACTGTGAATTAAAAATTAGAATATGTGTTATTATATTAATGTTTTCTCGAATAATGTGATTTTTTTAAGCTGTCAATTATGATTTTTAATGTTTCAACTATTGTTCAGTTATGTTAAAGTTAGTTTTAACTGTGAATGAGTGAATTGATATGGTTTTAAGTAGTGAATACTATGAAAGAGAATCCTAAACTATTTTTTAAACTGTGAATGAGTCCTAGGATGCTCTATTAAACTGTGAATTTGTTTGGTGCACACAAGTTATTTGATGAAATGCCTCAACAAAATCGATTATGTTTTTAAGTTGTAATAATTCGTGAATGAGAGATCTAAACTACTTTATTAAATTGTGAATTAAAGTCTTGAAATGTAAGTTTTAACTTGAGAATATGATTGTGAAGTATAATTTTTTCGTATTAAAAATTGAAATTATCATATTAAGCTGTGATTTTTTATATTAAACCATGATTTGATTGTATTAAGTTGTGAATTAACTGTATTAAGCTATGAATTGACTGTATTAAGTTGTGAATTAACTGTATTAAGTTGTGAAATGATTGTATTAAGCTATGAATTTTTAATAATTCCTTGTAGCCTTCTAAAATATGAGATAAAAGTACCATTATATACATATCTCATTTAATCTAATTTTGAATAAAGCATTTAAAATTTAAGTTGTGAAGATTTTTGTAAATAAATTTTGAAAGAAGCACTATCCTATAGATCTAAAAGTATATATGTATGTTTTAAGTTGAGAACATGGTTGTGAATGTATAATTTTTGTGCATTAAACTGTTAATTTTTTATTCTAAGCTGTGAATTTTGTGTACTAAACTGTGAATTGATTTTATTAAGCAGTGAATTTTTAATGAATTATGTGTTAAAATATGATTGATTTATTTATGATATTTGCTTTAATTTGTTTGTGAATAAAATTTCTTTTTGTGTTGTAGAAATATGGAAGACTATATTAGTTTTTATAATTATTTTGCATTAAATTCAAGATGAGTGAATTAGTAGGTTTTATTAGATTGTGATTGTAGTATTTAAGTTGTTAATGCATGAATTTATTTACAGATCTTATTTGGAAGAAATGATAGTTACAATGTTGCTATAGGTGTTTGGTGGCAGCATGTGGTGGTAGTGGTGGTAGAGTTTGTGTTTTTTACTTCTTTGAATTAGTTAATTATTGTAAAATAGTTTGTATTAAGTTGTGAAGTTTTTGCACTAAATTGTATATGGACTGTATAAATTTGTATTTTATAAAATATAAGAGCATATATGAATGAAAATATTAGACAACAAAAATTACAATTTTGCCCTTTTCGTACCAAAAGGACAACAAAAATAAAGAATTTTAACATGTTTTATAAGAGTATCATGTAAATATTTACTAATTAATAGGAGTTCTTAGGGTTCTTAATCTTTTATGGTTCTCATTTGAATCACTCCCTATATATATATATATATATATATATATATATATATATATATATATATATATATATATATATATAGAGAGAGAGAGAGAGAGAGAGAGAGAGAGAGAGATGGAAGGAGCTTATAGGAGGGACACATGGCGCTTTAGAGAGGTTTTATTAGGAAGGAACATAATTGGTGTAACGGTGATTTCATAAATCATACCCTTTTGTTGTAACAGTTTTTTTTAAAACTCTTTTAACATAATGTTTAAATGAAAAACTTAAACTATCTATTATAATTGTATTCAATGTAATCAACATTACAATAATTATGATAAAAAATGGAAAAAAAAAATATTGTGCTTATTTCTTTAGACGTTGATTTATAAATCAATTAGGCATCTAGACATTGTACTTTCATTATGAAAATGAATTTACTCCATATTTTGAAGGTAAAGTTGGAAAAAAGTGGTTGGGTTTTGATTTGGATGTGAATTTGGGAAGGTAGTTAATTTTTACTTTTAAAGAACAATTACGAATTTTTATTTTGCATGGCTGTATTTTCACATTGTGTGCTAGAAGGTTCAAACATTTGTTACCGATGATTGTTTTTTTAATGGTTTGTTTGTTCTTCATTCATAAAATATTCAAAATTTATGAATTGGATTTTTTGTTATGGCATCATATTTTTTATGTTCGTCAGACACAAAGTTTATCTATGTTGTATGGTATCAGTTTGTATTTCCTATCATTTGTTTTTGTTTGTTATAAATTATAAAAAAAGGGCATGATTGTCCTTTTTGTTCATGTTCAGAAATAATCAGTTTTATTGCATTATTTATCATAATTGTTGTAATTGGTGATTACATTTAATACAATTTTAACAGAAAGTTTATGTTTTTCATTTTTTAGTGAAGTAACATTTATGACAATGTACTTTTTCCATTATTTCTTTTAAATAGAAAAGGACAATTATGCCCTTTTCTATTAACCTTGCACCCTCTCAGATTACAACGATAAGATCTTTTGTTTGACTTTGATTAGAAATTGGACGTTGGTTTATGTAATAAATCTTTTATTTTGACTATAATATATAAAAATAAAATGATAATATTTATATTAATTTAAACTATATTCACAATTTAATTATATTTCATGTTAATCTTGCCATTGAAGTTTGCAAATTACCAAGTTATCTTTTGAAAAGAACTGCCATGATTTCTTTTAAATAGAAAAGGACAATTCTACCCTTTTTTCATTAATCTTGCACCTTCTCAAATTACAATGACTTCAAATGAAAAAAAAAAATGAAAATACAACTTTGTAATATTGAAAAACGGAAATATGATGTTATAATACGCAAATAAATGAAAGTAAAAAGAAAAAACGCTTATCCAGACATCAGTTAATGAGTAAAATGAGACTTACATTGATGATTAGAACCGGGCGGTTGAGTTTATGTACTTTGTCATACTTTGTATCAAAAACAAAAGAAAAAAGGATGAACAAATTGAAGCTTGAATGAATTGGGGGACAAATAGTCGAAGTGAAAATTGTGAATTACCTTAAAAATCGAACCAAAATGTCATTTTAACATGACAGAGAACACGTATTCCTGAAATTATAGCACTATGTATAACAACAGCCTTCGATTTTTGTAGTCGAGAAGCCAGGTGTAACGTGAGCCCCCCTGCAAACCAATTTTCCATATAAGATCATGTCTTCTTGCTTGATTCCATAATATCTTTAAACAATTGTAAACAGCCTCTATGTCATAGTATGGATTGGTAGCAAGTTGAGCTCACTCTTTTTTTCTGCATATAAACTAATGCCAATAAAATATTCAAAGCACTCGACTTATATTCAAATGTGTAAAAAACCATCCACAGTAACATATAGGAAGAAAAAACCAAAACGAAAAGCATCTTGAATCTTGGCTTACCTTGCTAGTGGAGCTCCATATCCTGAATAATCGTAACTGCAATAGAAGCATTAACACAAAATGTTATATAATTAAAAGTACTAGCAATTACACATACAAATAGCAAACATAAAGCTATCCAAAGAAAAAAACCATAGTTTTGTTGGTCTTATTTTTGAAGTAATTAATCATTGGAATTTTTGTAAATTGACTAAACTGTGTTGTTATGGAGCAAATCTAAAGTGCCTAATTAACTTGTGGTCCATTAATCTTATGTAGCTTTATTTTTTTAATGTCTACGTTATTTTTTTTGCAACATATGTTTATATTCCCAAAACCAACAAGATAAAATTTGGATTATATTTGGACATTAAGTTTCTCAGTCAATTTGGATTATATTTGGACATAAAATTTGGATTATATTTGGACATTAAGTTTCTCAGTCAATTTCTCATATTTGAAGGACATTAAGTAAAATCAAATACTTATTTATTTGAAATGTATCAAAACAATACCTTGAACCAAAATCGCTTAATATTTAGCAATTTCGAATCCCAAAAATTCAAATTATAGTTGCTAAAAAATTTAAAAGTACCTAATTTCTTTCAAATTATAGTTGCATATTCAACAGGTAAAGTTATTGTATGTAAATTTTTATAAAGATCTTAAAATAATGAACAAAGAGGATCAACTCCTGGAGTAATTTGTTGAATCTTACCATCGTTATGCCCAAATCACTTTCAATTTAAAAAGTTTCGCCCTGATTTGTAATCAACTGTTCAAAAGGTGTTTAATGAATATATTTCAAAAATAATTCTTTGATTTCTCTGCTTTTGATATTTGATCAACGGATGCAGAGATTGAGTTTGCTTTGAAAAATAGAGAAGGAACAAGGGTTGGTGGTGGTGCCCGAAAAGTAAATTCGCCATACGTTTAAGGTGATAGGGTTAGGGCAACAAATTGGATTGTATAATTAATGTATGTGTTCGTGTGTTACACTGTAGCCGGAAGGTGTGTGTGTTTGGTGTAGGGGTGTCGAACGGGTAAAATTTTCGGGTTTCGGGTAGAACAGGTATTTCCTTAAGAAAATAATACCCGATACCCGACCTATATTGTAATTCGGGTTTTCGGGTTTCAGGTATTCGGGTTTGAGGTCGGGTCGGGTAATTATCGGGTATACCCGAAAATTTCTTAAATGACACTTATTGATAATTTTTTATTTTTTTATTTTTTTATTTGTACATGTTGGTTGGTTTAATAAAGAATCGTGTAGGAAAATACTTCATACAATTAACAAGTACATATATAATAACAATACAAATCATTATAATATGTTATGTACTTTTTTAATTCCATTCCGTGCGATAGTGAGAAACTGAGAATTGTGATGACGGTTCAGGACTTTAGCTTCAGCATCATATTCTCTTTGCAAGTTTGTGTCGACCGTCGAGCCGTCGTTCATAAGAAGAAAACGACGGGTTTTGTTTTATTTGAAGTGTGCGTACGTGACTGCATTGTATATTTGGTATTATTTAAAAAATGAATTCGGGTATTCGGGTATACCCGAAAATAAATATTCATACCTAAAACCCGACCTATATTATTATCGGGTTAACCTATTACCCGAATGTTCATACCCGTTACCCGTTCTACCCGACCCATTCTACCCGAATTCAGAACGGGTCGGGTGGGTAGAACGGGTTTCGGGTTTTTTCGACAGGCCTAGTTTGGTGGGTGGAGGGATTAATGTATGTATGAGACTTAAACTTATTATTATTTTATTTTATATTTTTAACTTTTAATACCATTAATATACAAATAAATTAATATTTGGTTTAATGTCAATATTGATTTTTTAACGGTCAAAAATAATTTTATATGAATTATAGAACCTACCAATCGTCTCTAACCCTACTTTGAAATTATTAATTTGATTTTTTAATTTTACTTTATTATTTTTTATTATTTATCAAAGAAGAACATTGATGCCACAGACGCAAAAGAGTGAAGAAAAAAATAAAAAGTTATACTTTGATAAAAGAAACCGTATCACGCCATCACCTCAACGTATACCTACTTGCTCCCAAGAATGAACTTGTCCAACAAATAAATGATCGTTTGCTAAAATTGTTTCCAGGAGAGCAAAAAGAATACTTAAGTTCAGATAGTCTCTACCAATATCAGTTTGTTCATGATCAGTTTGATGCAAATTTATACTTACCTGATGTTTTAAATGGTCTTAAAGTCTCTGCAAAACCATACGCTCATTTTAAAAGTTGGTGTTCCAGTTATGTTTTTGAGAAACATTGATAAGAAAAATGGCTTATGCAATGACACTAGACTACAAGTCAAATCATTGAGCAAACATGTTATTGATGCAGTTATCATATGTGGAAGTAATATTGGAAACCAGACTTTTATTCCAAAAATGTCTTTAACTCCTTCTAAAGACAAGATCCCATTAAAATTCCAAAAAAGACAATTTTCATTGGTTGTATGTTTTGCAATGACAATTAATAAGAGTTAAGGACAATCTTCATTGGTTGTATGTTTTGCAATGACAATTAATAAGAGTTAAGCCATATTATTATAGCAATTAATTCCAATTGATTATAACCGATTGTTTACTATTATTTATTTAAATGTGTTATTAATGTAATTTTGTTATTAAATAAATATGTTTTTGAATAATATAACAATTAATTTGAGTTAATTGTATTCGAATACTTAATTTAGTTATAATTGTTTAATGATATAATTTATAAAAAGATTGTAAGTATATGACTATGATTCAACTTTGACTTGTAATTTATAAAAATATAATTTATTCATTTTGATTATATATAACGGCATTTTGTTTGAATCAATATAAACTAAAATTTTATATAATGTTAGTTGTTTTACTTTAAAAAACTAAAGAATAGCTACTAAATCAAGAAGCATGAGAATGCGACTTTATTTTAAAAACTAAAGAATAGGTATTATAAAGGTGTGGAAATAGAATCTTTTAAAGTGCAATGTATCCTCAATATTCAAGTTGTTGAAAATTTCGTAAACTCCTCGTATATATGTTGATCTTTGAAGGCTTTTACCTATGTTTATGGCTTTTCGATGAGTGTTGGTGAATTCTAAAAATATCACGGGTCTTGGTGGTTTCTTTGTTGTTAGACTTATTAATGTTTAAGTATTTTCTTGGGGCTATGTTACTGTACTTTTAGGCGCTAGCATGGTGGCTTGAATTCATCATAAGTTTCTTCAATAGGTGGTGAGAGCTCCATCACTTTAACATGCACAAATTTTGTCCCATTTTGTTGCGTTTTGTTGAAAGGTATAAAGGTCATTATGATCAAGTAATGACTTTTGAATATAAATTATTCGTCAACCATATTGAATTACTTACTTATTCATCATTTTGTTCGTATATATTTCAAATTTTTACTTTAAAAAATGTTTGCTGTTACATATTGATATTAAAATTTTGTAATCAACTCGTATAGTACACGGGTCTTACACCTAGTAGAATAACAAATAAAACAACCAATGTTGTGTATAAAGAAATTTTTAGAAATTTATAAAAACTTTGTACAATTTTATTATTTATATCAATTTTTGTTTTTAGTTTATTTAAATTTTGATTCAATTCTACAAAAATGATATTTTTCTAACATATCTACAAATACAAATTGTCGATCGGATATTCAAACCACTATGCTTTCGTAATTTTAATGAATCATTATATCATTATGAAATTACTGATAAAAACATCTATATTTATTACTTATTAAAATTTTTATTATCATTGCTCATTTATTAAGAATTACTTTAAATAAAATTATTTTTAATTTTCTCATCTGTGGTGACCAGAGGTTATAACCTAGTGTGTGTGTGTGTGTGTGTGTGTGTGTGTGTGTATATATATATATATATATATATATATATATATATATATATATATATATATATATATATATATATATATGGGAAAAGAGAATATACCCTTAAGGGTATATAAGCTTAGGTACCCAAACTCACCATCGTATTATAATTGTCCAATGTTCTTATAATTCAACTTCTAATTTGATTTAGTTCCAAGATTTTCATAAATTTCACATTTATCTTCCTCTTACATAATTTTTATTTTCAACAATAATATATGTCACACCCCCGAACTGGGACAGCGGAAACGTCCGTGGGCGGGTGACTTCATCTTGTAATATCATAACAGTTAATTATAAATGAGACATAGCAACCAAACATCATACATTTCAGATACCAACATGCATTGTTTACAACTTTATGTTTGTTCATGAAATTACATCAAAAATTAACACAATGTATGATATTTCAAAAGTGAAGCAATTATCCAAAATCCATAGCTGCAAAACCTGCTTACTGAGTCCCTGAGAATACAAGTCGTTTTGAAAAGCTTCAACATAAAATGTTGGTGAGTTCATAAGCATATTTATAAGAAAACTTTGTAATAGTTTGTAAACTTCCAGAAAATCCAATATTTTCTGTATATAAAAGAGTTGTGAGTCTTGTTTCAAATCATGTATAATTGCATGCATGTTCTTTTGTTTCCTTGTTTGAAATTGTATACAGAGTGTTCTCAGAAAATCCTATATTTTCTATTATACGAAAACTTGTGGTTTTAAAACCCTAAGACCAGAGTGGTGAAATTTGTTTACAAAATAGATGAAACATAGTTGTGTATTTTATAAAACTAGTAGAGTGCATATTCTTTGTAAATTAAAATAATGCTGTTATTTTCTATGTGAGTCGCTATAACCAGACTAATATGACTAACGCGCCTGTCTTGACGTTCTTCAGGCGTCGGTTTCTAAAGATACTTGTCACCCTAGACTGGCATGTCTAGCTGTAGCGAACGGCGCAGGTGTGGGGGTGTCAACCCCGTATAGATCTATACACAATTACCTCGCTCTCCCTCCAGGAGACTCTGGTAACTACAGGACTTACGATGTACGCTAGGTAGGTACGGTGAAGGAGTGTCTCACAAGAACCTCAACAAGACTTATGCGAATTTATAGAATAATGTATATGATGTTCTTAAGGTAAGTTTATAACTGTGGTTTTATGACTCGTGTTTTACAGCTTTATGACATACAATTTAACACTAGTATTTTTAAAAGCTTTTTGATAGTCAGGTTATGACATGTGCATATTCCTGTCGTAAAAACTCTACATTGCTTACCGGTTATATTAAATTATTTATAACGATAATTATAAATGATTCCTAATATCTTGATAACCTTCATAGATGTAAAAATAAAGTATTACTTTCGGTTTTAAACCATAATATTAATAACTTTTACATATCTCGATTTTTCCACAATACATATAAAACTTAAATTTTTATTTTGTTTTATGTATTTATGCAACTTTAGTGGAAAAAGATGAATTGGCTCATTTTTACTACAATTGTCAAAAATAACTCATTTTTACTACAATTGTCAAAAGTAACCCATTGTTACCACAATTGTCATAAATGACCCATTTTTACCAAAATTGTCGTAAATGGCCCATTTTATCATAATTGTCATAAATGACCCATTTTTACCAAAATTGTCATAAATGAAACACTTTATCATAATTGTCATAAATAACCCCTTTTTACCAAAATTGACATAAATGACCCATTTTTGCCAAAATTATCACAAATAACCCATTTTTACAAATGTTGTGGTAATAATTTTTATATTCAAAAATTTACCATTTTAAGTGTAAATTACCATATTTTTTCATTTTTCAAGCTTTCATGACCAACAAATTTGTTCTAACATTTTCCTTGACATCATGGTGATTTTATCACACATCAAAGAAAACATTTTTAACATAACAACAAAACATGTGAGCTACACAAGATAACTTAGTTTCCAACAACTTGAGGCTTGTACAAATCTCGATTTCATGGATTTTTAGCATGGGATCACAACATTTCACACACATAAACATATAAAACATACACATGCAAGCAAATATACAAAGATTATACACAAGACTAGACCTGTATCCTCCCCTAAAAGAAGAAAAACTCAAAAATAAGTGGTATGAAGCTCACCTTGGGGCTTTTTTGGGTTGTAGAGGGAAGAAGATGAAGGATTTTCGAATCCTAGCTTGTGCCTTGAAGAGATTTCGAAATGATGGTTGTTCTAAGATCCTTATTCACGAAAACAAGAGAGTAAGGGGAAAGATCTTACATAACCTTGAAACAAAACAAGGGGGTTTAACTTATCAGTTACCAAGCTTATGATCTTTGAAGAAAACTCCTTGGAAGAACACATACACACAACCTACGAGTTTCTAAGAAAGAAGATGAGAAAGTTCTTGGGTGCTTGAGAGAGAAGATGAGATGAAAGTGTGAAGTTTGAAATGAATTGTGGAGAGAGAGGGAGGGTATCGGTCGATTAAGGGGGGGGGGGGGGAGGAGGGGTGAGTAGGGTTTGACTCTAGCTTGGGTGATGTGAAGCTGCTTAGTTGCATGAGGGTTAAGTCCATAGATGCATGATGTGTAAATGTAAGGTGTCACATTTAATAACCACCATTTCATTTCTTTTTTTTTTTTTTTGAAATTTCGATCGGACATTGGAGGGAAGAAGGGAAATGGGATTTGATTTTTCATGACTAGCCGAAAACACCTTAGGCCCATTATGGGTTTGCGGTTTATATGGGTTTTTGGGCTTGGTTCGGGCCCAAGAAGGATTTCGGTCCAATAATAGGCCCAAAAGAAATGGATTTGGCCAAATAAAGATTTTTGGTTTAGTGGGAGGGCCCAATAGAGATTTTTGGCCCATTAGGGCCTAAGGAATGGTTTTCAGCCCAATGAGATTCTATGTGAAAGCTTTCGGCCCAAAAGGGCCCATTGATACTAAAAATGAGGTTCTCGGCCCAATATAGGGCCCAATAAGAATTTTTGGTTCATTGGGGCCCAAATATAGGTTTTCGGCCTAATGAGATTCTAAGAATAAATTTCACTGCCCAATAAGGGCCAATAAGAGTTTTACGTCCCAAAACAATGTTAAATAAAAGTTGTCGGCCCATTCGAGCCCAAAAGAGAGTTTTCGGCCCAAAAGGACCAATTTGAGAGGTTATCGGCCCATTAGGGTCCAATAAGAGAGTCTTGGTCCAAATAGGGGCTTAGACCGAGAAAGCTTGGGCTAAGGCCCAAAGTTGAGTGGACTTAGCTTATTCAGTTAGGTTTTTGTTCTACATGAGGTGGTTTTGATTTGAATCACAATTCTTGGTTGTATAAACTTAAATTGTATTGAAGTTTGAATTATACTAAACTTTGTGTTACAAGGTTACACAGAGAAATTATCTTGTATAAGGACTAACCTCCTAACTCAAATTTGCTAGTTGTGACATCATCCCCCCGTTAGAGGGAATTTTGTCCCAAAATTCTTTCGAAAGAAATCCCTAAGAACTAGAGAAGGGATAGGGGTATTTCTGCATCATTTGATCCTCTCGTTCCCATGTGAATTCGGGTCCACGTTTGGCACTCCATCGAACCTTCAAAATCGGAATGTGTCACAACTAGCAATTGTGGGCTAGGAAATACTGTCTTATTGTAATCAACTATTGATGTATCTTGTAGCTTCAAGTCTAAGGTTATACATATTACTCATTCAAAAACAACTATTCAAATCAAGACTCACTCATGAAGCCCTAAACCTAATTCAATATACTACATTCACTCGACTTTGGGTCTGTAACCCTAACTTCCCGGTTCAAACCTACTATTGCACTAGGAATCATTTATTGGGCCTAATAGGCCAATAAACTCTCAACTTGATTATCTTGGGCTAAGAATCCTCATTTGGGCCCTAAATGGACCCACATTCATTAAACTATAACATTTTGGGCCATACAACTTTTATGGGGCTTATTGGACCTAAAATGTCTCATCTTGCTTTCATGGGCCTTATTGGGCCGTAAACAACTTCCTTGAACCTCAATGGGCCGAAACCCCATTCTTTTTGTCATTTTGGGTCGTAAACACCTATGTGGGACCACAAGGATCAAAACTCCCTAATGGGCCAAAGCAATAACAAGCCCAAGGCCCATATTTTCCTTTTTCCTCTCATTCTCGAAAAATATATATGTAAAAAAAAAGATTGTGGGAATGAACATCTTGACACCTCACCATTTCATGGTGAATATCCATGCATAATATCCCCCATATAACAATAAAGTCTCATGTTTCTAGGCAAGCCTTATCACTCTTCCCCCCCCCCCCTTTCCCCTTTTATTCTCTGCCAAGGAAAAAGCACCACCACCACCTTCATTTCACTCTTAAACTCACCCAAAAATCCTCTCTAGAACTCTCACGAAAATCCCATTTCCCTCTCCAAATTCGTGTGAGCTTGTGTGTAAGTCCAAGGATACTTCATCAAAATCCATCCATTCTTGATAAGCTACTTCTTATCAAGGTGTTTAACTTCATGTTCATGATAAACTTACTTCTCTTAACACTCCATTTCATGATCCATGTACCTTAGAACCCCATAAGTTCGAGATCTACTCAAGGGGAGCTTGCTAGGGCCGAAACCTCTCTCATTCCTTCACCAAAAACCGAATCCATCAACCCAAAGTGAGTTCATACCCCTATTTTCGGTTTTATATTGTTTTTAGGGGAGGATACAAGTTGCCTTGTGTTAGATCTATGTGTTTATGTATGTATATGTGTGTTTTATGTTATGTGATGTGATTTTTACTATGAAAACTTGTTGAAACATCACAAAACTCGAAAAATTCACTACACATGGTGATATTTGCAAACTAAAAGTATTACATATAACATACTATGAAGAGAAATGAGAAAACATGTTGAAGAACACTAGAAAACTAAATAAATTCGTGTAGAGGGCCATTTTAGACAAAACAAACAAAAAGGTGAGATTCCTATGTAACTTACGGTTGTGAGAGGACCAAAATGGATCATTTTTAAATAAAAATGAATTTTTATAAAGTTCATAGTTTAGAAAGGGCCAAAAGTGTAAATTTTCACAAAATGGGCCTCAAATTGAGCCTTCACGGTTTCATGGGCTATATTTGTAAACTTTTGACTTTTGTGGGTTAAAATTTCATTTTAAACAAATTTGAGCCAAAAATGTAAATTTTCGGTTAAATGGGCTGAAAATGTAAATTTTATTAAGCTTGGGCCGAAAAGGTTAAATTTCTATACATTGGGCCGCAAATAGCAATTTTCATCAAAATTGGGCCGAAAATGTTATTTTTAGCAAAAGTGGGCTAAAAATGTTATTTCATTTAAAATAAGTCCTTAATGTGAACTTTTGGTCTTAATGGACCTAAAGTGTCAATTTTTACCAAAAATGTGCCTAAATTGTAAATTTTCGGCTTAATGGGCCAAAAATGTCATCATTACAAAAAGTAGGCCTTTTATGTCATTTTGTTAAACAATTGAGCTTAAAAAATTATCGTAATGACAAACGGACTAAGTACGTCATTTACACTTTTAATCGGACCTGGAATATACATTACATGTTTATTGGGCCTGGAATATACATTACATATTTATTGGGCCTTTGTAGTCCATTTACATGCTTGTTAGGCCTGGAATATATATTACATGTTTATTGGGCATTTGTAGTCCATTTACATGTTTATTTGGCCTTAGTGGTCTATTTACATGTTTATTTGGCCTGGATATACATTACATGTTTATTAGGCCTTTATAGTCCATTTACATGCTTGTTGGGCCTGGAATATACGTTATGTGTTTATTGGGCTTTTGTGGTCCGTTTACATACTCGTTGGGCCTTGTAACCTTAAAACATACTCGTAAACATTATTTACTACATTAAACAGTGTGATATAATATTCGCGTAAACATAGTTAAGGTTCTTGTGAGACACGTTCTTTCATTCGTACCTATCTAGTGTACAACATTTAGTCCTATAGTTATGACCAGAGTCTCCTGGAGCGAGAGCGAGAGTTTGTGTATACATCTATACGGGGTTGACAGCCCCGCACCTGAGCTGTTCGCTACAGCTAGACTAGGCCAGTCCAGGGTGACAAATGTCTTACCTTAAACAAGTCGAAGCCTGAAAAACGTCATAACAGGAAATTCCGTCATATCAAACATGGTTATAACGACTCACATAGAAATTAACTCCACTATAAAATTTTACGGAATACATAAACAATTATACAGTTGTGATACTATACAAAAACCATTTTACGGTCTTTGGGTTTTAAGACCACAATACTTTTACAGGCAGAAAATATCGGATTTTCTGAGAAAACTTACATTATACATTACCTTCTACTTACAACTGAAAACGTAAGACCTTCTGGAATACTCTCTTTATACATTTTCAAAACAGAAACACACATGCTTTAATACAAGATTTGATACAAAGCGTTCAAGCCACTTATTTCTTTTACAGAAAATATCGGATTTTCTGGTGTTTACAAGTGATACAAACTTTTCATACAAATATGCTTATGAACTCACCAACATTATATATGTTGACCGTTTTCAAAATAACTTGTATTCTCAGGAAATCGTTAAGCAGGTTGGCCTTCAAGAACTCATGGATTTTGATGTATTTTTGCTATCATCGTACACTTATATTTTGGGATGTAATTTTGTAAACCAAAATACTGATGTAAACAATGACGGTTGTATTATTGTATGTGTGATGATGATGTTGTTTTGATTCAATTATATACACTGTGATGGTATTACAAGATGAAGTCACCCAACCCCCGGACGTTTCTGCCATTCCGGTTCGGGGGTGTAACAGAATGCGAATTTGTTTCATACGTTTCACTTCTCTATCCATGATTTCAACCGATTCCTCCAAGAACAAGAGATTTTCATTCACCTCAATCTCGTCAAGTGGAACAACGAGGGTTCCGTCCGATAGACATTTCTTTAGATTTGACACGTGAAAGACGGGGTGTACGTTGCTAAGCTCCGTTGGTAGCTGCAGCTTGTAAGCCACCAGACCGATCCTGGCAAGGATCTTGAATGGTCCGATGTATCGTGGATTTAAATTTACTCGCGTTCTAAATCGTATCATCCCTTTCCAGGGAGAGACTTTTAGTAGCACGCGATCTCCTACTTGAAACTCCAGAGGCTTTCGCCTTTGGTCTGCGTAGCTCTTCTGTCGGTCTCGAGATGCTTGGAGCCGTTCTTTAATCTGGATGATTTTCTCAGTTGTTTCCCGGATGATCTCGGGTCCTGTGAGAGTGCTGTTTGGTACCTGTCCTTTTGCCAATTGGGTGTCTCCCACCTCAGCCCAACAGAGATGTGACCTACATTTTTGTCTGTATAAGGCCTCGAAGGGAGCGACCTTAACCCTTGTCTGGTAGCTGTTTGTGACATCCCCATTTTCACGGCCAGAAAAGACCGATTTTGTTTATGCTTTGTTTGAAAATCAGAGTAACATTTTAAATAAAAGTGTTGCGGAATTTGTCCCAAAACAAAATCTGATAAAGATTTATCAAAAGCATTTCCATAGAAATGTATTTCATTAAAAAGACTCGGGATGTCATGTTCGATACAGATCATAAGCATAAAAAATACAACATAGGCCTTACTACATTATTCCGTATTTACAGGCCTAAAATCCCTTAATCTCTCATCCCAAGACATCACATCTATGCTCATGCGCCACTACCTGTAATACAAGAAACTGAGTGGGTCAGGCTTGGGAGTCTGGTGAGCACATAGGGTTTTCAACCCACAATAAATAAGTTCATTATTTTCATCAACCAAACAAACCGATTACCCATTCCCGTTATCCTCACATTACGTCCCTAAAACACTTATCATAAGGGACCTAGCCTAAGGATCATCATCGGGATGGACACAACTGCTAAGGGGATTCCTCAGCAATAAATGTCCTTAAGGCAACCATGTGGGGGATGGAGTACACCTGGTGAGCACACAGTTCAAATAAACACACAGTTCAAATAAACACCTACAGGTTGCGAGTCTGCTAGCGTTCCACTGGACTGTCTAGAATAGTCTGTGGTCATCATCTATACTCCGCTAGATGACTGGATCATCAATAACATCTATAACGAGGCCTCTCATTATTTTATTTTGTCACACAGCAACTATTACATCTACCCATGTTTTACCCAACACATTTTGTAGATATAAAATACATATACAGTTTAAATCATTCAAAACATGTATAAAATCGTTCATCCAGCATAGATAGCAAGTATACAGATAATATGCACATACAGCACGTAATTTATATAAAATATTTCATATCTATGTGTAAGCTGAAAGTAACTATGCACTCACTTGAAAGGTGGTGACTCTGCGCTTGAACAGCGCTTCGTTATCTCAAAATAATTTTCCCTCGACAAAACCTAGTATCAATACCACTAGGTTTTAGTCTAACGTTAACCGCGACTAATTAATAGTATAGCTATTATTATTATAATATAAGCGTTAAACAACACTCTATATAACTCATAATAATAGCCCAAATAATTATTTTAAGGTCCTAATAATGTTACTATAATTAATTAGAAGCTATATTAAAAATTGCGTAAGCGTAGCTCACTTACAGCGGGTTTGCAGAAAACCGGGCTTTGCTCGGAGCAACGTTTCCGAACCGAAAGACCCTTTTTCTCGGGACTCCGGGAGCCTCGGGGCTTCCTTCGGGTGCTAGGGGGTTTCCCTAGGGTTTAGGGGGGGTTTGGAATCCTAGAGAGAGAAAGAAATTAGAGAGAGAAGTGAAAAATGAGTGAAGAAGACGGCTGCCCTCGCAGCCTATTTATAGGCGCCAGCCTTCGGTGGTACGCTGGGCATACAGCACTATGCGGGGCATAGTTCGGATAGGGTCACTAGCTGGCTTCACACGTGGCAGAGTCTCGGTGGGGCTACGTGGCCATCTCACGGACCGCACAAGACCAAGTACACCGGGCGTACCCAGCTTCGGACGCGGGGCGTAATGCGAGGCGACGTGTCATCCATCCGAAGCGAGGCGTGATCAGCAAGCGACGACCTAGATCATGCCACGTCATCAATTTCGCATCAGTCTCGCAATTTTCCTTTCCGACTTCTAAAAATCATAACTTTCGCATACGAGCTTCGTTTTCGACGTTCTTTATATCCACGCGTATGCGGGAACGTACTCTACAACTTTCGTTTAGACTCCGTCAGCTAATTTTGACTTTATTTTAAATTTTAAATTTTATATTTTTAACAGGCCGGGACAGGATTGGTCCGTTAAAAATCCATAATTTCTTCATCCGACGTCCGTTTTCGTCTCTCTTTTTATCGTTACGCTACTATTAACGAGATCTTCGATTCTCGTTTAGGTTGTGTCGGCTAAAAACCACTCGATCTAATATTCGAACTTCGGGCTATACATACTGCTAAGCCGAAACTTCGAAAAATCATAACTTCCTCATACGAAGTCAGCTTTGGGCGTTATTTTTATGGACGCTCTCGGTTTAACGTATTCTACGACTTTCATTTAGATTGCTAAGTCTTAAACTCGCTCTATCGTAAATTCACTATTTACGCTTCCTGGTATCGTGTCGGTTTCGTCGCGAAACTTCGACGGTCATAGATTCTTCGTTATAACTCGGATTTCGGCGTTCTTTATATCTCCGGAATCCTTGTTTCGACCACTACAACTTTATGTAGAGATATCGGGCTATCTCACACTTAATTTTTGACGTTTATTTTTATTCTTTATTAATTATACATTTATAATTAAGTTATAAGCACACAAATACACATAATCCACATAGTATTCAAATATTTCATCTTTATTACTTCAAAAAGAGTTAGAATAGTTGACCTAGACTATTACATCATCTAAAATGCTTAGCTGTGAAACACGGGCGTTACAATTCTCTCCCCCTTAGGATGATTCCGTCCCGGAATCATGCATCAGCAAACAGATGCGGGTAGCGACTCATCATGTCACTTTCTGTTTCCCTGGTGAGATTCGGCCCATTCGAATGTTTCCATTGGACTAGCACTAAGTCGACCATCTTGCGTCGTAAATTCTTAGTCTTACGGTCAACGATTGCCTCGGGCTCTTCAGTCAGCCTCTTATTCTCATCCATTCTTAACTTTGAGATCGGAATTATGTCGGGAACTTCTCCCGTGAATTTCCTCAGATAACACACATGGAAGGTGTTATGAATACCATCCAGTTCTTCGGGTAATTCGAGCTTGCAAGCTTGGTTCCCAATCTTCTGAAGAACTTTGAAGGGTCCAATAAAACTTGGACTCAACTTTCCTCATTTCCCGAATCTTATAAGTCCCTTCCACGGTGAGACTTTAAGCAAAACCGAATCTCCAACTTCAAAGGTCATCGGTCGTCTTTTCTTGTCAGCGTAGCTCTTCTGACGATCCTGAGCTGCCAACATCCTTTCCCTAATCACCTTCAGCTTCTCAGCAGTCTCATGGACTATCTCGGGGCCCATAAACTGCTTTTCTCCAGCCTCAAGCCAACAAGATGGCGTACGACACTTCTGTCCATACAAAGCTTGATAAGGTGCCATCTTGATGCTCGAGTGGAAACTGTTGTTGTAGGAAAACTCTACCAGAGGTAAGTGCTCGTCGCAGTTCCCTTGGAACTCGAGGGTACATGCTCTCAGCATATCTTCCAGTGTTTGAATCGTTCTTTCGCTCTGACCATCAGTCTGCGGATGGTAAGCTGTAGTCAGACACAACTTCGTACCCAGTTCCTCTTGTAGACTCCTCCAAAACCTCGACGTGAAACGACTATCACGATCGGATACAATCGTTAGAGGAACACCGTGAAGTCTCACAATTTCCTTCAAATAAGCATTTGCAAGCTTATCCATAGACCACTTCTCGTTGGCTGCTATGAAGTGTGCACTCTTAGTGAACCGATCCATGAATACCCAAATCATGTCGTGACCGTTCTTCGTCCTGGGCAGTTTAGTCACAAAATCCATGGTGATGTCTTCCCATTTACCCATGGGTACATGTAGAGGTTCTAAACTCCCATACGGTTTCTGATGTTGTGCCTTAACTCTTGCACAAGTCACACACTCGGCCACATACTTCTCAACATCGAGCTTCATCGTCGGCCACCAGTAGTAGGGTTTTAGGTCCCTATACATTTTAGTACTGCCGGGATGAATCCAGTACATGGTCTTGTGCGCTTCTTCCATCAGAAGATCACTTATCCCTCCCGTCTTAGGTACCCAAATTCTATCTTGGAATACCTTCAGTCCTTGACGGTTTGTACCGAACACCAACGTTTTTCCCAAACGTTCTTCTTTTCGGTCATTCTTCTCAGAAGCTTCCTCTTGAGCTTTCTTGATACTTTCCACAATCGTCGAGACAACTTCAATTCTCAACGCTCTTGGCCTTTTCCTCTCAAGATTGACCTTCCGACTGAGAGCATCAGCAACAACATTTGCTTTACCAGGGTGGTAAAGTATCTCACAGTCGTAGTCATTGAGTAATTCCAGCCAGCGTCGTTGCCTCATATTCAATTCTTTCTGATTAAAGAGATACTGAAGAATCTTATGATTAGTGAAAAGCTTGCACTTCGTGCCTTAGAGGTAATGCCTCCATATCTTTAGGGCAAAAACTACCGCTACCAACTCCAGGTCATGAGTGGGGTAGTTCTTTTCGTGTTCTTTCAATTGTCGAGATGCGTATGCTATCACCTTTTCTCTTTGGGTCAGAACACAACCCAAACCGACTCCAGATGCGTCACTGTATACCGCGAAGTCTTCAACTCCATCGGGTAGAGAAAGAATCGGTGCTCCACATAACTTCTTCTTTAGCTTCTCGAATGCCTCATCGTGTTTTTCACTCCATGTATATGTGGCTCCTTTGTGGGTCAACGTTGTCAATGGAGCAGCTATCGAAGAAAAGCCTTGGATAAATCGTCGGTAATATCCGGCTAATCCTAGAAAGCTTCGAATCTCCATGGGACTCTTTGGACGTTGCCACTTCATTACAGCTTCGATTTTTGCTGGGTCAACCATTATTCCCTCCTGGTTAACCACATGACCCAAGAATTGGACTTCTCGGATCCAAAAATCACACTTGGAGAACTTTGCATACAGCTTCTCCTTCTTCAGCACTTCTAATACTTCCCGTAGATGTTTTCCATGCTCCTCCTGACTTTTCGAGTAGATGAGAATGTCATCGATGAACACTATCACGGATTTATCGAGGAATGGTTTACAAACCCTATTCATCAAATCCATGAACGTTGCTGGAGCATTGGTTAGTCCAGACGACATAACCAAGAACTCATAGTGTTCATATCTCGTTCTGAATGCAGTCTTCTCGATATCCTGCTCTCTCACTTTTAGCTGATGATATCCTGACCTAAGATCGATCTTTGAGAAATAGCTCGATCCTTACAGCTGATCGAATAGGTCGTCAATCCTTGGCAATGGGTACTTATTCTTTACCGTTGCCTTGTTCAGCTCTCTGTAGTCTATGCACATTCTCATGCTTCCGTCTTTCTTCTTCACGAATAGCACCGGAGCTCCCCAGGGTGATGAACTAGGTCAAATGAAACCGTTGTCCAACAGCTCCTGAAGTTGCGTCATGAGCTCCTTCATCTCCGTCGGTGCCAATCGGTAAGGTGCCTTTGCTATCGGTGTTGTACCTGGTAACAAGTCTATCCGAAACTCCACTTGTCTATCAGGTGGTAATCCAGGAAGATCTTCGGGAAAGACTTCTGGATAATCACACACAACCAGTATATTTTGCACCTCTTTCTTTTCCTTCTTAGCATCGATTACGAATGCCAAGTATGATCCACATCCCTTGGACAAACATTTTTTGGCTTTCATCAGGGAGATGATTCCAGAATTTACTCGGCGTTTGTCCTCGTACACCATAAATGACTCTTTTCCGGGTGGGTTTACCCTTACTATCTTCTTTCGGCATTGAATCTCATCATCGTTGGCACTAAGCCAATCCATACCCAGAACGATGTCAAAACTGTTCAACTCTATGGGTAACAGCTCCTCGTGGAATTCGTTTCCGTTTAAGTCGATGACTACGTTCTTAATACGATTACTAACAGGTATGAACTTGCCACTGGCAACTTCCATAATTAGGGCATTATCAAGTTTTTCTACAGGCAATGCTAATTTCCCACCAAATTTATGCGATACAAAGGAGTAGTTGGCTCCGAAATCAAATAGTATATTGGCAGGCAATCCATTTACAAGAAAGGTACCTGAAGCGACGTCTGCTGCCTCCTTCACAGCCTCGAGCGTCATCTGGAAGGCTCTCACCTTCGGTTTCGGTGGAATGTTGGGTCTTGCCGCATCTTTCTTCTTTGGGCAATCCTTGGCAATGTGCCCTTCTGCACGGTACTCGTAGCACACCCTCTTGTTGATGGTGCACTCATTGGCATAGTGGCCCGTTTTCCCACACTTGTAGCAGGTTACTTCGTTGCTACATTTTCCCGAGTGCTTCTTCTTGCACTTCTCGCACCATTTCAATTCATTTCCTCCTCCCCCGAACTTCTTTGAACCGAACTTGCTCTTCTTTTTGTTGGGTTTAGCAGACCCTTCAAATTTCCTCTTCTCGCCAACCTCAACCTTGCTGGCGGCTCTTCCCTTGATCATATCCTCCACAGATTTGGCAGCCCAGATAGTTGCCTCCAGAGTAGGTGCCTGACGCACCGGCACCGCGTATTCCCATGGAAGTCGCTTTGCGTACTTGTCAATTTTCGTCAATTCATCCGGCACAAGACGCAAGGCAAACTCCATCTTCTCTGTGAAGTTGTTCGTGTATTCATCGATTGACATGCTTCCCTTCTTCAGGGTCAGGAACTGGTTCTCTAGCTCGAGCAAGTTTTGGGCTGAGCAGTACTTTCGTTTGAACTGCACCAAAAACTCTGCCCATGTCAGTTGTAGGGGCTCATTGGGGCTCAGAGTCTTCCCCAGGGTATTCCACCAATGCACAACGCCTCCTCGGAACTGACGTACAGCAAAGGTGGTATGTATCTTGCCTCTGCAACCACACGTCATGAAAGCTAACTCCATCTCCGAGATCCAATCCATGACTCCAATCGGATCTTCCTTTCCAGTGAAAGTCGATGGCTTGCAAGACAGAAAATCCTTGTACTTGCATCCGTTTCTCTCGACTACATCATCTTGGCTGTTTCTCCTACTAACTGGCGGATCAGCTTGGCCCACTGACCTACTGTAGTTTCCTTCCTCCGATTGTTCAGGAATCGGCTCCTGTTGCACAATGGGCACGGTGGCTTCGTCCCTATTCTCTTGCATCATTTGCCTCATTTATTCCCTTTGTTCAGCTAACATAGCCCGCATCATGGCTTGTACTCCAGCAATGGTGATTGGCTCAGGGGAAACTTCTACTACGACTGGTATTTGCTGTATCACTGGGGGTTGATCTCGGTTCCCATTTGCATTCACGTTTCCGCTACGGGTCCTTGCCATATTGATCTATACACCGAATAAGGTGAATTTAGATCTTTATTTAGGACTGGCGTTCAAATCATCCTTATCGCTCCGAAACGTTTACATGTTAGCTCTAATATCGTAGTCGTACATTTAGAATCCTAAACACATAAGGTTTCCAGATCCGGTCGGCAACAGACCATAGATCCGAACAAATAACAGCATATCAGGCATAAAACATTTAGCACATAAAAGCATTTTAGACATAATTCCTAAAATAAGCTAGTGCTCAAATCTCACAATCATCGCTTAGCATTCTAAGTTTAAGTCTAGAAACCCTACAAATTCCTAGTTCGCTTAAACTAATGCTCTGATACAAACTGTGACATCCCCATTTTCACGGCCAGAAAAGACCGATTTTGTTTATGCTTTGTTTGAAAATCAGAGTAACATTTTAAATAAAAGTGTTGCGGAATTTGTCCCAAAACAAAATATGATAAAGATTTATCAAAAGCATTTCCATAGAAATGTATTTCATTAAAAAGACTCGGGATGTCATGTTCGATACATATCATAAGCATAAATAATACAACATAGGCCTTACTACATTATTCCGTATTTACAGGCCTAAAATCCATTAATCTCTCATCCCAAGACATCACATCTATGCTCATGCGCCACTACCTATAATACAAGAAACTGAGTGGGTCAGGCTTGGGAGTCTGGTGAGCACATAGGGTTTTCAACCCACAATAAATAAATTCATTATTTTCATCAACCAAACAACCCGATTACCCATTCATGTTATCCTCACATTATGTCCCTAAAACACCTATCATAAGGGACCTAGCCTAAGGATCATCATCGGGATGGACACTACTGCTAAAGGGATTCCTCAGCAATAAATGTCCTTAAGGCAACCATGTGGGGGATGGAGTACACCTGGTGAGCACACAGTTCAAATAAACATACAGTTCAAATAAACACGTACATGTTGCGAGCCTGCTAGCCTTCCACTGGACTGTCTAGAATAGTCTGTGGTCGTCATCTATACTCCGCTAGATGACTGGATCATCAATAACATCTATAACAAGGCCTCTCATTATTTTATTTTGTCACACAGCAACTATTACATCTACCCATGTTTTACCCAACACATTTTGTAGATATAAAATACATATACAGTTTAAATCATTTAAAACATGTATAAAATCGTTCATCCAGCATAGATAGCAAGTATACAGATAATATGCACACACAGCACGTAATTTATATAAAATACTTTATATCTATGTGTAAGCTGAAAGTAACTATGCACTCACTTGAAAGGTGGTGACTCTGCACTTGAACATCGCTTCGTTATCTCAAAATAATTTTCCCTCGACAAAACCTAGTATCAATACCACTAGGGTTTAGTCTAACGTTAACCGCGACTAATTAATAGTCTAGCTATTATTATTATTATATAAGCGTTAAACAACACTCTATATAACTCATAATAATAGCCCAAATAATAATTTTAAGGTCCTAATAATGTTATTATAATTAATTAGAAGCTATATTAAAAATTGCGTAGGCGTAGCTCACTTCCAGCGGGTTTTGCAGAAAACCGGGCTTTGCTCGGAGCAGCGTTTCCGAACCGAAAGACCTTTTTTCTCGGGACTCCGGGAGTCTCGGGGCTTCCTTCGGGTGCTAGGGGTTTACCTAGGGTTTAGGGGGGGGGGGGTTGGAATCCTAGAGAGAGAAAGAAATTAGAGAGAGAAGTGAAAATGAGTGAAGAAGACGGCTGCCCTCGCAGCCTATTTATAGGCGCAAGCCTTCGGTGGTACGCTGGGCGTACAGCACTATGCGGGGCGTAGTTCGAATAGGGTCACCAGCTGGCTTCGCACGTGGCAGAGTCTCGGTGGGGTTACGTGGACATCTCTCGGACCGCACAAGACCAAGTACGTCGGGCGTACCCAGCTTCGGACGCGGGGCATAATGCGAGGCGACGTGTCATCCATCCGAAGCGAGGCGTGATCAGCAAGCGACGGCCTAGATCATGCCACGTCATCAATTTTGCATCGGTCTCGCAATTTTCCTTTCCGACTTCTAAAAATCTTAACTTTCGCATACGAGCTTCGTTTTCGACGTTCTTTATATCCACGCGTAGGCGGGAACGTACTCTACAACTTTCATTTAGACTCCGTCGGCTAATTTTGACTTTATTTTAAATTTTATATTTTTAACAGGCCGGGACAGGATTGGTCCGTTAAAAGTCTATAACTTCTTCATCCGACGTCCGTTTTCGTCTGTCTTTTTATCGTTACACTACTATTAACGAGATCTTCGATTCTTGTTTAGGTTGTGTCGGCTAAAAACCGCTCGATCTAATATTCGAACTTCGGGTTGTACACTGCTAAGCCGAAACTTCGAAAAATCATAACTTCCTCATACGAAGTCAGATTTGGGCATTCTTTTTATGGACGCTCTCGGTTTAACGTATTCTACGACTTTCGTTTAGATTGCTAAGGGAAAAACTCGCTCTATCGTAAATTCACTATTTACGCTTCCTGGTATCGTGCCGGTTTCTTCGCGAAACTTCGACGGGTCATAACTTCTTCGTTATAACTCGGATTTCGGCGTTCTTTATATCTCCAGAATCCTTGTTTCGACCACTACAACTTTATGTAGAGATATCGGGCTTATCTCACACTTTAATGTTTGACGTTTATTTTTATTCTTTTCTAATTATACATTTATAATTAAGTTATAAGCACACAAATACACATAATCCACATAGTATTCAAATATTTCATCTTTATTACTTCAAAAAGAGTTACAATAGTTGACCTAGACTATTACATCATCTAAAATGCTTAGCCCTGAAACACGGGCGTTACACTGTTGTTGTACGAGAATTCGATTAGTGGCAAATGGGTATCCTATTCCTTGCCAAATCTATCACACAGGATCGGAGCATATCTTCTCGTGTTTTAATGGTTTGCTCACTTTGGCCGTCAATCTGGGGGTGGTAGGTAGTGCTCATATCCAGCTGAGTTCCCAATGCTTTCTGGAGCGAGTGCCAAAGTCGTGAGGTGAACCTACTATCTCGGTCAGAGATAATAGATATCGGTACTCCATGTAATCTCACCACCTCCTTTATGTAGATCCTTGTTAGCCTCTCCATTTTATACGTCTCCTTTATTGGTAGGAAATGGGCGGACTTAGTTAACCGATCGACAGTCACCCAAATGGCATCCAGTCCGTCTGCCGTCTTGGGTAATTTGGTTATAAAATCCATTGTTATTCGTTCCCAATTCCAACCGGGTATCACTGGCTGTTGTAATAATCCTGAGGGCTTCTAATATTCTACCTTAACATTTGCACAAGTCAGGAACTTGCTCACGTAGGTAGAAATCTCAGCTTTCATATTCGGCCACTAATAATGTTGTTTGATATCCAGGTAAATTTTGTTGGAACCCGGATGGACGGAGTATCGTATCTTGTGTGCTTCATTCATGATTAAGTCTCTAAACTCTCCGAATTTTGGGGTCCAAATTCGGTGCATGTGATAGTATGCTCTGTCCTCTTTGATTGTGAGATTCTTGTCCATTCCCCGCAAGGCTTCGTTTGCGACGTTCTCTGGCTTCAAGGCTTCCCGTTGGGCCTCCTTGATTTGTGACGACAAACGGGAGTGGATGGTCATCGTTAGTGTTCTTACCTGGCGGCCCGAGTATTCTTTTCGGCTTAGGGCATCGGCCACCACGTTAGCCTTGCCTGGATGGTACCGGATCTCGCATTCATAGTCGTTCAGCAGCTCGACCCATCGTCGGTGCCTCATGTTTAGTTCTTTCTGGTTCAGGATATGCTTGAGGCTTTTGTGGTCTGTAAAAATGGTACACTTTGTCCCGTAGAGGTAGTGCCTCCAAATTTTTAGAGCGAAGACCAAAGCTCCCAACTCGAGATCATGAGTGGTATAGTTTACTTCATGGGTCTTCAGTTGTCTGGATGCGTAAGCTATCACTTTCCCGTGCTGCATAAGTACGCAGCCTAACCCTTGATTCGAAGCGTCGCAATACACCACGAAATATTTCGTTCCCTCTAGGAGAGACAACACCGGGGCACCGCAGAGGGCTTGTTTCAGGGTCTGAAAAGCAGTTTCTTGTCTTACATCCCAGTTGAAGGGTACGCCTTTATGGGTTAGAGTGGTGAGGGGTTTGGCGATCTTGGAAAAATTCTGAATGAACCTCCTGTAATAACCGGCAAGGCCCAAGAATTGTCTGATCTCCGTTGGTGTTCTCGGGGTCGCCCAGCCCTCAATAGATTTGATATTGGATGAGTCCACATGTATCCCTTCTTCACTGACTACGTGTCCCAAGAAATCCACCCTAGGAATCCAGAACTCGCATTTGGAGAATTTTGCGTATAGCTTTTCCGCCCTTAGGGTCTCCAGAACCTGCCGTAGATGTTGGTTGTGTTCCTACTTGCTCCAAGAATTAACCAGTATGTCGTCGATAAAGACTATCACGAAGTTGTCAAGGAACGGTCAGCAGACTCGGTTCATCAGATCCATAAATGTTGTCGGTGCATTCGTTAGACCGAAAGACATAAGCACGAATTCATAGTGCTCGTAATGAGTTCGGAAGGCAGTTTTGGGGATATCTTCTTCTCGGACTCGCAGTTGATGGTATCCGGTTCTCAGATCTATTTTTGAGAAGTAGCTGGCTTCTTGTAACTGATCAAATAGATTGTCGATCCTAGGAAGGGGGTATCGATTTTTGACGGTGAGCTTGTTGAGTTCATAGTAATCAATACACATGCGGAAGGAACCATCTTTCTTCTTGACAAAAAAGACCAGAGCTCCCCAGGGTGAGAAGCTTGGTCATATGAATCCCTTGACTAGCAGTTCGCTCAATTGGCTAGATAGCTCTTGCATTTTTGTAGGGGCTAGTCTATACGGCGACATGGCAATCGGTTTGGTACCGGGTACTAGGTCGATTCGAAATTCGACCTGTCACTCATGGGGAATTCCTGGGAGGTCTTCTGGAAATACATCTAGAAAGTCGCGCACCTCCGGAATGTCCTTGATGTTCTTTTCCTCCTTCTGTTTTCCAATACGTGGGCTAGAAAGGCGTGATTCTTTTTATGCAAGCACTTTTGTGCCTTGATGCACGAGATAAGACGAAGGTTTGCTCCGGGTTTATCGTCGTAGACAATTAGTGTTTCGTTGGTGGGTAGGTGAAGGCGAACGGCCTTTTTGTGGCACATAATATCGGCATGGTGGGGGCTTAAACAATCCATACCGATGATCACATCAAAACTTCTAATATTAATCAACATCAAGTTGATTTGAAACGAGTGATTATTTAACGTTAACAAGCATCCTATGAAAATGTCGTTTGTTGTTTCAGTTTTTCCATTAGCCATTTCCACCGCGAAGGTTTCCCTTAACTTTTGGGGATTTTGATTTAGTATGAGTTTGAATTTATGGCTCACGAAACTCCGTTCTGCCCCACTATCGAATAAAATGCATGCATAGATGTTGTTGAGGGGAAACGTACCAGTGACTACAGCCAGATCCTGCACCGCCTCTCCTTGTCCCATTGTTAGTACCCTGCCTGATCTTCCTGCACCTTGATTGTTGGCTTTGGGATAGTTTCGCTTCAAATGGCCAGTCTCACCGCATCTGTAGCATGCTCGACTGGCCCCGACATTGTTGGATTGGTTGTTTTGTTTTGGCTGAGATCTGCAATATCGGGCGGTGTGCCCTTTTCTATTGAAATTAGTGCAGTGTAAGTCTCGACATGCGCCGCTGTGGTGGAAATTGCATTTATCACACTTTGTTAGAGTGCATGTGTATGGCCTTGCAGGTGTTGGTGTGGTTGATGTTGGTGCAGCTGGAGTTGGTGTGATCAAAGTTGTAGCAGCGTGAACTGCTACGGTTTGTTGTTTCTTGGATGATTCTTGAGTCTGTCGCCCTTTTCTTTTGTTTCCCCGGTTTTTCTTGTTGTTATCTTCCTTCTTGGTTTCAGCGCCGGAAGTCTTCGTGCCCTTGTTATCCCCATGGTCGTACAACTTCTGCGCCAGGCGCTTAGCACTATCGAACGTTGAGGGGTTTGCAGCAATCACATTCCCCTGGATTGGAGGAGTTAACCCCCAAATAAAGCGCTCAACCTTCTTGCCTTCAGAAGTTATCATTCATGGGCACAAGAGTGCCAGCTCACTGAACCTAACAATGTATGCTTCGATGTCGGAGTTCTGCACGGTAAGATTCCACAATTCTTGTTCGAGCTTTTGTACTTCGCCTCGGGGACAATACTTATCCAGCATCATAATTTTGAGGTCTTCCCATGACATGGCATTTGCGACTGGGAGAGTTAGGGCCTTGATGTGGCCGTTCCACCACGAAAGAGCCATGTCAGCAAAGGTACAAGTTGCAAGCTTCACCTTGCTCTCTTCGGGACAGCCGTAGATTTCGAAGACCGGTTCGATCTTCTCGAACCACCGAGTGAGGGCTATGACACCTCCGCTTCCATGAAATGGCTTTGGTTTTGCATTAGTGAAGTCTTTATAAGTGCAAGTTTTCGGGTGTCCTTGATGATCACTGTGATTGGAACTTCCTGTCCCATTTTCGTTGCCTCCTCCATTGGTGCCCTGGTTGATGTCTGCTAAAGCTGCCGTAACCGCAACCGATACTGCCTCCTACAAAGCAGCAGAGTTCATTTGCGGTGGAGGCGGCGGTGATGGTGTTGTAGCATTTTTGCGTATATATCTTCTAGGCATTTCCTGCTATGAGACAGGAATGGCGATGAGTTTATGAATCCCCTTGTTTCTAACGGTTACGGTGGTTCGAGTGTACTTATAATTAAACTATATTATATCAAATATAAATGAAAAAAGAGAACATAGCAGATGACAACATCACAAATAAAACACAGAACCGTTTCATTAATGATAAATTCTTAGTACATAAATGCATGAAAATTGACTTTTGAAAGGTCTACAGTACATAGAGAATAAAAATCTTACAGAATAACGACCCTGCAAGTAGTGTAATCACTTAGTCATAGGGTCAGTCCTACACACATAAAAGTAAAGGAAAAGAGAGTCCCATCAATAGCAGTGGTGAGTAGAATGGGTCCTACTTACGTCGGGAGGTATCTAGTGGTGCCGACGACGAAGTAGAAGCGCCCTGGAGTCTAGCTAGTTGGCGCTTGGATACTCCCATCCTCTCCTCTAGTGCGGCATGTCGCTCCTGGTATTCCCGCACTATGTACTGGGTCTGCCTCTCAGCCCGCTCCACCGCAGCCCTCATCTCGTTCATCTGATTGGCGGTCGCTTGGGCCTGATCGCCAATGTCACTGGTCCTCCTGACCATAACCGGAACAGCTCGGTCCACTGGCCCTCCATGGCTAAGGTCATAAAATCTCTGCTCCATGCCAAACGGTGGACGCTGGCCCCGGTGCCTGCTCCACCTCCATATATTGTGTGCCCATGGGGGCATAGGGCCATTGGGGCCCATCCGATGTGCGGGTATCTTAGCCATGTAGGGTGGGTCGATGACTTCAGACTCTACTTCCGAGTCATCCTCTTCCTCCTCGTTAACTTCCTCGTTGACTTCTTCCTCTTCCTGGTCTTCCATAGGCTCTTCTTCCGGGTCCTCCTCTATCCATCCTCCATTTCCCTGATTGGGAAAATAGGGGTCGCCTGGAAAATGAAATCCTGCCATGTCATCTGTTCGAGAATATAAGTACAAGAAAAGATATGAGAAAATACAATGAAGACTCCACACAATGCCAAAATACTCCTATAGTATTTTAATTTCTTATGTTTGGTTCCATAAAACTTTTGGGTATTAGGTTGGTAAGTTTTAGATTCGCTGTCCACCACGATCACTCCCAAACACATGTTGGTCGTATTTTGAATAAATATTGCTGATAAGGCTATATTTATCCCCAATACGATTACATAACTGTCTGGGTTTAACTGCGATGTCAAACTCATCTAAAGACTTTTAAATGTTTCTTATTATGACACCACTGCTAATATGCGTACACAAGCATATATTTTATTTTCGTTCAGAGTATTTTAGTCCCATTGTATTTATAGTTGCATATCTTGTATGGTTAGATATGCTAGTTCACTATAAACAATGCTCTGATACCAATCTATCACACCCCCGAACTGGGATGGCGAAAACGTCCGGGGGCGGGTGACTTCATCTTGTAATGTCATAACAGTTGATTATAAATGAGAAATAGCAACCAAACATCATACATTTCAGATACCAACATGCATTGTTTACTACTTTGTGTTTGTTCATGAAATTACATCAAATAATAACACAATGTATGATATTTCAAAAATACAACAATTATCCAAAATCCATAGTTGCAAAACCTGCTTACTGAGTCCCTGAGAATACAAGTCGTTTTGAAAAGCGTCAACATAGAATGTTGGTGAGTTCATAAGCATATTTATAAGAAAACTTTGTAATAGTTTGTAAACTCCCAGAAAATCGAATATTTTCTGTATATAAAAGAGTTGTGAGTCTCATTTCAAATAATGTATAATTGCATGCATGTTCTTTTGTTTCCTTGGTGAAATTGTATAGAGAGTGTTCTCGGAAAATCCTATATTTTCTATTATATGAAAAGTTGTGGTCTTAAAACCCTAAGACCAGAGTGGTGAAATTTGTTTACAAAATAAACGAAACATAGTTGTGTATTTTATAAAACTAGTAGAATGCATATTCTTTATAAATTCGAATAATTTTGTTATTCTCTATGTGAGTCGCTATAACCATACTAATATGACTAATGCGCCTGTTTTGACGTTCTTCAGGCAACGGTTTCTAAAGATACTTGTCACCCTAGACTGGCCCGTCTAGCTGTAGCGAACAGCTCAGGTGTGGGGGTGTCAACCCCGTATAGATCTATACACAATTACCTCGCTCTCCCTCCAGGAGACTCTGGTTATAACTACAGGACTTACGATGTACGCTAGGTAGGTACGGTGAATGAGTGTCTCACAAGAGCCTCAACAAAACTTACGCGAATTTATAGAATAATGTATACGATGTTCTTAAGGTAAGTTTATAACTGTGGTTTTATGACTCGCGTTTTACAGCTTTATGACATACAATTGAACACTTGTATTTTTAAAAGCTTTTTGATAGTCAGGTTATGACATGTGCATATTCCTGTCGTAAAAACTCTACATTGATTACCAGTTATATTAAATTATTTATAACGATAGTTATAAATGATTCCTAATATCTTGATAACCTTCATAGATGTAAAAATAACGTATTACTTTCGGTTTTAAACCATAATGATAATAATTTTTACATATCTCGATTTTTCCACAATACATATAAAACTTAAATTTTTATTTTCTTTATGTATTTATGCAACTTTAGTGGAAAAAGATGAATTTGCCCATTTTTACTACAATTGTCAAAAATAAGCCATTTTTACCATAATTGTCAAAAGTAACCCATTTTTACCACAATTGTCATAAATGACCAATTTTTACCAAAATTGTCATAAATGACCCATTTTATCATAATTGTCATAAATGACCCATTTTCAACAAAATTGTCATAAATGAAACATTTTATCATAATTGTCATAAATGACCACTTTTTACCAAAATTGTCATAAATGACCAATTTTTGCCAAAATTATCACAAATAACCCATTTTTACAAATGTTGTGGTAATAATTTATATATTCAAAAATTCACCATTTTAAGTGTAAATTACCATATTTTTCCATTTTTCAAGCTTTCATGACCAACAAATTTGTTCTAACATTTTCCTTGACATCATGGTGATTTTATCACACATCAAAGAAAACATTTTTAACATAACAACAAAACATGTGAGCTACACAAGATAACTTAGTTTCCAACAACTTGAGGCTTGTACAAATCTCGATTTCATGGATTTTTAGCATGGGATCACAACATTTCACACACATAAACATATAAAACATACACATGCAAGCAAATATACAAAGATTCTACACAAAACTAGACCTGTATCCTCCCCCAAAAGAAGAAAAACTCAAAAATAAGGGGTATGAAGCTCACCTTGGGGCTTTTTTGGGTTGTAGAGGGAAGAAGATGAAGGATTTTCCAATCCTAGCTTGTGCCTTGAAGAGATTTCGAAATGATGGTTGTTCTAAGATCCTTATTCACGAAAACAAGAGAGTAAGGGGAAAGATCTTACATAAACTGGAAACAAAACAAGGGAGTTTAACTTATCACTTACCAAGCTTATGATCTTTGAAGAAAACTCCTTGGAAGAACACATACACACAACCCATGAGTTTGAAAGAAAGAAGATGTGATATTTCTTGGGTGCTTGAGAGAGAAGATGAGATGAAAGTGTGAAGTTTGAAATGAATTGTGGAGAGAGGGGGGGGGGGTCGGCCGATTAAGGGGGGGAGGAGGGAGGAATAGAGTTTGACTCTAGCTTGGGTGATGTGAAGTTGCTTAGTTGCATGAGGGTTAATTCCATAGATGCAGGTTGTATAAATGTGAGGTGTCACATTTATTAACCACCATTTCATTTCTTTTCTTTTCTTTTTTTTGAAATTTTGATCGGACATAGGAGGGAAGAAGGGAAACGGGCTTTGGTTTTCATGAGTAGCTGAAAACACCTTAGACCCATTAAGGGTTTGCGGTTTATATGCTTTTTTGGGCTTGGTTCGGGCCCAAGAAGGATTTCGGTCCAATAATAGGCCCAAAAGAAATGGATTTGGCCAAATAAACATTTTTGGTTTAGTGAGAGGGCCCAATAGATATTTTTGGCCCATTAGGGCCCAAGGAATGGTTTTCGGCCCAATGAGATTCTATGTGAAAGCTTTCGACCCAAAAGGGCTCGTTGATAATAAAAATGAGGTTCTCGGCCCAATATAGGGCCCAATAAGAATTCTTGGTTCATTGGGGCCTAAATATAGGTTTTCGGCCCAATGAGATTTTAAGAATAAATTTCACGGCCCAATAAGGGTTTTACGGCCCAAAACAATGTTAAATAAAAGTTTTCGGCCTATTAGGACCCAAAAGAGAGTTTTCGGCCCAAAAGGACCAATTTGAGAGGTTATCGGCCCACTAGGGTCCAATAAGAGAGTCTTGGTCCAAATAGGGGCTTGGGTCGAGAAAGCTTGGGCTAAGGCCCAAAGTTGAGTGGACTTAGCTTATTGAGTTAGGTTTTTGTGCTACACGAGGTGATTTTGATTTGAATCACAATTCTTGGTTGTATAAACTTAAATAGTATTGAAGTTTGATTTATACTAAACGTAGTGTTACAAGGTTACACAGAGAAATTATCTTGTACAAGGACTACTTCCTAACTCAAATTTGCTAGTTGTGACAATATATATAGCCTAGTAGGTATTCAGCAAAAATATATGATGTAAGAGGAAGATAATAGTGAAATTTCGAAAATCTTGAAAATAAATAAAGTTAGGGGTTGACGTTTAAGAACATTGTAGTGAATATAAACAAAACGACGTATTATGGTGGGTTTGTATACCTAAGCTTATATACCCTTAAGGCTATATTCACTTTTCCATATATATATATATATATATATATATATATATATATATATATATATATATATATATATATATATATATATATATATATATATATATATACATGGAGTGGTTCAAATGAGAACTCAAAAAGGTTAAGAACCCTAAGAACCATTTTTTAAAATGTTTTCATTAAGGGCATTTTAAACAAATTCAACATTTATATCGTATTAAGTAAACTTTTCCACTTTCTAGTTTACAAACTATTTGCCACTTGTTGTCGGACCACCATTTGACTGTCGTTGGGCCACCGTTGGACCGCCGTCGGACTAACAATAAATTTAATAACATATTTTGGTCGTATTCACAGCTTAATAGAACAAACATTATAGCTTTAATTTTTTGGTAATATTTTTTATTTTCCAGCCAAAATATACAAATTTTTTGTAAAAAAAAAAGAATTATGTATTGAAAAAATCATTTTCCTTTTTCTAAATTGTAGTCTTTAAAAAATATATAGTGTATAAGAAATATTCACAGTTTAAAATACAATATTCACAGTTTAATAAACATAATAATTTACTAATACACAGTTTAATATTTTCATGCATACCTTCATTTATATTTTAACATAAAATATACAAGTTAATACAATCCATTTTTAGTTTAATACATCAAATTCACAACAAAACATAATACAATTCATTATACACTAATTTACATATTTAAAGAAATCAAATTCAAACTCCCCCACCACCACCACGACCAACTACCACACTTCACCACCAATCACTCATGCCAACGTCGCAATCATCATTACTTCCAAATCAGATCTGTATATAAAATCATTAGTTGACAACTTAATTGCTATTTTCACAATTTAATAAACTAGTTAATTCATTTATTCAGAGTTTAATACAAAATAATTATAAACACTAATACATTCTGATATACACAAAGTTCATTAAAAATTAACAAATTAATACAGTCAATTCACAGTTCAGTTCACAACTTAATATAATAAATTCATAGTTTAATGCACAAAAATTATACATTCATAACCATATTCTCAACTTAAAACTTACATGTATACCTTCACATCTATATGCTATTCTTTCTTTCAAAATTTATTTACACAAATAATCACAATTTAAATTTTATATGCTTTATCTAAAATTAGATTAAACCATATATGTGTATAATGTTTCTTTCATCTCATATTTCAGAAGCAAACAAAAAATTAATAAAAAAATTACAACTTAATACAATTAATTCACAGCTTATTAAAATCAAGTCACAGTTACTACAGTCAATTCACAGTTTAATATAGTCAAATCACAGTTTAATACACAAAATTCATAGCTTAATATGATAAATTCAAAGTTTTATACAAAAAATTATACATTCACGACCATATTGTAAACTTAAATGTTATATTTCAAAACTTTAATTCACAGATTAATAAAACAAATTTAGGTTTCTCATTCACAGTATTTACATCTTAACATATAATTGATTGTGTTGAAACATTTCATTAGATACATAGTGTGCACCACACAAATTCACAGTTTAATAGAGCTTTTCATAACTCTCATTCACAATTTAATAATCAATTTAGGACTCTCATTCATAGTATTCATAACATAAAAACATATCAATTCACGCATTCACAGTAACTAACTTAAATAGAACTAAACAATAGTTAAAACACTAAAACATCACAGTTCAAAGCTTAAAAAAATAAAAATTCATATTATTTGAGAAAACACTAACATAATAACATACATTTTAAATTCAATTCACAGCTTAACAACAATAAAACATAAAGTGTGAATAAAAACTTGATGCATTATTATAAAAAAACATAATAAACACGGATTAACAACTTAATAGTAGAAAATATTATGTTTAACAAAAGTAAACAACAAATGAGAGATTAGAACATTAAATTCACAACTTGACAGAAAGAAAAAAATAAGCAAATATCAACATACCTGATGTGTTTCACCAGAGATCAGAGATAAATAGATAGAGGATATTTGACAGTGTTTAATAGAGAGGCGAAGCAACAAAAGTGGTGGCGGTTGACGACGGTCTCAGATCTGGTCTCAATCTTACCTGAGCTCTGTTAGATTTCTTTAGATCTTGTGGCAGCTAGAGTTTCAGTTGTGAACATGCTTCAAAACGGAAAACAAAATCCAAATAAACAAAAAAACTTCAGAGGTTTTAGACGTAGAGAACATGAAGGAAATTAGATTTGAAGGTTTTAAAATATATCTAAAAGAAATCAGATCTGGAATCCCAAGCATGAACAACGAAACGACACAAAATTATGGAGGCGAAGCAGATCTAGAGGGGTAGTGAAAATAAGATGGTGATGACGCATCTGGAGGTGGTACATGTCGGAGGTTCGACGGTGATGTCAAAATCTCGAATAGAAGGCCATATAGTCAGGTATGGATGTTTCACCGGAGATCTGATGTAGATCTAGTCAGATCTGACGTAGATCTAGTCAAATCTGATGTACATCTGGTGATTTCTGATATGGATCTAGTACGATCTATGCTGATATGGATATTCACCGAGGATCGGAGAAGGAGGTGGTGATTTATGGCGATAGCAGAAGTTGGCGGAGGAGATGATGGTGGCGGTGGTGTTGTCGACATAGGAGATGGCAGTGGTAAGTCGCAGGAACAAAGTCGCCGGTGGTAAGGACGGCAAAAATGGTGGATGTTATCTGATGAAGTAAGAAGCAAAGATGAAGATATGTTTGAAGTCAGTTGAAAGAATGGTCTGATGATGTTTATGTTAGAAAGATGAAGTGATGTTGCCTTTAGAGGTTTTTAGGGTTCTTAACCTTTATATATATATATATATATATATATATATATATATATATATATATATATATATATATATATATATATAAAGAGAGAGAGAGCTCAGCTGCACTAGGCAATATACAAATCCCAAACCGAGAACTACTACAATAAATGAATGCAAAGGCTGTTGAGCACCAGCGCTACCGGTTGATCTAAAACCAATTGGTGTTAGAAAGGGTGCAACCTTACCCATATAGCACATTCAGCCCTCCAGGACCAGGCATTCTATTGCGGCATTCCAGGCCATCGTGCGAGGACTTGGTCGATGCCATTTCTGACCCCCAACAATCCCCCCCCCCTCAGAAATTGCTCCATGAGAGAATAGAACCCTCGCCACTGGCTCTGATACCACTTGTTGAGCATCAGTGCTACTGGTTGATCTAAAACCAATTGGTGTTAAAAAGGGCGCAACCTTACCCATATAGCACATTCAGCCCTCCAGGACCAGGCATTCTATTGCAGCACTCCAGGCCATCGTGCGAGGACTTGGTCGATGCCATTTCTGACCCCCAACAAAGGCGAGACATGAAAATGGAAGACGTAGTTTTGAGCACAAATGAGGTCAGCCACAGCGAGCCCAGAGGAAAGCTAGGTCCGACATGGGAATGACCATATAGAATAACGACATCATATCGTAACGAATCCAATAAGTTGGAAACCATGGAAGGATGTACAATTCCCCGTACTTGGCATATTCAGCATCTTAAAAGGTTTTTTTGTATAAGCAAAAATAAGGGAGAAAGAAAGGATAGCAGGTGAGATGAATAATCAGAGGTGTTACTCCCTTGTAATAAAATTTTAATGGTATTTTAATTAAGTATACCTGGGGTTGAACACCTTGGGTACTCTTCTTTTGTGTTTATTCTACAATTTATTATCTGGTTCTGGCTCAAAGTGTTAAAACCTTTAACAAAGAGAATTACATGGTTTCATTTCCTAACTCTGCATGACAGCAAGCAATTTAGCCCTACCTCGTTCTGGTTCAAAGGATTATAACCTTTACCAAAGGGAGTTGCATGGTTCATTACCTAACTCTACATGGTAGCAGGTAGTCTAAACCTTCCTCGTTATGGTTCAAAAGATTATAACTTTTACCAAAGAGAGTTTCATGGTTTCATTACCCAAGTCTGCATGGCTTCATGCAGTTTAGCCCTGCCTCGTTCTGGTTCAAAGGTTTATAACCTTTATCAAAGAGAGTTGCATGGTATCAGTACCCAAATCTGCATGGCAGTAGGCAGTTTAGCCCTGCCTCATTCTGTTTCAAAGGATTATAACCTTTACCAAATAGAGTTGCATGGTTTATTATCCAACTTTTCATGGCAGCATACAGTTTAGTCGTGCCTTGTTCTGGTAAAAGGAATATAACCTTTACCAAATAGAGTTGCATGGTTTCATTACCAAACTCTGCATGACAGCAAGCATTTTAGCCCTGTCGCATTCGGGTTCAAAGGATTATAACCTTTACCAAAGAGAGTTGCATGGTTTCATTACCCAACTCTGCATAACAACAGATAATTTAGCCCTACCTCGTTTTGGTTCAAAGGATTATAACCATTGCCAAAGAGAGTTTAATGGTTTCATTACTCAACTCTGCATGGCATCAAGTAGTTTAGCCCTGCCTTGTTCTGGTTCAAATGATTATAGCATTTACTAAAGAGAGTTGCATGGTTTCAATACCCAACTCTACAGGGTAGCACATAGTTTAGCCCAACTTTGTTCTGGTTCAAAGGATTATAACATGTACCAAAGAAAGTTGCACGGTTTCACTACCCATCTCTGCATGAAAATAGGTCGTCTAACCGTTCCTTCTTACTGTTCAAAGGATTAGAAACGTTACCTAAAGGAATCACGCGGTTACACAACCCAACTATATTTTACAAAAAAAATAGCGAAATAATTATATGAACAACCACACAAGATTTTCAACAAACATACAAAAGACATAACAAGGTTAAAGCCATAAAGATTAGCACATCAAACAAAAGAATGTCATAATGTTTATTGAAAAGGAAACCATCATTCAGATACAAGCCAAAACCTGGAATACTAAGGCCACGCTGTGTCATCAAAAGAGAAGAGTAAATTTTATCATCATACCCATTCAGGGAAGCACAACAGGAACGCCATTCCAAAATAGAGGGCACCCCTCACTTACCCATACCTCCGTCCAGGCCAGTAATCTTCGCAACACTGCTGGTACTTGCTCCACCACTATCATCGTCTGCACAAAGTTAACGAAAACCATTGATATCCAAAGAGCCCAACTTCATCAAGGTAGCATAATCATAGGTGACAAACGAATCAATGACATCCGCCATTTCCTCAAAATGTTTGGAAGTACAGCTAGCAGATTCTTTACTAGCGCCCCAACATATATTTTTGATCCGACCAAAACCCTGCAGAAAATTAGGGAGCTCAATAATCTTATCCACAATCCTTACAATTCTCTCCTTAACAAGCTAGTCAAAAGCGGTTCCAATCTTAGACATCTTTTCTTCACAATCGAGGAGTAGCTTCTCTTTGTCAAGTAACTCTCTCTCCACGCTCTCCACACGAACACTCAATGCTTTATTTTTCTATAGAGTATCATCATGTTTAGCTTCTACATTCGCACATCGCTCAATAGGAGTCACTTTTTCAATAGAAATCAGCTCCAGTTGTTGGTGGGATGACTCAATCTTTGCCTCCAGCGAAGCCACATGCTGCTACAAACCCCTCTCATTAGAACAGAGGTTGAGTATCACACTCTTGAGGCGCCTAATACGTCGAGCTCCGACGGTAAGGAAAAGGCACTTTGAGTAGAAGCAAACTCTAGGAAATCAACCGTTTGTTCATCTAAGAAAGCTTTCATCTCAAAAATGGTTTTCGTAAGAAAAGCATGACGAGAAAATTCCACAGCTGCCTCCTGGCTTGAAATGTGGGAGTCATCGACAAGATTCCATCTCAGGATAAAAACATTACTTGAGGGTGGATTCTTGCCTTGCAAACAACAATGAGTTCATCATAGACCGACCTTTCCGAAACAGTTGGAGATTTTTGCTGACTCGACACTGGAAGCTGCACCAGAACAATTTCAGTTGCTTTCTCACTAATAATAGGTTGCTCAAACGCCCTTGGTATCCCTTCAGACCGGTGAACTTCGTCATCAAGAAAACTAATAACCTCATCGCCATAAGGTATTAGTGTAGCAACAAAAATAGTTGCAAGTTTCCTCCGATGAGAACAATCGGCGATGGAGTTTCCTTTCACAACACCAGAAGGAAACTCGATACTCATCAGCCCTCTCTCCCTCAATCAACGAGACATAATGCCAGTCAAAATACCATCCTTAATATATATATATATATATATATATATATATATATATATATATATATATATATATATATATATAGGACTAGGTTCATATGATTTTCACATCTATTGTGTGATAGAATGCACCAATAAGAATTTAGTAAAAATTAAATTATTATTTAATCAAATAAAGATAGATATTGAATAATTTCCATAATTATATATATATATATATATATATATATATATATATATATATATATTAAGATATCCATAATTATTATTCTTTTTTTATAGAAACTAATTAAATTCTCATTAATATCAACAATAATATTCTTTCAGAATGGCTTCACATCTAGTTTTTCATGTATGTGTTCGTATTTTGTTTTATGACCCACTCACCCAAAATACAACAAAGTTGCCTAGAATATGAAGAACAATAGTGTATTCTAGTAGAATACACTCTCATTCTGTTAGAATATACTCTCATTCTACTAGAATACACTCTCGTTCTCCATATTCTAGGCAACTTTATTGTATTTTGAATGAGTGGGTCATGAAACAAAATACGAACTCATACATGAAAAACTAGATTCGAATCCATTCTGAAAGAATATTATTGTTGATATTAATGACGAATTTAATTAGTTTCTATAAAAAAAGGAATAATAATTATGGATATCATTTAATATATATAAAATTATGAAAATCATTTAATATCTATCTTTATTTGATTAAATAATAATTTAACTTTTACTAAATTATTATTGGTGCATTATAGCACACAATAGATATGATAAACATTTGAACCTTATATATATATATATATATATATATATATATATATATATATATATATATATATATATATATATATGAGGAAGGATCATTTGAAGACCTATATATTCCCGAGAACCCGAGAACTAAAGGTGGGACGTTAGATCGAAATTTTTAATGGCTTAGATCAAAGATGGCATACTTGTAATTATCAACATTTTTAATGGTATCTTAGACTTTTCAAAAATGACCAAAGGGGTATACTAGGGATAAAATATATTATTTCCTAATAATTAATTTAACTAATTTTAGAAAATCAAATTCTCTCTGTATTAGTTACCGACTTTATCTTTCTCTCTCTATCCCCTTCTCTCTCTCACACATAAACAAGTCTTCATTCATCGCTTCACCTATGAAATCATCAACGAGATCTCTCTCTCTCTCTCTCTTTCTCTCTCTCTCTTTCTTTCCTTCTGTCTCCTTACTTCCTCCACATCAATATCCACAATCGATCCAGGTTTCATCATCAATGATGATTAACCGGTCTGAAATTTACCATGGATCAATGCTTCATTATTGTTGATTATAAACAAGATGAAGGCGTGGTATGTTCATCTCACTTTCTGTGGTGAAGATCGAATGGAGGTCAAGGGGAAAGTTATTGGTCCTAAATATGAAGTTATTGCTCTTGATTCTCAATGCGATGGACGTAACATCGAATGTAAGATCCATTGATGTACTTTAATTTTTTTTTTTCAATAATAAAACAGCTCATTCAAGTTTAGTTTAATTCTTGATCATCAATTTCAAATTCTATTTCGGATATTGCCTTTTGTCCAATTATTTGACCTTTTAATCTTAGGGTTTATCTCATTCTATGAATGTGCAACTTAACTTCAGTTTTCATCTTCATGAAATTTTATCTTTGTGCAATTTAATCGTTGGTGCTATTGAATCTTACATCATTGCTGAGCTGACACAAACGTTTCTACCTCATCCACTGGGATACGACGTCATTGGAATCCAAAGACGATGGATGCATGAAAAATACAGGTTTGATTTACAATTTGTTCACAATTTGGTTTGTTTTGATCTCGATTTTTTTTGGTTTATGGAAATTGTTCCTTTTTAAGTCGACCTGTTGCTTTTGATTGAGAATAGATCATCTGGATTGAAATTTTATACATTCAGAATTTGTTCTGGTTTGATTAGTGGTGAAATTGAAAGATGTAGGGAAGTATTAAGGACTATATGTGTTTTATGATTGCTATTTTATGGGTTATTTAAATGTAGATTTCCTTGATCTGGTTTATTAGCATCTCATGCATGAAACAAGAGTAGTGATAGATATATAATAGTTCATTTATATGCTGCTATTGATTAATCTGATTTGTGTTAATATGTCAGGTACTGCAAGTGTGAAATTCCTTACAATCCTGATAATTCCATGATCTAATGTTAGTTTTACTTGTTGAGTATTAAACAAGCAAACAGTCTTTAATAATCATCACCAAATGTCTACCAGGTGTTTGTGAAAAGACTTACTGAAATCCTCTTGTTCCTTGGATAACATGAATACTCCGATCAGCTTTAATTCCATATTTCTTCTAAATCATTGTTTTCTATTCACATTTTCTTGTTTACATACATTATCAGCTTCTTCTCATTTCTCCTTTCCCATTTCTTCATAATATACTTTGAAACCTCTTATGTTTGACCCCAAAATATAAATTAAATTCAGAGTGTTGACACTGTACACTGTACATGATTTGGAAGGGAAAATATGGAAATATTATATTCTCGTTTAGGTCAGGAGTCAGTTAGCTCTTAAGTCGGTGGTTTTCATATCTCATATTAGCTTTCATTTACATGAGGATCATTCACACCCTACGCTCATCCAT